>NC_047115.1:61838314-62152481 GCF_902500255.1 Thalassophryne amazonica
AACTATTTTACAGAGTTCTTTATTAAGAAGGTACATGTAATAATTTGAATTCAACCTTGATAGTACTTTGGATCAATATTAACCAAACACAACATCCATGCTGGTCATGGTTGTTGTGTATTCCAGAAAGGCCAAGAGGGTGCAGGTTTTCTTTGCAGCCACAGACTCCAGCAGGTGATTTCACTGATGAACTCATCCCATCTGCTCAAAGTGATGTTAATCATTGAAATCACTTGCTGGAGTCAGTGGTTGCAAAGAAAACCTGCACCCTCTTGACCCTTTCTGGAACACTTTGGACACCACTGATGTACAGTATTAAAAGCCTTAAAGACTCTGTCAAGTCAGTTCCGCACATTCTTATTACTCTGGTCTATGACCAGCATAAATGATATAAAAGCTAACAGTGGTGAATTCTTCCGTTGGGCTGACTGATGAGTAGGCAGACAGGCTACTTGTTGGAATGAGCGCTTTTGTGGGAGTAGAGACCAATTCTTGAGGCACAGGATTTCTCCAAGATGTTGCACAGGAAGACTTCTCGGAGAGGTGCACCTTGCTTGCACTGTTTTGTTTTCCTTGATAGCTGGTGTTTTCTTGTGTTAGAAGGCTTGCTTCTAGTGTAGTCATTCAAGAGCATATGCTTTGCAAGTAGCACTATCAATATAAAGGCTTCAAGACTTATCTTTAGTGTGTCTTTGAAGCATTTTCACAGTCTTCCAGGGTTATAATGACCCTCTTTCAGTTGACCATACAGTATAACAGCACCTTTGTTATCTTGGAGTCTTCCATATGGAAAACACGCCCTGCACAGCGCAACTGGCTCTTGGCTTAAGCTTTTTGTGCTGGGAACTCCAGATCCCTTCAGGGCCTCCAAGTTGGAGGCCTCGTCTCGCTATGCTATGGTTATGATTTTCCTCAGACGTTCCTGGTGGTACTGCTCTAGCAGTTGGATGTGATAATGATTAATTGTCCAGGATTTGCAGCAGTACAGTAGGTTGCTCAGGAAGACAGTTCTGCAGGTCACTGTTTTGATGCTGAGTTTAATGCCTTTGTTGGGGAATCGACTGAAACCATGGCTTGCCTTAGTGACCCACTGTGCCATTTCTGCAATAATGAGCTAATGATGGAATAATAAACACACTTTGTTTTTTCTTCTATATTTTTCAACAGGAATGACTTTGTGTCCATGTGGTTTATCGGGATCATATTTAAGAAAGTGGAGAACGCAGAGAGCGTAAACATCGACTTGACATATGATATCCAGTCCTTCACAGACACTGGTATTTTCTCATAAACCGCTTAAGGATTTTTTTTATGTAGGCAAAACTGAAGACTTAATGTCACAAATGTAAACAGAAACTGAAGATGACTGAAACAGCACTGAAGCAGAAAGTGTGTGATCTCTGGTTCCTGACTTCAGGCAGTTGCTGCAGAAGATTTTCAACAAAATAATAAAGCTTACTATTAAAAGTGATGGTTTTGTCCAATTACTTTTGATATATTGAAAAGGAGTAGCCGTTATTTTAAAATGCTGTAATTCTTTCACTGAATTTTCATCTAAATACCATCAATTTGAAACTGAAAGGCTTGCTTGGAACTCATTTTTATTTACTTGTTTTATTTATTTATTAAAAAGCTGGGATATGGAAAATGCAAATTTAAAAACAACAAAAAACCCATTTCATTGCATATTTCATGTGTGGTCAGTGTCATTTAATATTCTACTATAGATCCATTCCTGTGTTTCAGGCCTGTGACACATTCCAAAAAAGGTTGGGATGGGTAATTTATGGCTATTAATGAGGTAATAAATAATGATATTTCAAATGGGTGATGTCAACAGGTTATTGTAATTGTGATTTGGTACAAAAGTAGTTTCTACCAAAGGCTGAGTCTTGCTAAAAGATGGGCAGAGGATCTCCAGTTTGTCAACAAATATGTGAAAAAATTGTAGAAATGTTTAAAACGATCTTCCTCAAGGGAAGATTGGAAGGGATTTGCATATTTCTCCCTGCACTGTGAATATCATTAAACAATTCAAGGAATCTGCAGGAAATTCAGTGCATGAAGAGCAAAAGTGCAAACCTAAGGCCTGGTTCACACAGCAGGATAATTAGGCCGATATGGGACCCGATCTTCCCCTTCTGATAATCTTAAGGACGCCGCGACAATCGTGATGACGCCAACGATAATCTTATCAGATATTCCTGCCATGTGTGGTGTGTTAAGAGCATTCTGATCTACTCGGAAGGACGTCAGGAGCGGTCCGATCGCAAATCGGGGATATTCAACATGTTGGATTTTTTGGCCCGATATCGCAGTGTGTGTTTTGTCCTCCGACCAAAACAAGCAGGCAGCCTGCTGAATGTGATGTGCAGCCAATCAGAAAGCAAGGTGACGGACATAGGGAGCGGAAAATAAAATCAAAACAGCTGTTCTGACTTACCAGAAAGTCCGGTGGTCACGCTGTCTCCACTACTTTTAAAGAATGCCTTTTCTTTTTGTATTGTGTTTTTCCCTCTGTTTTAAATAGTCCACAAAGTATCTCAGTTTGTTTACTCTGAAGTCGCGTTTAATCTCAAGAGATTTTGCGAGATTTCCTGTCTGAGCTGGGAATGCTCGTGTGTGAAATCTGTTCGTGTGTGGTGGTGTTGTCCTTACCGTGTGGCTGAACACCACACACTATGATGAAACCTGTTAGAGCTATGATTTTTTTTATCTTCACGTGTGTGGTCTCTCAGGTTTTAGAAACCTAAAGATAATTTTAAAATCCTGTAGTGTGAACCAGGCTTAAGACAAACACCCGTGATCACCGATCCCTCAGATGGCACTGCATCAAGAGGGTATTCCCATATTGCCAAGAGGATATTGCCATATAGTTACATCAGTATTTATCAATACTGATGTAACTATATGGGCAAGGGATGACTTTGGGAAACCTTGGTCAACCACTACAATACTGAGTAACAATCACAGATACCACTTTAAAACGTTCCTGTACATAAAAGAAGCCTTATGTTAACCTTGTACATCAGTGACATCGACAGCTCTGGGCTCAGAGCCATCTGGGCTTGGCCATCACACAATGGAAAAGTGTATTGTGTTTAGATGGAACTGTATTCCAGATCTTTTCTTTAGAAGAGATGGACACAATGTGCTCCAGACCAAAGATGCAAAGGACCATCCAGGCTCTTGTCAGCAATAAGTCCAAAAACCAGAATTAATGTAGAAAAGTACATTGAGCTTTTAGAGTAATGTGCTGCCTTCAAGATCACATCTTTTCCAGTCAGGTCCATGTGTTTTTCTGCAAGACAACTCAAAACCATAACGGACTGGCCTGCCTGCAGTCTTGGCCTGTCACCAATAGAGAAGTGTGTGGAATTTTGAAATGAAAAATGCAACTGCAACTCTGTACTGTTTGACGCCTTCTGACATGTTTGCAGGAATAATGCGACAAAATAAGACCTGAAAAGCTTTGTCGCTTGGTATCCGCAATGCCAGTGTCTTAAGTGTTACAGGCCCAAAATGCAGGAATAGCTGTATATTAAGAAATGAAATGTTGTCCTCACAAAACGTGATGTACGGTGTTAAAAAGCTAAATTAGTAGGTTGATGTGTGTGTGAATATATGACAGGTCAAGCTGTAAACCAACTCACTCGGTTGTGCAACACTTGTTCAGTGTGCACTATGCTGGGAAAAAAAAATTTTGAAAAAACTATTTAAAACATAAATTTTCCAATATTTATCAAGCTGACTGACTGGCGTGTTCAGGTTGTGATGTGGTAAAGGTTAATGTGATATGTCACCTGCAGTATACAGACAAGCCAGCAACATCAACATGCTGAAGGATGGCATGAAGATTGAAGCAACGCATGTGAAGAAGAAGCAGCTCTATCAGTTTCTTCCTCCTGAGCTGGTGCAGAAGAAGAAGAGGGTTAGCCATCTTCATGTGCACAACAGAAATGTGTTTTGTTTGTTTTTTTTTTGTCTATATCTCATAATCTGTTTTGTCTATCGGGTTTGGGAATTCCAGAGCATGGAGTTGAACCGTAGCTCTAATGGTGGGAGTTCTAAGAGGATCTCTTTGGACAGCAGTCATCTGGACAGCTCCAGAGACACAGACTCGGGGACTCCATTTAGCTCACCGACCAGTAAACCCCCCAAGCCCGTGTCAGAGGCAGTTGACAGGTACAATGCACTTTTGATTCGGCCTTTTTCTCTTCATACTAAATATGCATGCTGTAGTGGTGTGTTATTTGTATTTTTGTCTAACACATTTTAAGGATGTTTTCTAAGGTTTCTTTATGTAAGGAATTATGTGCAATGACTAGAATTTCTTCTGCATAATCAAATATTTCATTTCATAGGTAGTGTAAATGTTTAGAATTTGTGTATGTTGCAGCCCTCCTAAGACTCCTTCTGTTGATGGTTCTGTGGAGTCCAGTGCTGCACCAGCTGCTAATGATGAGGGCATGTCCATCCCTGTCATTGGCTCAAGTGAGTCCAGTTTTTCTACTCTTACATTTTTCTGTCTGGAAAGTTTGGATGAGTATAATTAAGTACAGGCAAAATTTGTAATGGTTTTAGCAAAGTTGTTTGATATTCTTGAAATTTTACATGCTAAATAATTTCCAACAAGAGGTCACAGCAACTGGGGGCTCATTTGCCAGCAAATTTTCCATTTTTACAACTTCTGTTGACCCTCAAAGCTGCATACTTGCAGCAGAGTCCTAAAAAGTAAGTCCCTTTGGCTGCCTCCTTGTTTTTCATTTGGGGTGGATCTGCATGTTGAATTGGCACAAGTTTTACACCGAATTCCCTTCCTGACGCAACTCCAACGCAGTTACATTGCGATATATTTACGTTGAGAAATGTGGCAGGGATGAACCTGGAACCTTCCACACTGAAAACCAAGCCAAGTAACCACTTGGCCAGCACCCCTGCAGCAGAGTCCTAAAGATGGCCAAAAAAAAAAAAAAAATCAGCGTACTCAACCTCACTATTAAGGACTTGAGACATATTTACTTTCTCTCCCAAGGAGATAGTTCAGCATGACGGCAGCAATTGCACAGATCAGATGTGCATGGCTTGCATAAAACTATGACGGCGTTTTAGGACCATATTGAGTTTTAAAGTCATAATTTTATGAGAAAAAAAAATCATAATTTTATGAGAATGAAGTCATAATATTACGAGAATAAATTTGTAATATTATGAGAAGAAGTTTGTAATTTTACGAAAATAAAGATGGATTTTTATTACAGAAAAATTCTGCATCTCAAAATGACATCTGTGGAGCGCTTTAAGTTGTACTTCAGTATAGGTTTTACAAATTAGGAAATACTTAATCTTTTGGCCCATCTGCACCACATTATCATTAATATCAGAGCTTTGAAAAGAATATGGAAGAAAATGGCTTTTCCGGAGGAGGAACCACACAGAATTTGCATGTAGTTCCGGCGATTAGTAGCTCCCAAAATCGCCTCTTTCATTTTTATTCTCATAAAAATATGACTTTATTCTCGTAATATTACAAGTTTTTTCCTCGTAACGTTATAAATTTATTTTTGTAATATTGAGGGTTTTTTTTGTTTTTTTGTTTTTTATCGCACTACTTTATTCTCATAAAATTACAAAAAAAAGTTCTGATAGAAACTGGACCTGGAACCTGAACATGTTTGATAGCTCATCATAAGCACAAGTTCACAGAATCATATTGCACATAGTGAAAATGCTGATTTGACATATCAGCAAATGGAAAAAAAAAAAAACTTCATATTTGTGTATGTAAAGCAAGAAATTATGTTCATTTTATTGTAGTGTGTGACCTGTCCATGTCTCTTTCCTCATATATTCTGCAGAGCCTCAAGTCAAAGCAAGGCCTTCTTCTCCACCAGCCAGCACTTCAGCCAGCACAGTGCCGAGTGGCCCAGCGAAGCCCAGCGGTACTAGCACCCCCAGAGAGGAGTCCAGCAGCATGGAGGACTCAGCCAGTGCTGCCCCTGCCAAGAGGCCGCACTCACCCACACAAGAAGAACTGAGCAAAAGGCACAAAGAGACACAGGTACATGGCAACTAAATTTAACATTAGAAGTGCCTTAAACCATAGTAGTGGATCGATTGGTGACTTGAGAAAAGCTTTGTTTTGTTGCAGGTGGTTCCCACTGATGATGCCACATTCAAGGAGCCATATCCACCAACGTCTGACTCCTGTGTGCGTGGAGATTTATCAGAAATTGTAAGTTCACCACTCTTCATTTTCTGTATAACTTGGAGCAAAAATAAATAATAAAAAATGTTCCTCTTCACATTAGATTACTTCTCCTGGATCCAAGGCAAAACCCATTCCAACCATAGATACCTCAAGAACACAGGTACGTTTCTGTCTTAGGGCACCTCAATGAAGAACATTTTCTCTTAATAGAACAGTTTCTCTTAATATTCCTCTTACCTCCTTTTTTATTGAATTATTCTGTTTGCTCAAGTGAACATGCCACACCAATTTAAAACAAAATGCTTGCGTAGCCTTGAGTAAATTATATAAACTTAATGAATTCTGCATCTGTTGAACAGTGAGGGATCACGAGAAGAGTGAAATGCCATCAGTAAGGCCCCAAAACAACAAATAAGGCTACACACCACCATACAATGCAACCGGAAAGTATTCGTAGCACTTCACTTTTTCCATACAGCTTTATTCTAAAATGGAGTAACTTCATGTTTTTTCCCTAAAAATTATGCTCACAACACCCCATAATGACAACATATAGTTTTTTTTTCTTTTTTTTTTAACTTTTACAGTTTCATTAAAAATAAATATATAAGGAATCACATGTACTTAAGTATTCACAGCACTTGCTCAATACTTTGTTGATGCGCCTTTGGCAGTAATTACAGCCTCAAGTCTTCTTGGGAATGATGTCACAAGCTTGGTGCACCTATCTTTGGGCAGTTTTGCCCATTCCTCTATGCAGCACCTCTCAAGAATCATCAGGTTGGATGGGTAGTCTCTGTGCACAGCCATTTTCAGATCTCTCCAGAGATGTTCAGTCAGATTCAGGTCTGGGCTCTGCCTGGGCCACTCAAGGACATTCACAGAGTTGTCCTGAAACCACTCCTTTGATATCTTGGCTGTGTGCTTAGGGTCATTGTCGTGCTGAAAGATGAAAAGTCACCCCAGTCTGAAGTCAAGAGCGCTCTGGAGCAGGTTTTCATCCAGGATGTCTCTGTACATTGCTGCATTAATCTTACCCTCAATCCTGACTAGTCTCCCAGTTCCTGCCGCTGAAAAACATCCCCACAGCATGATGCTGCCACCACCATTCTTCCTCCAGTCATGATGCCTGACATTCACACCAAAGAGTTCAATCTGAGTCTCAACAGACAGAGAATTTTGTTTCTCATGGTCTGAGACTTCTTCAGGTGTCTTCTGGCAAATTCCAGGAATGTCTTCCCTCTGGCCACTCTACCATACAGGCCTGATTGATGGATTGCTGCAGAGATGGTTGTCCTTCTGGAAAGTTCTCCTCTCTCCACAGAGGAATGCTTGAGCTCTGACAGAGTGACCATCGTGTTCTTGGTCACCTCCCTGACTAAGCCCCTTCTGCTCCCTGATCGCTCAGTTTAGACGGGTGGCCACCTCTAGGAAGAGTCCTGGTGGATCTGAACTGCTTCCATTTACAGATGATGGAGGCCACTGTGCTCATTGGGACCTTCAAAGCAGCAGAAATTTTTCTGTATCCTTCTTCACATTTGTGCCTCAAGACAATCCTGTCTGAGGTCTACAGTCAGTTCCTTTGACTTCATTCTTGGTTTGTGTTCTGACCTGCACTGTCACCTGTGGAACCTTATATGTAGACAGGTGTATGCTTTTCCAAATCATGTCCAGTCAACTGAATTTACTCCAGGTGGACTCCAATTAAACTGTAGAAACATCTCAAGGATGATCAGTTGAAACAGGATGCACCTGAGCTCAGTTTTGAGCTTCATGGCAAAGGCTGTGAATTCTTATGTACATGTGATTTTGTTGTTGTTGTTGTTTTTTTTTTTTTAATTTGTAAAAAAAAAACAAAAAAAAACAAAACAATAATAATAAAAAAAATCTTTTTTCACATGGTTATGGAGTTTTGTGTGCAGAACTCTGAGGCAATAAAATGAATTTCACACATTATGGAATAAGGCTGTAACATGGAAAAATGTGGAAAAGTGAAGTGCTGTGAATACTTTGCAGATACACGGTACATGTCAGAGGTGTCCAGTCAAGTTATTAGGGAAAGTAATTATTCCGTTACTTTTAGAATTTGGATCCATCCCCACCCAGTTTATGGAACTTTAAAATTCAACTGTATGTTCAATTATTTTTAATAAAACTGAATATTAAATATGTTTGAATTAAATGGACACAATAGAAGAAAATTAATAGAAAACATTGTATGCTAATTACATTATTTGAATGTTGTTGTGGGACAATGTGACACAAGACTTCTTTCAAATATCACATTTAATTTATTGTTGTAGATATCATTACTGTGTTTTTATAGTAGAACAATCAGACACATTTTTTATCTCCCTGAGGGGAAAGTACTGTCTGTAGTTGAAGTTGAAAAGCGCTAATTCTGTGTGTGTCTTGGTCGTTTGTGTGTGCGACCAACTGTGCATGTGTTTGTATTTGTGTGTGAATTCCTGTCCACCTCTGCCTGTAGGTTGACTTACCACAAAACTTTGCTCTTCCTCAGCCTATCACCTTCACCTACGCCATTGTCTCGCCCATCCCTGCTCCCCTCACCAAGAAAAGATGAAGAAAAAAGCTTTGCAACTCAGCTGTGACTGAGATTAATTATAATAACATGACCGCATTTTATTGTCTGGAACTGTAACGGCGTTGTAACGATGGAAACAATAATTAGTTAATTACCTGTTACTGGAAAAATAAAAATGATTTTGTCACCGTTATTCCCATCGGTGCTCATTAAACACAGGCTTTTCTGAACCACATCACGGTGTGTGGCTTGATGATGTCTCTGATCCTTTCCTCAGAGGCTTCCCAGTATGGAGCTGCCAGACGCCTCCTCACCTCTTCCAGCCAGCAACAGCTGTCGTGTTGTGAAAAATTCCATCAAACTGGCCCTCAACCGCCACAAGTAAGTTTGAAACATATTTCCAGCATCTTCAGGTTAAGTGATCATGAGGTAAGCACATGGTTGAACTCTGTTTTTTCTTTTGTGTCTCGTTCAACATCATGCAGCATCACACCTCCAAAGCCGCCAGTGTTTGAGGACTCCCTCGCCACTGATACTCCTCCTGCCAGCGAAGAAAAGGGCATGTCCATTCCGGTCATTGGCTCAAGTAAATGTCTGTTTAGTCCCAGTAACTGTCATCACTGAGGTGCTTATCACTAAGATTGTTTTTATTTTTTTTCTCCTGTAGAACATATGGCATCAAAACACGTGGTCCCCCCAGTTGGCAGCTCCATCCCAACGTTAGTCAGCCGAGGCATTGATTCGCTGAACGGAGCTGCCTCCAAGCGGCCCCACTCCCCCGTTCTGGAGGAGCAGGCCAAGAGGCCGAAAGAAACCGAGAAGGCTAGAATCCACATAGCTTGAAGAGACTGCTGTAGACTGGATTCGCAAAGTCAGAGGTGAATCGCTGCAATAAACACAGAGGACATGACTTCTTCACACAGAGACAGGAGCGTTCAGGTCGCGTATTCATGTGTGCAGTAGCAACTGAAGCGTGGCCTCAAATCTGCAGTGATTACAGATTTATCCGTGGATAGGTGAAACCATATCAGACGCTGTCCGTGCCCTCCGTCAGAGGCCAGTTAACGGATTCACAATGGAAATATCTGACACGAGAACTAAAGCAGTAAGGTTTTTGTTTTTTACTCCTCCCCCAGTGTTTAAATGCAGAGGGAAAATGATGCGTTTTTCATTAAGATATTTTAAGAAAGCCCATTTATCGTCACTTGTTGCGCACAATTCTCGTGTAAGCTGTTTGCTTTATTCCTCCAAAATGAAATTCTGTACAGTAAACCTTGATGTACATAACTTTTTTTGTCTTTAAAAAAAATGCAAAAGATTAGTCTTTTGACCATTCTATTGTAGTTTTATCTAAAAAGAAAAGTTTAAAAAAAGTTTTTCTCTACTGCTTGTCCAAAAAAGACCAAAAAAAAAAAAAAAAAAAAAAAGATATCCATCCCTGAATATATTTTGTAAACACTGTACAGGTTTGGATGCAGTTGTCGGGGGGTTTGCTTCAATTTTAAAGACATCACAACCTCTTTGGACCATGGCGACCCAGGCGGGACTCTAGGTTAGAAATGGACTTGCAGTGTGTATTTGCGTTCCGGTTTAGCAGAACCTGTTGCAATCACCAAGATGTGGTGGTAATTCTCAGGTGCCAGTAAAAACCGGAGCTTTTAGAACAGCTTTTCTACATATGACGAACAAGCGTGCACATCTCGCGTAGCTTTTGGAACACCAGCGGGACCGTAATGATCGTATGGAGCTTGTGTCCTTGTTGCATCTGTCATTTGACTTAGACCGGCAGGAACGGCTCGCCTGCTTTACCGATGTCGTTAGAGTAAGACGCTCACCTGCAAACACTTCTTACAGATTTAGCCCTCAGATGGAGGATAAATGTGACACGCAGAAGAATCAGTCCGTAATGAAGTGTTGGAAAGTGTTTTATTTCTATGATTGGCAGATTGTCAGACAGTAGAATTATCCCCGTGTTCAGTCGTCTAATCTGTCAGGAGAGCTAAAATGAAAATATTTGAGTGCTTTTACTCCTCCCCATCTGTCGCCGTGGTCTCTTTTTTCTTCTTTCTTTTCTTTGTCTTTCCGTGCAGCTCACTGCTTGTCCAGCTGTCCTGATCCAGATGAAGCCAAGTCCTAGTTGTGAGTGTGTCCGTATCCTTGAAACGTGTGACGTTATGTGGCTTGTATGTGGGTATGCATGCATGTCTGGTGGATTGTTTGTGAGCGTGCATGCATCGATGTTTGTGTTGGAGTGCGAGAGTTCCTTTAGTTTTGGGTGTTAACCCTCTGCACCTCCTGTGGAGGTTCTTAAAAGGCATCTCCTGGAGTCAGTCAGGAGACCACTTTATTCCCGCCGTGGGCCTCAATCCTCTCTTGGCATGAAGACGGGCATCTTTGTGGTGGATTTCGGCGTTTGCGTGTCGCTCACAAGGTGCTCGCTTTCTCCGAACATGTTGATGGTCAACATACTTGTTTTTCCAGCATCAGTTTCCAAAACTAAATAAATGTACAGAGCAGGTTTTTTTTTCTTCCAAAAATTCATTTTCTTTATCACCTGAGGTTTTCTTACCACTTTATTTATATTTGCATATTTGTAACGTGACTTTTTTTTTAATAGCATTCATAGCAGGTAGATCTTTATTTCAGAAGAAATCTGCACCAGTGTTCAAGACAAATTGTTTTGCTGTTTGGAAACCTTTAACAAAACAGATCATTTTGATGTTTGTTTCTAAAATGTATTGAAAGGGTATTTTTGTATGTGTTTATCACGTCCTTTAATGAATCTGTATACCCATTAAACCCTTAAAAACTATGCTGCCGTCTCTTTTATTATTATTATTCATGTTTTATTTACATTGCATTTCTGTTGGCAGAGGTTGTCGTTGAGTTCTTGTTTTTTATGTCTCTAAAATGCTCTCTTCAAATATTTAGCTGTCAGTTTTTTTTATGTGGCAATATACAGCAGCTTGAAGCTTGTGTTCTCTCCCCAACAACAACAAATTGAAGTTTAACTTCACTGCAGGTGGCTAAAATGTTTTTAAAAGGTTTTGTGAGGTATTTAGTAGTACAACAGACCAGATCTTGTTTGGGACATTTTATTCAGCAAAATGTTCCCAGTTAAAAACTACCATGGTGTCAGTGTGGCTGCTGTTAATGAGTTTCATTTTTGGATTCTTCACTACTTGCAGCAGACATGTCACGAAGAGATTTCAAAAGTTTGATTTGTAACAGTATAATCGTCTGCATATATATTGCAGTGTGTAAGTGGGTAAAGGTGTCTGAGTGAAATCAGGTTTGTTCCTTAGTTCTGCAGTGGTTTCTGGTTGACTGTATAATGACATTGAGCAAGAGATCATGAGTCCATCCTGAGTGTTGTGTATATGACAGCTGGAACGTTGGAAATTTAAATTATGTTGTATGATGTCAATCGGTAAATAGCTAGGTCAGTATTCGACTTTGTGCCAGTTAATTCCTAGTCTTAATTTTGGGTACTGGCTCTTGTGGGGTTAACACGGGGTGGATTGTAGACATTTAGTCAGGTCCATAAATATTTTGCTTCTGTTAACCACCACAAATGAGCTGAAATGAAATGCCCAGATTTTCACACAACAAAACATCACAGCATCTTGATTTTCTCATGTGCCTCCGGGCAAACTAACTGCAATTTTTATCATCTTACAAAGAAAATCCTCAGTCCTGGTTCACCATGAAGCTGTGTAACGTGCAGTCAGAAACAAAAGCGGCACGATGCACAGTTTTTCCAGTCACAAACATAGAAACGGCTCTCATGGGTTTCTATCTGGCTTCTCGCACAAGTCTCTTGCACAGTCACTCAGTTTTAGAGTGCTGTCTGCACAGATTTAAACACTGTTTGTTTGTATTCCTTAATGATGGATGTAGATAAGTTTGAGACATATTCAGTGACTTGGAAATGCTCTAATTTCTTCTGGATTGTCTAAAGAAATCTGACAGTAAAAGCAATGGTTTGTATTAAAAACGAACCATTTATTTTGTACTATGACCTCTGAAATTGGAGCAACTCTAATAATGGATAATTCCAAAATGATTATTGTCGCATTTCTGTGGAAAGCTTACTACACTAAAAGCATATCTTAAAAATCTAAATGGTACAAATTATTACTATCTAAATACTTATGGACACAACTGGACCTCATCAGCAAAGCTGTTCATTCTTGTCACACTTATCCAGTAGTGGAATATGAACTCTGAGCACAAAAATGGTTAAAACCTGCAGGTGTCAGTGTCTTACTGGCTAAAAACAGCTGTACAACTCCTGTACTGACCTGACTTGATCTGTGGCTCACCACATTCTGCCTTTCTGTACAAGCTGTGGATGTTATGCTCGTCACATAGTCTTTGGTGTCAAATGTCAATTTGACACCAAAAATGAGGGTCCCAATGGACATGTTGCCATGGAAATGGCAAAACTTAGCCATGGCTGTTCTTACTAAATGCTGTCATCTAACATGCCTAATTAAAAGAATACAAACACTTCATAGATACGTCCGCCACCTGCTGAGCAGTCAGTGTATTGTTCATCGATTAGATGTGGTTGTCAGTGAGGCAAACCTTTTCTGCTCTGAAATGTAGTGAATCAGAGACGTACCCGTTACTTATAACAGTTATATTGTAAAACTGTAATAATGTGGTCATGTGAAGGATTTATTGAGCTGAAGAGCATTTCTACCTAGTCTCTCTCTTGTAATTAGTGCCACCCAACGTGGGGCCACATTTAGTTTGCAATCCATTTTTGTGGCCCGCTGTGGCAACTCACATTCTGTGCCAAAAAAAAAAAGATTTCAGTAGAACAAGGTGTGTTTATTTAATATTATTTTAGATTTGAAATGCAAACTCTCTAAAATATAATACCTTTAATCATAATGTATTTGCGTGGAAGTATTTTGTACAACATTTACAATTGGCTTGTGAATGTGCATCCCCTAACCATAAGCCTGAGGATTATAAAGCTGGTGTCCATATGCATGGCAGTGATGCAGCTTAGCTAAAAATGACCATTTAAAAATTGTTCATTTTGTGATAAAGCATGAAATTTGGCACACATATTCTAAATTAACTGTTTATTTTCATATACAGTAGTGTTCAGAATAATAGTAGTGCTATGTGACTAAAAAGATTAATTCAGGTTTTGAGTATTTCTTATTTAGAAATATATATATTATATATTATCCTGTTATTACATGGAAAACAAGGTACCAGTAGTTTCTCAAAAATCCAGCAAGACCAAGCATTCATGATATGCACACTCTTAAGGATATGAAATTGGGCCATTAGTAAAAAAAAGAAAAGAGGGTGTTCACAATAATAGTAGTGTGGCATTCAGTCAGTGAGTTTGTCAATTTTGTGGAACAAACAGGTGTGAATCAGGTGTCCCCTATTTAAGGATGAAGCCAGCACCTGTTGAACATGCTTTTCTCTTTGAAAGCCTGAGGAAAATGGGACGTTCAAGACATTCAGAAGAACAGCGTAGTTTGATTAAAAAGTTGATTGGAGAGGGGAAAACTTATACACAGGTGCAAAAAATTATAGGCTGTTCATCTACAATGATCTCCAATGCTTTAAAATGGACACAAAAAAAACCCCAGAGACGCGTGGAAGAAAATGGAAAACAACCATCAAAATGGATAGAAGAATAACCAGAATGGCAAAGGCTCACCCATTGATCAGCTCCAGGATGATCAAAGACAGTCTGGAGTTACCTGTAAGTGCTGTGACAGTTAGAAGACGCCTGTGTGAAGCTAATTTATTTGCAAAAATCCCCCGCAAAGTCCCTCTGTTAAATAAAAGACGTGCAGAAGAGGTTACAATTTGCCAAAGAACACATCAACTGGCATAAAGAGAAATGGATGAATATTTTATGGACTGATGAGAGTAAAATTGTTCTTTTTGGGTCCAAGGGCCGCAGACAGTTTGTGAGACAACCCCCAAACTCTGAATTCAAGCCACAGTTCACAGTGAAGACAGTGAAGCATGGTGGTGCAAGCATCATGATATGGGCATGTTTCTCCTACTATGGTGTTGGGCCTATATATCGCATACCAGGTATCATGGATCAGTTTGGATATGTCAAAATACTTGAAGAGGTCATGTTGCCTTATGCTGAAGAGGACATGCCCTTGAAATGGGTGTTTCAACAAGACAATGACCCCAAGCACACTAGTAAATGAGCAAAATCTTGGTTCCAAACCAACAAAATTAATGCCTCACAGATGTGAAGAAATCATGAAAAACTGTGGTTATACAACTAGTTTAGTGATTCACAGGATTGCTAAAAAAGCAGTTTGAACATAATAGTTTTGAGTTTGTAGCGTCAACAGCAGATGCTACTATTATTGTGAACATCCCCTTTTCTACTTTTTTTAATAATAGCCCAATTTCATAGCCTTAAGAGTGTGCATATCATGAATGCTTGGTCTTGTTGGATTTGTGAGAATCTACTGAATCTAGTGGTACCTTGTTTCCCATATAACAATAAGAAATATACTCAAAACCTGGATTCATCTTTTTAGTCACATAGCACTACTATTATTCTGAACACTACTGTAGTTTAATCTAAAAATCCACGCTGCATCTAGCCTCTGGGCAGCCGTCACTGAATCTGGACGCTGACAGCGGGAGTGAAGCCTCTCAGAGCTTTATACTCTCTGCAGTGAGCGGCATGGCTTCCCATTGGCTGATCTGGTATAAAATAGGCGGAGTCAGAGGGGGGGAATTCCCAGTCAGAGTCAGTAAGAAGTATTCCTCTTCCTGTCCACTGTCTCATTCAGTTCAGGGTTGGACAACAGTCACAAACCTGTGACAAATCTGAGTGTGTGCGTGCATCATGGACGGTGAGTAGCAACATGTTTCTTTACAACAACACACACTCTGTACTTTATTAATCTAATCTAATCATAATCTTCAAAACTCAAGTGTATTTGACTGTAATGTGACTGCTATCCCTCAAAAGCAGCAATAAAGTGTTTCATTTTTCTGCATCTGGCTGCTAATAATAATGTTATATACACACACAATATATATATATATGACAGTATTATTGTTATCATTATACTGTATGTAACATGATGCTCTTTGTCAAAAAAGCATGCTCCTTATATTTGCTGTGATTGACACCGATCTGTACACAATAACACAGGGTCACTTGAAATCATGGTGTGAAATGAACTTTATTGCTTTAACATATATTTATTTTATGAGTCTAACTTGTTGCATGTTGTTTTTTTCCCTCCTCAGTCATTTTACCCTCCATGATTGGAGACAATCCACACTTAAGTAAGTACATTTTATTACCTGCTGTGGTGTAAAACACGAGCTGCGTGTCTGCGCACGTCCACCCTCACATAAGTGCCAAAGAATTGTCTTTTTTCACTTCCTCATTTTGTGTTATTGGTAAGCAAGTGAGGCTTTAGTCAGACTGGTGGTACAGACGTATGTCAGAATCAGAGGTTCTTTACACTGAAGCAGTTTTTGTTGTGTTGTGATGTTATGAACGTACATGTGTGCATGTCTGATCTGCGTTGTGTTGTGTTGTTCGGAGCCTATCTTTGTGGTAAACGTGTCTTTCTAAATTATGCCAGAATTGTAGCATGACTTGTTTCATTGGCTCACCCTGGTGAACACCTGTGAGAGATGTGCCATCTGATCTCACAGCTTTTCACTCCCCTGTCGTGTCCACAAAAATCTAATTTGTGTGTTGTTAAGTAAAAAAAAAAAAAAGAAGCGCTTCCCATATCAGTTTTACTTCCTGTCTCACACGCATCGTGTTCATCGAGTTTTGTTTTCTGCGAGATACAACTTTTTTTAAATCCTGAACTTTTTATCCTGAAGTTTGTGTCCAAGCTTTTGACTGGTAGTGTTTAAAACAAGTACATGATAATGTATTCAGCAGATGCATAGAAAAACCACAAACAGTGATGTCATGACATTTAAACAAGTGGTAGGCCTCCTCACCACAGCAAATGAAAAAAAGCCCTCCCAATTATCTATTTTTTTAATTAATACCAACAATATTAGGAAGTGGATGTAATCATTTATAATACTGTGAAGTACACAAATGCGTGTTTTTAAACTTCAATTTACTAATTATTTTAGGGGTTGTAAGATGGGCACAGGGACTCTGCTGTGGGAGATGCAACGCCCCCACCCCTGTCATTAGAATGCAAAATGATAAAAATAAAAAAAAATCTATAAAGTAAAATTTTCCACCAGTTTGATAGTAGCATAATTAGGCCTAACATCCACAAATTATTATTATTTTTAAATGTTTTGTTTTATTTTTGAACATTCAGTGGCTTTTATGTGTAGCCAATCTGACGCAGACATCGTATCAGGACAAAGTGAAAGGATCACAAATATTAGTGATATTAACAGTTGGTTAGATATTTGTCAGAATTTTAAGTGGGTTTCCTGTTGCCGAGCTGACTCACACTGGCCTTGGTAACAGTGTTTATATTATGAGCAGTTTGCTGAAGGAAGGAAAGAAGGAAACTAGTGAGGAAAGCCACCAACTCTGAAGGAATTACAGACTTCTGTGATTGGAGACACTCTGCATTGTGCAGTCTTGGTCTGTTACATCACCACTTATAAACCTTTGTGATGGAGTGTAATAGAATAATTTGGCAACAAGAAAAGAGGCTAAATCTAGGCTCAAGTCCCAGGTGCCTTTTGGCAAACTGCAGCTGAAATTTCACATCGTCTTTTTAAGAAAATCCTTCTGAAGCTGTATAACTGATGATGTCACAGACAAAAGTTGCACTATGCACAATTTCTCTAATCCTATATTAGTCCTCCAAAGTTGCAATAAGTGTCTGGGTGGCTTCCTTCATTCATCTCCTTCTTGCACTCTTTTTGAGAACTCCTTACTCCAGACAGATTAACCATACAGTACCACATGGGTTGTATTTCTTCATTATTGATGTAAATAAAATCCAAGACAAATTTAGTGATTTGCAAATGTTCATGTTTTCATCCCCTGACTTTTCCAAAGAAAATAAACAATAATCCTATTATTTAAGTTTGTCTTGTTACTTTTGCTTTCTGAAAACGGGGGGACTGTGTAAAATGGCTCTAATTCCTAAATGGTTAATGCAATGTTTTGGCTAAACCCTTGTACTAAATTGTACTTGTACTTCTTTATTTCATTTTAATAGCACTGTGATGGTGTGCAGAGGTAAAATTACATATATATATATATATAAAAAATGTCTCTGTCCAAATACTTATGGACTTGACTGCATTTACTTCATGTGCAACATGGTGCAACAGTGTTTTGCAGTCTTGCCTCAGAGCAAAAAAGGTTGTAGGCTTGGTTGGTTCCATGGAGGCCCAGTTCCTCTCTGGTTGCGCATGTTCTTCGAGGCGTCTGCGTGGGTTACTACCACCCACCACAGAAACATAGATTCATCTCCTAACAAGGGTTGGGATTGGAACACCATTGTAAAAACATTCACCCAGCTCGAAACCTTGTGAGGGTGAAGACTGGCGTGATGTTCAGGTGTCATCCCCATCGGTGTGCAGCAACATAGAACTAAGTGCACACTTCTCAGTTTGATGTGATCCACCAAATCCTTCAGAATGAAGTCTGAATTCACATCTCTTGCCTTTGGGCAACTCCAGGCCTGTGTAAACGGTACATTCATCTGGACACTCTACCATACAGGCCTGATTGGTGGATTGCTGCAGAGACAGTTGTCCTTCTGGAAGGTTCTCCTCGCTGACTAAGGCCCTTCTCCCTGATCGCTCAGTTTAGATGGGCGGCCAGCTCTAGGATGAGTCCTGGTGGATCTGAACTTCTTCCATTTACGAATGTTGGAGGCCACTGTGCTCGTTGGGACCGTCAAAGCAGAAGAAATGTTTCTGTACCTTTCCCCAGATTTGTGCCCTGAGACAATCCTGTCTCAGAGGTCTACAGACAATTCCTTTGACTTCATGCTTGGTTTGTGCCCTGACATGCACTGCCAACTGTGGGACCTTATACGTAAAACTGTCCCACTTTTAAGAGAGAGTTCAACAAACAAACAAACAACAAAAATCCTCTTGGGACACACTGTGGATGTGTCACAGTGTGCACTGAAAATGAAACATGCTTGTTGGTATAATGATTAGCAAACACTGAGTCGATCCTGAAACTGGTATTTTGTATCGGCACTGAATAACTGGACTATGGAAGATGGTTATTGTTGCTCAGAGAAATGTTCCATGTGACCACCCGCATGAACCACCTCAGGTTGGACCTGATCTCCACTGTACAGTGGATGACCTCTTATACTGAATCAAAACTAGGATCCAGGCTTTGAATAACTTCCTGGACTCAGCCAGTAGTGTATCTGTATGTGGTGAAAGTGTTGAACTTCTACAGATGTTCACTTATCTCAGCAGTGACATACTTGTCTATGGTCTTTGACCTTTAAGATTGAGAGATGACTGGGAAGAGCTTTTGGAGTCATGTGGTCGCTAAAGTCCAAGTCCTAAAGGACCTGGTGCTTCCTGACTTGTCTGGCTGATTGACTTGAACACTAACCAGTAACATCAGGTGATGACTGCATGTCTTTGGTACTTGGTCTCTTCAGAGGGTTATTTCTGGAGACTCAGATAAAAAGTATAACTTATATTGTGAGGGAGTATCAGCTCCAACATTCTGGACATGTGGCTCGTTTCTGTGTGCTTGATCTAGTACATAAGTGCTTATGGGCTGAGGACCTCAATGGCTCTAGAAAGCCAAGGGACACCAACACTTCACCTGGCTACAGCAGATAGATGGCAACTTTCAAGAGGTGGGGATGGGCCGATTGTCTGCCTGGATGATTGCCATCCAGGACCCGAGGTGGTTCCGTGGCGTGGTGGATAATGTGATGTGTGGTACCAGTGCACGCTACCAGACCTGACATCTGAGCTTAATTCTGTCTTCGATCCATTTACTTTCCTCTTCCATCCCACATCCCATCACTGATGGTTTTCATTGTCCAACCATTGGTCTATGTTTTCCACAGTGACTGAGCCGGAGGTCCAGATCTTCGAGCAGCCAAAGCAGAGGGGAATGCGCTTCAGGTACAAATGCGAAGGTCGTTCGGCCGGCAGCATCCCGGGCGAAAAGAGCTCTGACAACAACAGGACCTATCCCAGTCTGCAGGTCAGTGAGACCACCTTTCACATGGGTTCTTTTCCAGAAGTGCGCTGATGTTAAAACTGTCTTATTGGTTCCTTGTCTACCTCCACAGATCCTAAATTACTGCGGTAAGGGCAAAGTACGAGTGCATTTGGTGACAAAGAATGAGCCTTACAAGCCTCATCCACACGACCTGGTGGGCAAAGACTGCAAAGACGGATTCTATGAGGCCGAGTTTGGTCCAGACCGCAGGGTGATCGCGTAAGGTCACCTCCTACAATCCCACCTGCACTTTGTGTGTCATATAATTCACACATTCACGCATACGTGCACACCACAGCATGATCAACTTGGTTACTGTTGACAGCATTTCATGTTTCACTTGACAGTTTCACTTGACAGTAAAACACACAGTGTAAACTGGAGACCTCACAGATGCACACGCTGAGAAATAAACCCATACAGCAAATCACACACACATACACACACAGAGCAGATTTGTCAAAGCGTGTCTGTGATGAGGATGGCAATATGGGAATTCCCCGAGTGACATCACTCATAATTTGGTGTGTGTGCTTGAGAGAAAACAGTGTGTATACAAGCGCATCAATGAGTCAGTTTCTTTTGGTTTGTACAGTTTGCAAAAACCCTTGTGGAGTGTAGTAATGAATTTCAGTATACATGCTGCTTTTCGGGCTCAAATAAGACCCTAAATTCTCTTTGAAGCAGCAACTCTGAATAAAAGGCTTTTGTTGCTTGGCTGTTGTAATTTTTGCACCATTTTCAGGACATATTTTCGGTGTTAGACAGACATGCCTGTCTGTGGCACACCTCAGTTTCACATTGACTGATCGCATTTTCCACAGTTTCCAGAATCTGGGTATCCAATGTGTGCGGAGGAGGGAAGTGAAAGATGCCATCATCCAGAGGATGACCAGAGGGATTAACCCTTTCAACGGTGAGTCCTTCAAACTTACAGTTCATATCTGCATCTCTTTCCATCTCCGTCATGGGCAGTACACAGAATTCTTAAGGATATTGTCCAGCGCTATTTTCAGGCACACATTCAGTGCTATGCAAAAGCAAAAACTGTATTTTATTTATCTTTTATTTTTATTTTGCCAAAAATCGATGCACACATGATGGGTTGTACAACTTCAGATTTTTTTTTACAGTCAGCAGTTCTGTTATGAAAGTCGAGCAAGGTCAACTTACTGCTGATGACATCATTAGTAAAATCTCACTCATCATCTTCTCACTCATCTTTAACCGCTTATCCGAGATTGGGTCGCGGGGGCAACAGCTCTAGCCGGGGGTCCCAGACTTTCCTTTCCTGTGTTACATTGACCACCTCTGACTGGGGGATCCCGAGGCGTTCCCAGGCCAGTGTGGAGATATAATCTCTCCACCTAGTCCTGGGTCTTCCCCGGGGTCTCCTCCCAGGTGGACGTTCCTGGAACACCTACCTAGGAAGGCGCCCAGGGAGCATCCTTACCAAATGCTCCAACCACCTCAGCTGGCTCCTTTCAATCCGAAGAGCAGCGGCTCTACTCTGAGCTCCCCATGGATGAGATTAGTAAAATCTCATGAGCAATAATTTATGGCAATAATTCCTGTCTGCAAAAAGTAATGCATATGCAGATGACTTGTCACACATCTTTAACAGAAACAAGAAGTAGCAACACTTGCATGCAACAGGTTCCGTTTAAGTGTCAAGGAAGAAGAAAAGATTGAAATGTTGGTATAAGAGAAAAATGTGCT
Organism: Thalassophryne amazonica; assembly: GCF_902500255.1. Classification (NCBI taxonomy): domain Eukaryota; kingdom Metazoa; phylum Chordata; class Actinopteri; order Batrachoidiformes; family Batrachoididae; genus Thalassophryne; species Thalassophryne amazonica. Next base: position 61,859,975 of record NC_047115.1, read on the forward strand.
CATGTAAGCGTCAGTCCATCGTGTGCTAATGCCCCGTTTACACTGGACTGAGACCCATATAAGACCTACAAGACCAAGACATGTTGTCAACTCTCATAAGTCTTGGCTGGTCTCCCATTTGATCTGTTATTTGTCTTTACACCAAGCGTGCTTGGCGACAGAATTGTCCAAGTCACTGATACAACCCCAAGCAGAGATAAGTGGGTCTATTTACGACCAATAGGATCAGGTTGGGAGTGGGTTGGGACCTGTGAGAGTTAACGAGACTGATTATGAGACCATATATGTTTTAACCGGTTGCACAACTGCTGCGAGTGTTTTAAACAGTTCAATACACTCGCGCACGTGTTGGAGACCAATGGCGAGGGATGTAGACCGGGAGGGATCTTTGTTCCAATCCCACTGTGACCAGCCTGCAACCCCGGTGAGAGCCAGTGAAAGTGATGGCGAACAGAGGCCACTTTTCGATCGCACATCGGTCGTGGACTCAGTGTAAATGGGGCATAAAATCACTTTGGTTACGTGGATGCAGAAAACATTTGGTTACACTTTGTGAAGTATTTGAAGTTTGGAATTGAATCCTTTTTGCAACACGTACACCAGTCATTTGTTCTGTTTCCTGGAATACTGGGTCACTGTCTTGTATCAAGATTGTGCATTATCATGCTGTGCATGTACACCAGGGATGTGCAATGGTGGTGGGCACATCTTGACCACAGCATTGTGGGTCGTGTTGCTTCGGGTTGTCCCTTGTGAAGTCGGTTTTAATCCTGTTCCTCACTGTTTTGATGCTCCCAGTCACGGTGCTTTTTGCTTTTTGTGTCTTTAGTTTTGAAAATACCACAAAGCGACTCTACGCATTGCGTAAAGTAGCAGGAATGACTGAACTCTATCTGATTTTCCATCGTTGCATACAATACATCGGGAAAGTGATCCGGGAGATGATGGTTGGAAATCTCTAATTGTTGTTGCTTTTTCTGCTCTTAGTTTTCTCACTTTTTTTTTTTTTTTTTTTAGCAGTTTAAAGCAAAACAAACATTTGAAACGTTTGCTTTCAAATTGGGTAGTCCTCATGGTAGCTGTGAAAATTTTCTCTCCACAAAGTAAATCTGGGTGTCTTTCCGCTACACTCTTTACATTTACTGTACATTAGTGCTGTTTCCTCTGCGCGCTTTCATTCTGTGATCGCCTTCTGCAGAGAGACGGCAGTTCTCGTGTACAAACAAGCGTCAAGCTACTTCCTCATTCTTGGTTACAGTTGCTCAATTCAGCACGGTGCAGGATGCCATGTGAGCGCTGGGAATGCGGGAATCATTAAAAGGGGGAGGGTGGAACAAGGGGTTTCCCCACAGCTTGGGTTATGATAAAAGTTTGGTGCTTCACAGGTCTGTAAATCCTCTGGCAAAACGCAGGTTTAGAACTCAGAGACGTTTAATGAGCGTTGAACTGAACTCTGATTGTGCAAATGTCATTTTTTTTCTTAAACCTGCAACAGACAGACTTGTTGGTGGCAGATCCAAACAGTAACAAGTGGTCATATTAACACTTTTGTCCTTTTGTGCATTTTGATCCATTGTTGTGAGTTTGGAAACGTTGTTCTCCCTGATCGGTAATTTTAGAATCAAACTCTGACGGACAGCAGCTGAACGTCACCGTGGACTATATTAAAACTTACGGAACTAACTTAACCTGTTTCTACATTCTGGTGACAAATTTAGCAATGTGTTTTTAGTCACAACACATTAAATAAATTTCCTGATTGTTAACGGTTAAGATTTTAAAAACAAGAAAAAGAAAAAAAGTGATTCCTGTTATCTTTAATGATGCAGTGACAAGCCGAAAGCACGATTTAAGGAAATGTTTCAAAGCAGAAGACAGAAAAATAAGTCTGTTTTTTTAATTCAAAAGAAAATTAGTGTTGCAACATAAACAACATACATTTTCAAGGGGTGTGTCTGACAGAAGCCTGACTAGTTCAGTGGGCGTGTCTCTCAGAGTTCAGAGGTGACAAATTCACTGCGTACCGCTGCAAGAAATAACTAATATTCAGTGTGTTAAAGTCCCTAAAGCTATTTTCTCTTTACTTCTCCAACAGCACTTTCAACTTCCACAGTCAAGTTACTGAAACGAAGGAACTAGCTTGTTAGCTTTCCAAAGCTAGCTTCCTGGCACACAGTGCATACAGTCTCCCCGAAATCCCAGACTGGAAAGTTTGTTGTGTACTGAAAAGTTCCTCCTCGCGCAGTTTCCCCACAAAATCCACAGCCGCAAATGCATGCATCTGTGCAACTGAAAAATCTGCATCCGCGCAAAAGGAGAGCTTACAAAAATTTTAAAATCTGCATCCAGCTGCATGATTTAACCGGAAAAAACCACAGTCTATACCTGCACATCAAAAGTCACTCTAAAAATCCACAAGTCCATTTCTGTTCTTGCAAATGTTTAGCATCAAGTAAATCTCAACTTCCTGGAATTTATTGATTGGGAATTTAGTCAACCACCACCCTGGTGGAGAACACATCTCGGACTGTCGGTTCCAACCCCTCACATCTCGCTTGTTTACTTGTTCTTCTTTACGGCCTGTGTCCGTTAATCCACACGCATGTAAGAATAGGGCAGCGCAGTCTTGTTTGAACCCCTATGTGATATCGCGGGATTTGACCACATATGGGGACAGCCGGCATGAACATGACAGAGAATCCCCGGGTGGATTGTGGGAGTCTCAGCACAAACCATTCAACTTGGCTCGGTAATCTTAAAAGCATACTCGCTGTCACCTAGTGGATCTGCCGGTTTAAGATGTGCCAGTTTAAAATGGTTTCCACTGAAACCCCCATCCTCCAAATGGCTTGTGCTGACACTCCCACACTCCGCCCTGAGATTAGTCTCTTCCCACAAACAGCGTCAATTATAACGTGAAAATGGTGTACTGTTTTGTTTTCGGCTGCAATCACCACAGCAGTCGCGAAAAGTGCAGATTTTTTCAGTTCCCAGTGGAGAAGGGAAGACGAGGCAAATGGGAAAGGTCGTGTGGGTAAGTGTTAGCTTACACAGCTAACCACAGTAGCTACGTTCTCTCACCTGCACAACCGCCTCAACACGTTTGTGCTCCGGGTCAAACAAACTGCAATACATGTCCACGTTCCACTGCATCACCACTTTTTCTTTGCATTTTCACTTTGTTTGTGTGTAATTTGCTCAAAAACTCAGAGAAAATGAAGTGTTTCGGTCCCTGGAAGTAGAGAAATTACATCATGTGTCATATTTTACCCCTTTGGCACCCGTCTTCAAACGAGACTGCGCTGCCCAATTGCCGTCCTTCGCTTCCGAGGATCCGCACAAAATATTAACCATATGCTACTTACTGCAATCTGTCCGCGCAATCGTGAAGTTGATCAAAACACCTTCCAGTCTGGCTAAAATCTGGTTCAAAAGTTGGTATTTTTTAATGCACTCATGGCAAATTCCAGACTGGGAGGGGGAAGGAGGGTTTTGCACTATGTGAGACAACACAGGCATAAACGGTATAAACGTTCATCACAGTTACTTACACATACGCTATGGGGAAATGGTGTCAGTGGGGATTCTGTTACATATGTTGCAAAAGTCTAAAACAAACTTTCACAGCAAAACCTTGCTGATAGCAGATGAGTTTGTTCATGTTTAGACTTTGAATTGTGGGACTTTGAGGATATTTAACAGGAACTTTCATGCATGCTTTTGCATAGACTGCAGATTATGTATGAATTTATAGGTTTTTAACACAGTGATCATCAGTGGTGGTGAAGTCACGGGTGGATAAATGACACCGCAGACAGACTTCAAATCTGTTATATCACACAGACTTTTCAACAAGTAGCTGGACGTCTTTTTTTCAGATGGCTCTAACCTTCCCCTCTGTGCTGCTCACTTCTGCTGTGAAACTCAGCTGCTTCCTGTGTTGGGGGAGATAAGCCTCACCCACCCCCTGCTCGTCCCCCCGCCTCCACAAACCAAGATACAACCACTGGTGCACATACGCTGTATGCAGAAACCTAATGGGACCTAATGAGATTACATCGTTGATAAGATCACCCGTTAGCAGCAAGCTCACCTCACTCAGATTAGTCAATGCTGCGTGCGTGCATGTCTGTTGAAATCTTATTAAGTCTAAATCAAACGGGTTACTTCAGACGTAGAACAGCAGCTTTTTAGCACCGTAGTTAGTTGAAGATCTGAGAGTGGCACTGGAAAAAATAACTCACCTACACAACCAAAAAGCAACACGAGGTGTTAAAAAAGTTCTTTCCTGTGTGATATGTGGAAGTAACCTTGAATAGAAACTGTCAAATTTTTCACACTGATCATGTCCAACATAAACAATTCACTAAGCTTGTAAAAATCTGTAGGTCTTAAAAACGGATATCCCTACAAACCTGGTACCAGCTCGACTGGATATCCAGTTGTCAACTGAAGACACTGGATAGCATCCAAGTACGACAGGTAGCACCAAGACCCAAACACATGGGGTCTTCTTCTCCTGCAAACATCCTTTAAAAAAACATGTGTCTTTGAAGTAACTAGTTCCTCTATCTGTTGCTTTAAATGGAAAGGAGCAGCTGCTGGACACGCCCCCTCTCTGCAGTGGGAGAGAGCCGGAGTGATGCAGTGGTTGAACAGTCCATGTCTCTGTCCCACAAACCATGCAGACAAGTCTGACACAGTGTGCACGAGTACAGTTATGGTCTTACGTGAGTCTAAAACTGTTTCAGATTCGCACGTTCCTCATAGCAGTTGAGTTTCTACATGAACAATACTTAAAGTCTCAGGATCCTGCATTGTGATACATACTTATTCACAATAAATGTAGGGTTTGGAGTTTTGGAGGAGTACCCAGAAAGAACAAACAATACTGACTGTACACTGAAAAGCCTGAAGTTCTAATCCAACCCATCAACTGTGAAGTGAAACTGCTAACCAATTTAGCCACGATTAAAAACATGAACAAAATCAATGCTTTTTACCCATCATATATGGCCATCGGGTATTGCAAAGGCTTTGTGTCCATCTGTCTGACCGTCTGTCTGTGTTCAGCATAAGTCCAGTCTTATTCCTGCCACAGTCTTCAAACTCACAGGGAACATTCTTGGGACATAGACCTTGGACAAGTTCAAATATGGCTAACCTTGACCTATTTTAAGAGGTTAAAGTGTCACATTCTGTTTCAGTTTGTTTGGTTTGTTTTTGAGTGAGGGCATGACAGCCAATCAGAGTCGAGCTGCACTGTGACATCAGTGGCTCATCTCTCCAAAAAACACTTTGTTTAGGTAAAAGCTAGCGAGAAATAAACATTTCTAAAACTGAAAACGCTGTTTTTGGAACCTAATAACACCTCTGAACTTATTATTTCGGAGACATTTGCATGGTGACATCACAGGCTGGTAGCTAGCTACAAAACTCCATTCCATTTGTGTGTAAATATATGCTCTTTGTCATATATTATGTAAAAGCTAGCAAGAAATAAAGCCTTCTAAAACTGAAAATGCTGATTGCACCTCTGGAGTCATTTACAAGGCATTTTGCAGACATTAGCGTGCATGCTAACTTCCGCTAACTTCCTTTGGACTTCAATTTGTCTCATTAATACTTGCAAATGCACAGAGGGTGAGCTACATATATTCCTTGATTTGTACAACTTCCGCCCTTAAAACGTAATTATTGTTTTTGATTGATTGATTGATTAAGGAACTTTATTCAACATGTACAAATTGTAGGTAAGACAATAGGATCTTAATAATTTATTCAACAACTGCAAATTATAAAGAACACAATGCTCATACAGCCGAGGGTATTTTAGCATTGTGTTATATTTTGAATTACACAGCATGTTTTTGGTTGAAAATTAAGTTGTAAATGCTGTTCTCTGGGTTATCTATGGTTTTCAATTGGTTTTACTCTCTATGAAGTAACATTATATAGTTTGATAGTTAGCAGTGCATTGTTTTTTGATGTAAATCTAATTCTATATGGCATCACTGTCTTCTGTATCGCTGCATGGATGTTTGCTCATACTGATGACAAGTTCCCAAAGGATTTTCCACGTGAATCTTGACCTCATTCACTAGAAAAGTTTTTGTTTGTGTCCACAGGAACTTGCACATATTTTGCTTTGCTTCGCTAACTCCCAGGAACACGTTTAGCAACATAGAACTTTAAAATGTGACTGGAGCAGTTTACAGCATTCTGGCGCTGTATGATGTATGAACTGAACTTTGTGCTCCTCTGGAGTACTACACCCCCTCCACAGCACCAAACTGCACTTTGCATGCAATGAAGCATGGGTTAAATTGTGAGTCATGGAGCCAGTGTGTGCGGCGAAGCCTGGCACCTGCCTCCTCCTCTTTCTCACTCTCACATTCTGCTTCCACCAACCACGAACCCCTCCACCCCCACCCGCCATCACAACCAATGACCTGATGGCTCACGGCCGCAGCCTCACATACAACCTGCTTGCCCAGTGGCTCTGTGCACTGTTTCTTTCCATCACACATTCACCGCTCACAGCCCACTCTCATGCACCTGTCCAGCATCTGTAGCATACTCCACAAACACACATGGACATGTGCACACTGGTAATGTTCCATCGATATCATCTCTTGCTGGTTCCACTTTTACATACTTCATTTCTCCCTCCTTCAGCTTCTTTGCTGTTGCTCTCACACACCCACAGCAGACACACTTGATGACCAAACACATCTGCAATAGAGCATCACACGTTTTCAATATTTTACTGCAATAAATTGCTTGTAGTCTTTATGACAATAGCACGAATGAGAGAGCTGTGCCATATTATTAGTGGTACGTAATAAAAAGTGCATGTTTCAAAGAAATAAGTGCTCACAATATCAATCAATCAATTTTATTTATATAGCGCCAAATCACAACAAACAGTTGCCCCAAGGCGCTTTATATTGTAAGGCAAGGCCATACAATAATTACGTAAAAACCCCAACGGTCAAAACGACCCCCTGTGAGCAAGCACTTGGCTACAGTGGGAAGGAAAAACTCCCTTTTAACAGGAAGAAACCTCCAGCAGAACCAGACTCAGGGAGGGGCAGTCTTCTGCTGGGACTGGTTGGGGCTGAGGGAGAGAACCAGGAAAAAGACATGCTGTGGAGGGGAGCAGAGATCAATCACTAATGATTAAATGCAGAGTGGTGCATACAGAGCAAAAAGAGAAAGAAACACTCAGTGCATCATGGGAACCCCCCAGCAGTCTAAGTCTATAGCAGCATAACTAAGGGATGGTTTAGGGTCACCTGATCCAGCCCTAACTATAAGCTTTAGCAAAAAGGAAAGTTTTAAGCCTAATCTTAAAAGTAGAGAGGGTGTCTGTCTCCCTGATCTGAATTGGGAGCTGGTTCCACAGGAGAGGAGCCTGAAAGCTGAAGGCTCTGCCTCCCATTATACTCTTACAAACCCTAGGAACTACAAGTAAGCCTGCAGTCTGAGAGCGAAGCGCTCTATTGGGGTGATATGGTACTATGGGGTCCCTAAGATAAGATGGGACCTGATTATTCAAAACCTTATAAGTAAGAAGAAGAATTTTAAATTCTATTCTAGAATTAACAGGAAGCCAATGATGAGAGGCCAATATGGGTGAGATATGCTCTCTCCTTCTAGTCCCCGTTAGTACTCTAGCTGCAGCATTTTGAATTAACTGAAGGCTTTTCAGGGAACTTTAGGACAACCTGATAATAATGAATTACAATAGTCCAGCCTAGAGGAAATAAATGCATGAATTAGTTTTTCAGCATCACTCTGAGACAAGACCTTTCTAATTTTAGAGATATTGCGTAAATGCAAAAAAGCAGTCCTACATATTTGTTTAATATGCGCTTTGAATGACATATCCTGATCAAAAATGACTCCAAGATTTCTCACAGTATTACTAGAGGTCAGGGTAATGCCATCCAGAGTAAGGATCTGGTTAGACACCATGTTTCTAAGATTTGTGGGGCCAAGTACAATAACTTCAGTTTTATCTGAGTTTAAAAGCAGGAAATTAGAGGTCATCCATGTCTTTATGTCTGTAAGACAATCCTGCAGTTTAGCTAATTGGTGTGTGTCCTCTGGCTTCATGGATAGATAAAGCTGGGTATCATCTGCGTAACAATGAAAATTTAAGCAATGCCGTCTAATAATACTGCCTAAGGGAAGCATGTATAAAGTGAATAAAATTGGTCCTAGCACAGAACCTTGTGGAACTCCATAATTAACCTTAGTCTGTGAAGAAGAGTCCCCATTTACATGAACAAATTGTAATCTATTAGATAAATATGATTCAAACCACCGCAGCGCAGTGCCTTTAATATCTATAGCATGCTTTAATCTCTGTAATAAAATTTTATGGTCAACAGTATCAAAAGCAGCACTGAGGTCTAACAGAACAAGCACAGAGATGAGTCCACTGTCTGGGGCCATAAGAAGATCATTTGTAACCTTCACTAATGCTGTTTCTGTACTATGATGAATTCTAAAACCTGACTGAAACTCTTCAAATAGACCATTCCTCTGCAGATGATCAGTTAGCTGTTTTACAACTACCCTTTCAAGAATTTTTGAGAGAAAAGGAAGGTTGGAGATTGGCCTATAATTTTCTAAGATAGCTGGGTCAAGTGATGGCTTTTTAAGTAATGGTTTAATTACTGCCACCTTAAAAGCCTGTGGTACATAGCCAACTAATAAAGATAGATTGATCATATTTAAGATCGAAGCATTAAATAATGGTAGGGCTTCCTTGAGCAGCCTGGTAGGAATGGGGTCTAATAGACATGTTGATGGTTTGGATGAAGTAACTAATGAAAATAACTCAGACAGAACAATCTGAGAGAAAGAGTCTAACCAAATACCGGCATCACTGAAAGCAGCCAAAGATAACGATACGTCTTTGGGATGGTTATGAGTAATTTTTTCTCTAATAGTTAAAATTTTATTAGCAAAGAAAGTCATGAAGTCATTACTAGTTAAAGTTAAAGGAATACTCGGCTCAATAGAGCTCTGACTCTTTGTCAGCCTGGCTACAGTGCTGAAAAGAAACCTGGGTTTGTTCTTATTTTCTTCAATTAGTGATGAGTAGTAAGATGTCCTAGCTTTACGGAGGGCTTTTTGTTATAGAGCAACAGACTCTTTTTCCAGGCTAAGTGAAGATCTTCTAAATTAGTGAGACGCCATTTCCTCTCCAACTTACGGGTTATCTGCTTTAAGCTGCGAGTTTGTGAGTTATACCACAGAGTCAGGCACTTCTGATTTAAAGCTCTCTTTTTCAGAGGAGCTATCTTCAATGAGGATGTAAAACTATTGACGAGATACTCTATCTCACTTACAGAGTTTAGGTAGCTACTCTGCACTTTGTTGGTATATGGCATTAGAGAACATAAAGAAGGAATCATATCCTTAAACCTAGTTACAGCGCTTTCTGAAAGACTTCTAGTGTAATGAAACTTATTCCCCACTGCTGGGTAGTCCATCAGAGTAAATGTAAATGTTATTAAGAAATGATCAGACAGAAGGGAGTTTTCAGGGAATACTGTTAAGTCTTCAATTTCCATACCATAAGTCAGAACAAGATCTAAGATATGATTAAAGTGGTGGGTGGACTCATTTACATTTTGAGCAAAGCCAATTGAGTCTAATAATAGATTAAATGCAGTGTTGAGGCTGTCATTCTCAGCATCTGTGTGGATGTTAAAATCGCCCACTATAATTATCTTATCTGAGCTAAGCACTAAGTCAGACAAAAGGTCTGAAAATTCACAGAGAAACTCACAGTAACGACCAGGTGGACGATAGATAATAACAAATAAAACTGGTTTTTGGGACTTCCAATTTGGATGGACAAGACTAAGAGTCAAGCTTTCAAATGAATTAAAGCTCTGTCTGGGTTTTTGATTAATTAATAAGCTGGAATGGAAGATTGCTGCTAATCCTCCGCCTCGGCCCGTGCTACGAGCGTTCTGGCAGTTAGTGTGACTCGGGGGTGTTGACTCATTTAAACTAACATATTCATCCTGCTGTAACCAGGTTTCTGTAAGGCAGAATAAATCAATATGTTGATCAATTATTATATCATTTACTAACAGGGACTTAGAAGAGAGAGACCTAATGTTTAATAGACCACATTTAACTGTTTTAGTCTGTGGTGCAGTTGAAGGTGCTATATTATTTTTCTTTTTGAATTTTTATGCTTAAATAGATTTTTGTTGGTTATTGGTGGTCTGGGAGCAGGCACCGTCTCTACGGGGATGGGGTAATGAGGGGATGGCAGGGTGAGAGAAGCTGCAGAGAGGTGTGTAAGACTACAACTCTGCTTCCTGGTCCCAACCCTGGATAGTCACGGTTTGGAGGATTTAAGAAAATTGGCCAGATTTCTAGAAATGAGAGCTGCTCCATCCAAAGTGGGATGGCTGCCGTCTCTCCTAACAAGACCAGGTTTTCCCCAGAAGCTTTGCCAGTTATCTATGAAGCCCACCTCATTTTTTGGACACCACTCAGACAGACAGCAATTCAAGGAGAACATGCAGCTAAACATGTCACTCCCGGTCCGATTGGGGAGGAGCCCAGAGAAAACTACAGAGTCCGAGATTGTTTTTGCAAAGTTACACACCGATTCATTGTTAATTTTAGTGACCTCCGATTGGCGTAACCGGGTGTCATTACTGCCGACGTGAATTACAATCTTACCAAATTTACGCTTAGCCTTAGCCAGCAGTTTCAAATTTCCTTCAATGTCGCCTGCTCTGGCCCCCGGAAGACAATTGACTATGGTTGCTGGTGTCGCTAACTTCACATTTCTCAAAACAGAGTCGCCAATAACCAGAGTTTGATCCTCGGTGGGTGTGTCGCCGAGTGGGGAAAAACGGTTAGAAATGTGAACGGGTTGGCGGTGTACACGGGGCTTCTGTTTAGGGCTACGCTTCCTCCTCACAGTCACCCAGTCGGCCTGCTTTCCCGGCTGCTCGGGATCTGCCAGAGGGAAACTAACGGCGGCTAAGCTACCTTGGTCCGCACCGACTACAGGGGCCTGGCTAGCTGTAGAATTTTCCACGGTGCGGGGCCGAGTCTCCAATTCACCCAGCCTGGCCTCCAAAGCTACGAATAAGCTACACTTATTACAAGTACCATTACTGCTAAAGGAGGCCGAGGAATATCTAAACATTTCACACCCAGAGCAGAAAAGTGCGGGAGAGACAGGAGAAGCCGCCATGCTAAACCGGCTAAGAGCTAGTAGCTGCGCTAAGCTAGCGGATTCCTAAAAACACACAAAGTGAATAATGTGTAAATAATTTAGAGGTGATTCAGCAGAGGGAGTGCTTTAGTTAAGGCACGTGAAGATTACATTGTGAAACAAATCGTTATCTAGGTAACTAGATCAGTCTAACTGCGCAGATTAAACAGCTAACAGATACAGCAAAACACCGCTGTGCTCCGGAACAGGAAGTGAGAGCCAACCACCAGTAGAGGCAAGCAAATATATAAATATAATAATATAATAAAAAAAGCATAGCAAATAAAGGAACGACACTGTGATGAATAATAATCATTACAAATAACGAGAAAACTATATGATATATATACTTTATTGATCTCACAGTGGAGAAATTATGTTTACACTCAGTTACCTCAGACAACAATTAGTCCACAATTATTACTTGTTTACCGTAATAATGGCACACATCAGAATCAAAGACAGCACATACACATTTGACATTGTTTATGTGCACTAAGTTTGAAGAAGTCCGTTATCCGAATTGAGGCATGTGGGTGAAGGCCACGCAGCAACCCTGAGATGTGCCGCATGCGCCGGGTAACGGGGGCTGCAGCTAAAACTGCACCGCCCCCGCCGAAGGGGAAAGGAGTGATGTTAGCAGGCGCCAGAGAGGGGAGTGTTGATGGGAGATGGGAGGCGGGTGGGGGGAGGGAATGGAGCATGCTTCAGTCCTGTGAAAAGCAGTTTATTGTCTTTGTGAATTGAGATAAGAAACAGCCAATGTTCCCCAGGCCGAAGAAATTCCTCTGGAGGCAAACAGTCGGGCAATTTGACCTTCAGGCTTGATAAGCCTGTAATGTTATGGTTTGAGCAGTGAAAAACACTTTTTAACAGTTCCACTTGAACAACCAAATCCCAATTATGAATTAAGAATATTCCCAATTATGAATTAAGAATATCCACCGGCCTGTGAAATCTTCAACTTCAACTGCAAGGCACGCATCTGCTCCAAGATGTCACCCAATTTGCGTCTGAGTTCAAGAGTCATCGCAGTCTGAGAATGCACTGCCTTGCCAACCTCATTAATCATGACGGACAAGCGAGGGGCTGTGGTTCTTAATGCTGCCATCTTGACAATTTTCCGGTAGATCAGGGCAGCACATAAGCCAAAAAGTACCAGCCCTGCTACCACAAGACCAAAAATAAATAAATCCTCAACGTCCTCAACGGAGAAAGGCGCCAAACATGCCACATGCCAGGAACTCCAGGAGTTGAGAATATAGCCCGCAGGATACGTTCCATCTGGGCAGGTAGGATCCCCCGGTTCTGACCTTCTTGTAGAAAAAATGGTGTCAATATCGTTCAGAGACCAGCTGACCAGCTGACCAATTAGCTAAACTGCAGGATTGTCTTACAGACATAAAGACATGGATGACCTCTAATTTCCTGCTTTTAAACTCAGATAAAACTGAAGTTATTGTACTTGGCCCCACAAATCTTAGAAACATGGTGTCTAACCAGATCCTTACTCTGGATGGCATTACCCTGACCTCTAGTAATACTGTGAGAAATCTTGGAGTCATTTTTGATCAGGATATGTCATTCAAAGCGCATATTAAACAAATATGTAGGACTGCTTTTTTGCATTTACGCAATATCTCTAAAATTAGAAAGGTCTTGTCTCAGGTTGATGCTGAAAAACTAATTCATGCATTTATTTCCTCTAGGCTGGACTATTGTAATTCATTATTATCAGGTTGTCCTAAAAGTTCCCTGAAAAGCCTTCAGTTAATTCAAAATGCTGCAGCTAGAGTACTAACGGGGACTAGAAGGAGAGAGCATATCTCACCCATATTGGCCTCTCATCATTGGCTTCCTGTTAATTCTAGAATAGAATTTAAAATTCTTCTTCTTACTTATAAGGTTTTGAATAATCAGGTCCCATCTTATCTTAGGGACCCCATAGTACCATATCACCCCAATAGAGCGCTTCGCTCTCAGACTGCAGGCTTACTTGTAGTTCCTAGGGTTTGTAAGAGTATAATGGGAGGCAGAGCCTTCAGCTTTCAGGCTCCTCTCCTGTGGAACCAGCTCCCAATTCAGATCAGGGAGACAGACACCCTCTCTACTTTTAAGATTAGGCTTAAAACTTTCCTTTTTGCTAAAGCTTATAGTTAGGGCTGGATCAGGTGACCCTAAACCATCCCTTAGTTATGCTGCTATAGACTTAGACTGCTGGGGGGTTCCCATGATGCACTGAGTGTTTCTTTCTCTTTTTGCTCTGTATGCACCACTCTGCATTTAATCATTAGTGATTGATCTCTGCTCCCCTCCACAGCATGTCTTTTTCCTGGTTCTCTCCCTCAGCCCCAACCAGTCCCAGCAGAAGACTGCCCCTCCCTGAGTCTGGTTCTGCTGGAGGTTTCTTCCTGTTAAAAGGGAGTTTTTCCTTCCCACTGTAGCCAAGTGCTTGCTCACAGGGGGTCGTTTTGACCGTTGGGGTTTTTACGTAATTATTGTATGGCCTTGCCTTACAATATAAAGCGCCTTGGGGCAACTGTTTGTTGTGATTTGGCGCTATATAAATAAAATTGATTGATTGAGTTGATTGATTGATTGATCAATTCCATGGTTAATCCAATAATAGTCCAATAGATCCAGAAGCCAATATAATTTGAGGAGTTCACAGTCTGGTGAAGTAGGGACTTGAAGGTTAAAGCAGAACAGAGATAAGGGAAAGTGGAGGAGATACGACCGCCCTCGTCGGAGTCCCAAGCTGGGACTCCGACGAGGGCATTCAATTGCATATTTGAATACACTAGGTTTTTATTTTAAATAAATGATGATTGCATCGTAAGTGTCAGTAAAGTACGTCACTTGAAACTGCCAAAAGCTAATTTTACAAACAAGTCAAATGTTTCAGAGGAAATCTTGTTCAGAGGAAATTGTTCAGGGTTGTTATCTAATATCTGTAGTTTCTCCAAAAATATTAGACCTGTCAACATTTTGTTTTGCCAGCAATCATCCTTGACCCAAAATACATAAGCTTATCAACTGGAAAATGTCAGCTCTCCACAGTTTGTCAATAATCAAAGTTATATGCCACACACATGCAGTTTTTGTCTTTTCTGCATTCTGCTGCAAGCAGGTCCTTTTATTTTGACACACCCACAAACAGAGATGATGGCGGAAGACATCAAATGCAGTATACTTCGCACTCATGGTAATGGCATGACACAACTCAGCCATGGTAATGGCAACATGACACTTAACTTAAACTGACTAAACCAACTGAACTACAAAAACACAATAAATCAGTAACACTAACAACACTGTTAAACTAACATGAACCACAACAATAATATTTAAAACGCCAAAACTCAAACTCCCATGGTGCATTACAGCACAACATCCGTTGTTCAGTGCTGTTAGCTAGTATGTATTATTATATTATTTTATTATTATTTTATTATATTATTATATTATTATTAGTCCTATCAACTTTCTGTTTTCGCAGCGTTCATCCTTGACCCAAAATACATAAGCATACCAAATGGAAAATATCAGCTCTCCCCAGTTTCTCCGTGATCAAAGCCATACACACACACGCATGTACATACACACGCACGCATGTACGCACATAGAGGCCACTTGGCTATTATAATATCAGTGTTTACAGCCCAATACATCATTATATAAATACAACAATGAAGGGTGATCATCAGCAAAATTATCAATTCAAATTATTTATATAGTGCCATATCATAACACATTGCCCCAAGGCACTTCATAAGGGTTAGGGGTAAACTTACCAACCCCCTGAGCAAGCATGCAGACAACAGTGGTAAGATAAAAACTCCCTGTGACATTTTTTTGAGGAAGAAACCTCAGACAGACCAGATTTAGAGTGGTAACCAACTGTGTTGGTTATACTAACAATAACAAAGATCAAATAAACAAACTCAGAGCTAACAACTCACAGAACAATATTTCTCAGCAGCAAAATAACTGAATAATAGACAGGATGCTAATCTGATTGCCAGCAGCTAGCTAGCTAGCTAGCCCTTTGCTTCATTAACAGTCCCAGAATTTAGATACAACCCCAATTCCAATGAATTTGGGACATTGTGTAAAATGTAAATAAAAACAGTATACAATGATTTGCAAATCCTCTTCAACCTATAT
The DNA here is from genome assembly GCF_902500255.1 of Thalassophryne amazonica. NCBI lineage: Eukaryota > Metazoa > Chordata > Actinopteri > Batrachoidiformes > Batrachoididae > Thalassophryne > Thalassophryne amazonica. The sequence goes on from NC_047115.1 coordinate 61,875,408, forward strand.
TCAATTGAATACACCACAAAGACAAGATATTTAATGTTCAAACTGATAACCTTTATTGTTTTTGTGCAAATATTTGCTCATTTTGAAATGGATGCCTGTAACACGTTTAAAAAAAAAAGCTGGGACAGTGTGGCATGTTAACCACTGTGTTACGTCATTGTTCCTTCTAACAACACTCAATAAGTGTTTGGGAACTGAGGACACTAATTGTTGAAGCTTTGTAGGTGGAATTCATTCCCATTCTTGCTTAATGTACAACTTCAGTTGTTAATCAGTCCGGGGTCTCCATTGTTGTATTTTGTGCTTCATAATCCGCCGCACATTTTCAATGGGCAACAGGTCTGGACTGCAGGCAGGCCAGTCTAGTACCCGCACTCTTTTACTATGAAGCCACGCTGTTATAACACGTGCAGAATGTGACTTGGCATTGTCTTGCTGAAATAAGCAGGGACGTCCCTGAAAAAGACGTTGCTTGGATGGCAGCATGTGTTGCTCCAAAAACTGGATGTGCCTTTCAGCATTGATGGTGCCATCACAGATGTGTAAGTTGCCCATGACATGGGCAATAACACACCCCCATACCATCACAGATGCTGGCTTTTGAACTTTGCGCTGGTAACAGTCTGGGTGGTCTTTTTCCTCTTTTGTCCGGAGGACACAGCGTCCATGATTTCCAAAAACAATTTGAAATGTGGACTCATCAGACCACAGCACACTTTTCCACTTTGCATCTGTCCATTTCAAATGAGCTCAGGCCCAGAGAAGGTGGCGGCATTTCTGGATGTTGTTGATGTTTGACTTTCACTTTGCATGGTAGAGTTTTAACTTGCATTTGTAGATGTAGCAATGAACTGTGTTAACTGACAATGGTTTTCTGAAGTGTTCCTGATTGACTATGTAAGTAAGATGTTAACCACGAGAGAACATGGCCAGTAATAACAATATAATTCTCAAGCCTATCCAATTCTATATGATGACCCATCGTATCAAATGCAGCACTAAGATCAAATAGTAGCAGCACTGTTGTGGTATCTGCATCCATCACGAGCAGAAGATTAGTCACTTCAGTAAAGCCGTGGTCACAACCCGCCGTACTTGCACATGCGTGCAGTCTACTTGCAAAAACGTGGGCTAAATTTGGAGATCCATACGTCGTAAGTACTGCCTCAGTACGAATTTAGGAGCACGCAGACACGCCGTAGAGGTTTTAGTGCTTGGAGAACTTTCGCTGCGGTCAGGCTGCGGATTCACCAGCAGTACAGATGACGCACGTTGTGAGTACTGCCTCCGTACGGATTCCAAGCAGCACATTTTCATTCAATTACTACTGAATTAACCAAATCCGTATGGAGGCAGTAGGCTACTCACCACATACTATGGAATTAAATTGTAGGTATCAGATCTTGAAGCTTGTGATACACATATATAAATTAGAATTAAGTTGAAATTTTAAAAGCTGGTAATCAAGTGTGTAGTGAATATATTCCTCTATCAGTGTTTCACACCTTGTTTGACTTTTCACTAACAGGCTGGACATGCTCATGCATCGCCGATGCTGAAAAACACCTGCTGCTCCGGTCCCGCTCATAACACACACATCAAAAGAAAAGTGACGCCACACACACACACACTGCTTTATTGTCAATTCTCTTTATCGTTACACTCCTAGAGACGTGCATTGAACGTACTCCCTCCCTCCTCTTGCTACTGCCTCCGTACGTTTTCACAAAAATGTAGTGGCCGTGGCATCTGCAGAAAACGTACGGTGAAAAAAAAACACACGGTTGGTTGTGACCGGTGCTTAAGTGCTGTCTTCATGGAGTGGTGCATTCTAAACGTAGACTGCAGTGCCTCAAAAACATTACTTTTGTCGAGATAATCGAGATGTTGTGAAACCACTTTTTCAAAAATTTTACAGCAAAATTTAATATTGGTCTGTAATTTGTCAGTGAACCTGGATCCACGTTAGGTTCCTTTAGAATAGGTTTGATCATAGCATATTTATAACTTGTAGGAACAGAGCCTGAGGTTAGTGACAGGTTAATAATTGTCAGCATAGTGGGCCCAAGTGTAGCCCGCGGGTCCTTAAACACTTTGGTCGGCAACAGGTCAAAAAGACAAGTTGTGCTTTTAGCACATTTCATGAGTTGCAACAGCAAACTCAGCAAAATAGTATCAAACTTGGCAAGTCTCGGCATCCTCGCAGAGATGGCGCCTACATCAGTAACATGATAAAAGAGCGAGACTAGAGCATGCTGGGATATTTTTGATCTAATATCCTCAAAATAATTTTTTTGTAAAAGCGCATTACATTTCAAACAAAGGAATTAATTCAATGTTAGTTTATGTTCCCGTTTCATTGTGCTTGAGTCAAGTAGGTTTGTATGTGCCTATTGGAAGAACTTGTCCAAGCAAAGCATACAAGCATCACTGATGTATTAAATGTCAGACGGTCTGACTGCTGTTTGTCATTAAATATGGAGAAATCATAGCAGGTGGAGAGTTACAGCCAGATCTAAGATGTGTAAATGATATGTACACATTTACCACACAAGGAGTACACACACACACACACACACACACACACACATATATATATATATACACACACATATGCAGGCATGCAAAGTTTAACAAAGAATGAGATTTATGAAACAGAAACTTGCATCACACACCTTTACAAATCTGGCAAGAAAAAAAATGGTGTGCTCGTTTATATTGCTCAACTGAATTATGCATCAAGCTTCAGATTTATATAATTTATCAAAGTTGAAATTCTCCATTAGTCCGATATTTCACAACTTTTGATTCAACAATACCTTCAGTTGAAAATGAATCGTACTGGTGCCAGCAGCACATGCAGTGACTTATCGGACATAATACCGAATACTGTACTAACATATCCAGCCATCATAATCAGGAGTTCCCCTCCGTCTTGTTTTATATGTGACTAACAACACTTTTTGGTTTTGTTTGCTGGCTGTTTTTCCTTCTTCACTAGCATGGCTACGGTAGTTGTCGTTTGTTGGTAGGATTGCTCAAGAGGTTTGAGCTGATTATAGAACCTGGTGCTGTGATCTTAATTCTGGATCATTCAGTTCTTTAAATAAAGAGCAGTTTTGCTAAAACTAATACAGTCATAGTACATACAGTGTGAGCATCCGGAAAGTATTCACAGCACCGCTTTTTCACACATTTTTTTGTGTTACAGCCTTTTCCAAAATGGAGGTTTTTTTTTTTTTTTTTGAGGTTGTATCCCCATAATGACAATGTGAAAAAAATGTTTGTTTTTTGGGGGGCAAGGGTGGGGGGGGGGGGGGTGGTGGAGATTTTTGCTAATTAAAAAAAATGCCAGCCTTATTTCAAAATAGATAAAATACACACACAGTACCCCATAATGGCCAAAAAAGTTTGAGATTTTTTTCAAATTTATTACAAATAAAAAAGCTAAGAAATCACATGTACATATTCACAGCTTTTGCCATGAAGCTCAAAATTTACCTCAGGTGCATCCTGTTTCCACTGATCATCCTTGAGATGTTTCTACAGCTTAATTGGAGTCCACCAATGTAATTGTATGTCCAACTATGGGACCTTATATATAGGCAGGTGTATGCCTTTCCAAATCATCTCCAATCAACTGAATTTACCCCAGGTGGACTCTAATTCAGCTGTAGAAACATCTCAAGGATTATCAGTGGAAACAGGATGTACCTGAGTTCAATTCTGAGCTTCATGGCAAAGGATGTGAATACATATGTACATGCGATTTCTTAGTTGTTGTTGTTGTTGCTGCTGTTTTTTTAATAAAGTTGCAGAAATCAAAAAAATAAAAAAACAACTTTTTTCACATTGTCATTATGGGGTATTGTATGTAGAATTTTGAGAGGAAAAATTAATTTAATCTATTTTGGAATAAGGCTGTAACATAAAATGTGGAAAAAGTGAAGTGCTGTGTGTACTTTCTGGATGAACTGTGAATCTTAATATTTATCTCTGCCAAGTGATATAAGATAGTGGTGGTTCTGTTACTGTCTGTTTGTGGGTGCTAGAATTCAAAAAAGCAGTTTCATTCGCTCACCCAATGACTGCTGGGATAGGCTCCAGCTTCCCCATGACCTTTAACTGGAATAAGCAAGTTTAAAAAAATGGTTGGTTTTTGGATTGCATTGAAATATTGTGGACAGAGAAGACTTGAGCATATGTTAGTAGTTAGCTCTGCCTCAAAAGTTTTCCTTTTATGATCTTCTTCAATTTATTATCCAGTGTAAGATTTTTTTTTTTACTTTTATTCATCCTTTATTGTCAATGAATAACATCAGAAAGGGTTGACATGGACATGATGTGCAATAACAGCTGTCCATCATTACACTCGCAGAGGGATGTAATTACAGATGTGCAAACACAGTTCTAAGCTTGAACATCTTCTGACCTTTAACAGGCTGTGAAATGGTTCTAAAAGAACCAAAAATGTGCAGAGGGTGTCAGTTCTGTCCCACCTGTTTCACAAACGTCAGGAGCCACCATGGTCAGCCTTGCAGGGACTCTTATTTCTGCGTTGCACACGTGCATATACGCAGGCACAGACACTACTTTCCACCGTGACGTCACGCCACTTAGCGTCACCACTGCAGCAGGGAAGGCCTCGACGTGAGTGTGAGATAGAAATCGAGAGATGGAGGAAGATAATGTAGGCAGATGTGAAAGCCTTGTGTGTGTGTGTGTGTGTCTGCATGTGGGTGTGTCAGTGAAAAGCTGTCTCACTGCAAGGTGTGCACGTTGCCTCTGTGGGCGGTGTGTTTGACACTCAGATGTGTTTGTGTGAGAGTATGTAGTTAGAATGTAGGTCGGAAGGTTTATCTGTGACGTGTTACTGATGAACCAAAGATGAGGTTAAGAGGGCAGCCTACAGGCTGACACTTTATAGACTATCATCTATCTATCTATCTATGCTCATCCATGTGTTTGTTTTGTTTGTGTCCTCAGTGCCACGGGACCAGCTGCTGCAGACAGAGGAGTACGACTTGAATGTGGTCCGTCTGTGCATCCAGGTTTTCCTGCAGGATGACCACGGCCAATACACCCGAGCGCTCAGTCCCATTGTCACCAATCCCATCTACGACAACAGTGAGTGGCTGAGCGTCAGTGTGTTCACGACTGAAATCATATCAGGCAAACAAGCCCTGACAATGTAACCTAACATGCAGGTTAGGCGTGTCTACTCCCGCCACAATAGTGTGACGATAATGAAGTAAAGCCACCGGTGTTATTAGCAGACATACACTGGCATTAAATTTCACAATCTTAAATGTTTTCGCATTATTAAGGTGTGTTTCCCCAATTACTGTGTGTGTCAGCAAAGTGACAATAACAGGTATTGTTTTCAGTGTGTGTGTGTGTGTGTGTGTGTGTGTGTGTGTGTGTGTGTGTGTGTGTGTGTGTGTGTGTGTGTGTGTGTGTGTGTGTGTGGACAAAATAACTCAAAAACAGCTGGATGGATTTCCTTCAGACTTGATTGGAATATTAACTGTGATTAGATTTTGGAGTAGTTTGGTCAAAGGTCGAGGGAAACACCTTCCCAAAAATACCTTATTTTTTACATCTCAACAACCAACAAGCTTAGATGGATTACATAAAGCATATTGTTCGGCAAAATATTTGTGATTGATTGGTATGAATGAGGCAGCACGGTGGCTTAGTGGTTAGCACTGTTGCCTTACAGCAAGAAGGTCATGGGATCGATTCCCACCTGTGGCCTTTCTGTGTGGAGATTGCGTGTTCTCCCCATGTTTGTGTGGGTTCCCTCCAGGTGCTCCGGCTTCCTCACACATTCAAAGACTGCAGGTTAGGTGGATTGGAAACTTTAAATTGTCCATAGGTGTGTGTGTGGTTGAGAACGTGTTTGTTTGTCTATATGTGGCCCTGCGACAGACTGGCTCTTGGATAAGTGGTTGAAGAAGTCATATGAAGAAGTCATACATAGAGGAAAAACACCATTGCAGACATATTTATATCTACTTGTACATTTATGTCTTTGTGTGTAGTGTGTGCAGGGTATGGATCAGCGCTCAGATGCCTTTGCCCTGGGTCACCATAGTATATCCAGTACAGATACACATGGGGATTTGGCACATATTTTACACACCATAAGCCCTTCCTTATGCAGCTATTTCTGTTTGAAGCCTGAGCATTCTCCCAGCCAAGTACCCCAAATAAAATAAATAAATGTTACTCCACCACCCCAAAATTTGTGGTTTCTCTTCCAGGATTGAGTAATTGTGGAAACAAACCATCTAACAAAGTGCATCTAATACAGACAGAAGAAAATATACACTGAGCTGCTTTGTGGATGTAATAGCATCCAGGTCAGGTCATGAGGCTTGCACAAACATTGCTTCTCATTGTCACATCTCTATGTCAGTGTTTCTCAATCCTGGTCCCCTGGAGTCAGATTACTGCTTTATCCCTGCTTTAACAGCAGCCAAATCCTGTGTATGCCATTATTCAGCCAGCTATTGATTGACTGAACAGACCGGACTGAGCTCTGCTTTGAGTACATATAGGACAAATGGAAAATGTGCAGTACTTTAGGTCCCAGGGACCAGCATTGGGAAACGCTGCTCTGTGGGATAAAGCTTTTAGCCCCACTCCATTCTACACCCTCATCTGGTTATAAGGTGGCTGGATGGTCTCACAATTGCTGGAGGCCCAACCCTGCCACCAACCCAGTGTGACCATTTCTACAGGCTGGGGGTCAGACTGGAGCAATTTGTAATTCAGTGTCTTGGGCAAAGACACAGATAGCACAAATCAGGATTTGAACTCCTACCCTTCTATTGGGCAATAACCAGCTGTAACAGGAGGGTTGTGCCTTTGTGGTAACAGTGAGCATGCAGTAACTGACATAGCAGAAGTTGGATTTGTACATACAGTTCGTACCTGTAGGCGCGGCATTTGTTTCTAAGTCCATGTCCTGCAGTGTTTTGCGTATTTCACATTGTAAAGGAGCAGTGTTCCTCAGACACTTTGAGAGAAAGGAGAAGTTCGTTATGTGCACTAACCTTCAAGCAACATGGTTACCATGGAGCACTTCCTCTCCTGACAGCAAGCATATGACATGTGACTCAACCAGCCAAGGCTTGAACTGTAAACTGATGTTTCCTTCTAAACTGTCAACAATACGAGCTATAAACTGAAATATAAAGTACCAGCCCTAGTGTGCAAGCACCTGATTTTCCCTTATTTTTACTGTTTTGTATATCACATATCATGTATATTTATGGCACAAAACACAATTTAAACAAATTATAATGGAGTTTTACTGTGGCAAGTTTTAACACAACTTTCCAAACGTAAAAAAACTTAAAATTTTTATAACTTTTTAAGCTTTGCTAATTTAAATAAATTGATTAGTTTTAGGAAAAACATGAATATGCTTGTAGGTCTGTATAGCTCAATAATAATAACAATAACAATTAGTATGCACTTGATACCTACACCTTAGGTACCCTCTGGGAAGTACATGAGGGAGATATAGTTTAGTGGAGTGCATATTTTTGCCAATTATTGAGAATGAAATGATTGTTTTTCAAACACCCTTTAGTCAAGAATACTCCATGATAAAGACTTTATTTTCAAAATTTCATTTAATGTTCATTACCAACATTATGTTTTTATTTATATTTGTGTGACTACACCTTTTTGCAATGTTAGGCAATTCAAAAATAATGCTAAACACAATTAAGAATGAGGCTTTAAAAAAAAACAAAAACCTCATCTTGTCTGTTGTGACGTATCCTTATGACTTTGTCTTTCTTTCTTTCACAGGAGCGCCTAACACAGCAGAGTTAAGGATCTGTCGAGTCAACACAAACAGTGGTTGTGTGAAAGGCGGTGATGAGATCTTCCTGTTGTGTGACAAAGTACAGAAAGGTACGCAGAAGTGCTACAGGTTTTTGCAACAGATTAGACAGCGTTATCCTCTGACATGCTTTGTCATCTATGTCGCATCTCTGTTTTCTATTCATCACGTTCACTTAATCCATTCATTAATGTTCATTTTGTTGTTGTTGTTACTATTTTAACACAAAAATGTTCCCGTGCCTCCATTCAGTTTTCCATCCTGTCTTGTCCACATCCATCTTTCCTGTAGATGATATTGAAGTTCGATTCTTCTCCTCTGATGGCTGGGAGGCCAAAGGCTCCTTCTCACAAGCAGATGTTCATCGCCAAGTGGCCATCGTCTTCAAAACTCCACCCTACTACAACACTGCCATAACAGAATCTGTCACTGTGCACATGCAGCTGCGCCGGCCTTCTGATCAGGAAGTCAGCGAGTCGATGGACTTCCGATATTTGCCTGACAACAAAGGTCAGACATAATCATCAGTCTCTTGTTTGAAGTTTGCAAACTGTTCCTGCAGACATTCTTTTATGTCTAAGATCACACAGTTTTTTTAAAGTCATTGTTTTTACAGTAAAAAAAAAAAAACAAAAAAAAAAAACAGCAGCTGTGATGCCCAGAATTGAACGTAGTAATACCATCACAGAACAACCTGTAAATTTTATGCTATAAACTTGTTTTACGGTAATTTACAAAAAATTATATTTAAAACCCATGAACACAACAGCATTTTTATCCGTAGTCCTTCAAGTCAGAGTGAAAGTTAAATAATTTTGCATCAACTACTGTATGTAACAAAAATATTTCTTTTCTTTCTTTTGGTAATAGATCCTTACGGCTGCAATGAGAAAAAGCGTAGACGGGAACACTTGATGAAGATGTCAGGATTATCAAGTAAGACACAAATTTTATCTAGTTCCATTGTCAACTAGTCCCATAACCAAATAGGTTAAAACCACTTAGCCCCATAACCAAAAAGTTGCCAACTTGGTATGTCTGACACTTTTAAGTGTCACCATGTGAGAATGCAGTGAGAACCCATCTGAACTTGGCTATTCATTCATTTCATTTATTTCATTTACATAGTGCCAAATCATGACAAAGCTGCTTCAAGGTGCTTCAAGCAAGTAAGGTCTAACCTTACCAGCTTCTAGAGCAAGCACACAGGCGACAGTGGTAAAGAAAATCTCCATCTCATCGTCATCGAGCCACTCGTTGGGTCTGTTCCAGCAGAAGAGTCTGTTCCGCTGAGTGATGGGGCTAGTTGACAGTGCAACCAGTTGACCAGTTAGCCAGACATAGACCATGCAACACATGTACTCGTATGTAATCAATACAAGTGTCATTGCAGCAAATGTTTGTGGTCTTTCTGCATCTTTAGATGGTTCCTTTCCTGGTCTGGCTATGAACAGGCCAAAGGCAGTGCCACACAATCCCATGATGGCTCAACTCCTGCGAAAAGGTACCTGGTTTAAGATTTGCTCCAAACAGTAGAAAGTTTTGTTTTATGAGATTCCTTTTATGCAGTGATAAACATTCATGTATCATTTACGTTAAACAAAGAAAAACAGTCAGACTACTTTAAAAGTGAATCCCAGTTAACCTTAACCTTGTAGGTTGTGTTCCTTCGTAGCATGTTTTAAAAGATTATGCATCACCGTTATCACACTAAAATGTCATATATGTTTCCAGACCAGAACAACATGTATGTGAGGCAGCAGCCCACACCTACGATGCAGCAACAACCCACCATGTTCAACCGGCCGTACCAACCAAACCCACAGCATGTCATGATGACGCAACAAGCTCCCCATGTGCCAATCAGCCAGTCATGGGCAAATCCCAATCCAACAATCTCAATGGATACAGTCACCATAAACCCATCTGGTCCCAGGAGCAGCTTAAGTGGCAACAGGCAAGAGTCATCAAACCGTCACCACAGTTATTCCCACAGAGTGGCCCCCAGTGGCTGTGAGGGGAACACTCTACCTCAGCTCTCATCGAGGGACTTGCAGTGCTTGGATATAGTCCCACAAGGTCCCGCAATGAACCAACCAGAGTCACAGCCACTCTTTCAGCTGCAACAACAAAAAGAAGAACTCACATCTGAGATGCAGGTCCAGAATCATCAGGGGAGCCAGAGCCAAGGTCTCCAGACTGTGTGGCCCAATTTCAATTCCATCACACCAAGCCAGCCCACCTTTAATGGCTCTGCAACCGGTGGCGGAGGGGGATTCCTGGGTCTGAGCTCTTTTTCACAGCTAGACGTCATGGATGGGGATGATTTTCTGAAGGATCTAGTTGGAGGAAGCTCTCAAACTGGATTCCAGCTCAAGCAGGAACCCCAGATCTCAGTGGGACAGGATATCCCAACTCCGATGATGCAGTCTCCAAAGGAAAGCCAAGGAAGCACTTATACCAACTTGCTCCCCCGTCCTCACAGCAATGGTACCAGTATGGATGTGATGGGACAAGAACGTAATAGCAGCAACACCTTGCCCCTGAAGAATCTGCAGAATCCCTTTTCTGGCCACAATGCGTCCTCTGATTGCCACTTTGCAACTTTGGCTGACTGGATCAAAGTAAATCGGCATGGTGACTACAAGGAGTGATCGTTTTAATTGTGGAAGAAGAGTGGAAAAATCTCCAAGGAACGATTAGAATTTGTTTGGCTTTAAAAGCCAAAAATTTCACTTTGCTCCTTGTGATCTGATAAGGCTCAGGTCGTGTTTGCTTCGGGCACTGTGTCAGTGGGATGAGGCCATAAATATTAGCATGAATGGATCAATGACAGGATAAAAATGATTGCTGACAACTGCTTTCCTCTTCAGCAGAGAGCTGAAAACAAACATGTGACATATGAAGGGATGAATATTGTGTACTGTGACTGGTGCGAGTTATTTTAAAATGAAGATTTTTCTAAGAAATCATTTAAAAATCTGTTTCTAGAAAAGTTTGAAACAAAAATGGAGGCAATACAGTTGCAGAACTACTTTGTTTTATATCACCAAACTGTGGTTGGTGCACTTTTGAATATGGACAAAGTACCCACTTCAAAACAACAGATGCTTATATTCAAGAGTTTCAAGTGGCACCAATTTGAATTATCATATTGAATTCTTCTCATAATTCAGCAGTTAGTTTGGTTTGTGCTGCCAGTGTAAGATTATGGAATTATCTAAAATACTGAATTATAATGACTAAATGCAGAGAAGTCAGACTGGTCCAAGGCAAATGCTTAAACCTGCCAGTTTATTAGGTACACATGGCTAGTACTGGGTTCAACCTCTTTTTGACTTCAAAACTGCCTCAGTTGCCTTCATTCTTTGTAGCATAAATTTTACAAGGTGCTCAGAAAATTTCTGAGATTTTAGTCCATATTGATATGATAGCATCATCTAGCTGCCACATCATTGCATCATCACCACCCTATATTGTTATTGTTGTTACCAGACAGGTTGAATTCACACTTTTATGGTTCCACAAAAATCTGACCCTACCATCTGAAAGTCGCAGCAGAAATTGAGACTTATGATACCAAGCAATGTTTTTCAAACTTCCATTGTCCAATGAGCCACGCCCACTGTAGCCTCAGTTTTGATTTTAGCTGACAGAAGTGGTACCCAGTGTGGTCCCCTGTAGGTCATCAGTTGAAGGTTGGCATGTTGTGTTTCCACATATGGTCTTCTGTATACTTTGGTTGTAATTAGTGGTACTGTTAATAATTGGTTACTGTTGCCTTTCTATCAGCTCAAACCGCTCTCGCCATTATTCTCTGACCTCTGCCATCAACAAGGCATTGTTGTGCAGAGACCAGCCGTACTCTGGATGTTTTTTCTTTTTGAACCATTCTCTGTAAACTCCAGAGATGATTTCTGCGGAAAGAGTAGATCAGCAGTTTGTGAAATACTCAAACCAGTCCATCTGGCACAAACAACCACACGATGTACAAAGTCCTTTAAACCACCTTTCTTCTCCATTCTTATGCTTGGTATGAAGTTCAGCTGATCGTCTTGACTACATCTGCACCTCTAAATGCATTAGGTTTCTGTCATACGATTGGCTGATTAGATATTTGCTTTATTGGATAGCTGAATGGGAATACCTCATGATGTGGCTGGTGAGTGTACATGTATGTTGACAAACTGTTTTTGAGGCAGTCATTGGATGTCAGCAGACATGCTGAGGTTTTCCAAGCCAAAGTTGGATTGCTTAAGCACTGAATGTACAAATGTATTGTTTTGTCTTATTCAGATGATGTGGGATGGATGATTAACATAGATATCAACAGTTTTTGGGTAGTTGACCTTGACAAGTGGGTAAGTTTGAAAGTACTTTCTTTCATGTTGAATGTCATAATACTATCAACATTTGAAGAAGTTGCTTATTTTAAAGATTTGACTTTTCTTGCTTTGTAAATAATTTACAGCCGTGAGATGTCAGTTCGCTATTAATGTGTCATTAGCTGTTTTTATATCACAGTGCTTGCTGTTAACTGCACTCAGTACATATACATATGTGTTCGCCATACTTGAGCATGATAGCAATAATCATGTTTAAAACACTCAAGAAATGGCAAGGTAGTAAAATTTCCATTGAGGAAGTAGGAGGAAGCAAATTGAGTGGTGCCTTTCCTTTGTAATGACTATGTCATAACGGTGATCGCATGTGTTAGCCAGAGTTCTCAGACCTATTCTGACGCATAGAGGTCACTTTTGTTTTTGTTTGGTTCATGTATCTGATGCTGTGACACCGAGACAGATTGAGGCGGAGTTTTACTTGGGGACATCCTGGTACGACACGTGTCTGATGATGGGTTTTCTAACACTGGCTCTATTGCAGGTTTCAACCTTTGGCCTGATATCAGGAAAGTCCTCTGTCTATCTATAGCCAACATGCTATTATTTTGTTGTTGTTTTTTTTTTTGTTTGTTTTTTGTTTTTTTTTTACCTTTATGTTTTATTTTGTTTTTGTTGTTGTTAAAAGAGAGTAATTATTTTGATGAATATAAATAAAAGACTTGATTTTTTTTTTGGGGGGGGGGGGGGGGGGATTTCTGCAGAATCAAGTCTTAATAAATGGAGTTTTTCCCACATTTTTGTCATTTAATGAACATTATATACACAACTTGCACATACAAACATACATATCAGTTAATGCTGTATGCAATTATTATGGCCACTGTTTCATTATTCACAGACATTTTACAATTTATATTTCAGAATTTCAAGGGCAAAAAAATTATTGAATTTATTGAACAGCAACAATAAAAATGTTTTAACAGTAAAATAAAAAGTACAGACATGAAATGAGCACAGTTTGGTGAATTTACAGGAAATCATCACTTTTACAGCCAGTTTTGTGAGACAAATCATGTAATGAATACATGAACATTTCCAAGTCACAGACTGTTTGGCTTAACCCCAGTCATTAGGAAATGCGATAATTATGTTACCGTATGTTAAATGTATGTAGAGTAGGCAGTTGTCAAGAATTGTGTGCCCCTGCAAGGAACAGACAAGTGAGGAAAGCCACCAAGACACACAGACAGCTCCGTTAAAGGCCTTGGTGGCTGTGACTGGTGAAACTGTGCACAGGGCAACTTTTATCTGTTGCATCATTAGTTACATCATGGAGATTGATTTTGTTACAAGAAAGCTGATCAATGCAGATCTCCTCTGGAGCAGTGATTTTTGGGGCTGTTACTGGGTAACATGGACTTTCAACTCCCTCAACAAATTTTCTATGGGGTTGAGGTCTAGAGACTGGCTTGGCCACTCCAGGACCTTGAAATGCTTTATACAGAGCCACTTCTTCATTACCTGAGCGGTGTGTTTGGGATCATTGTCATGCTGGAAAACCCAGCCGTGTTGCATCTTCAATGCTCTCACTGATGGAAGGAGGTTTTGGCTTAAAATGTCACGATACATGGCTCCGTTCATTTCTCCCTTAACACAGATCAGTTGTCCTGTCCCCTTTGCAGAAAAACAGCCCCAAAGCATGATGTTTCCACCCCCATGCTTCACAGTAGGTATGGTGTTCTTGGAATGCAACTCAGCATTCTTCTTCCTCCAAACACGACGAGTTGAGTTTTTAACCAAAATGTTCTATTTTGGTTTCATCTGACCACATGATATTCTCCCAATCCTCTTCTGGGTCATCCATATGCTCTCTAGCAGACTTCAGACGGGCCTGGACACGTACTGGCTTAAGCAGGGGGACACGCCTAGCACTGCAGGATTTGAGTCTCTCTTTGCGTAGTGTTTACCCTGTTACTTTGGTCCCAGCTCTCTGCAGGTCATTCATCAGGTCCCTCCGTGTAATTCTCGGAATTTTGTTCACCCTTCTCATGATCATTTTTGACCCCACGGGATACCATCTTGTGTGGAGCCCCAGATCGAGGGAGATTATCAATGGTCTTGTACATCTTCCATTTTCTTACAATTGCTCCCACAGTTGATTTATTCACACCAACCTGCTTGACTATTGTAGATTCACTCTTCCCAGCCTGGTGCAGGTCTACAATTTTCTTCCTGGTGTCCTTCGACAGCTCTTTGGTCTTGGCTATGGTTGAGTTTGGAGTGTGACTGTTTGAGGCTGTGGACAGGTGTCTTTTATACAGATAATGAGCTTCAGCAGATGCTATTAATACAGGTAACAGGTGGAGGACAGAAGAGCTTCTTAAAGAAGTTGTTACAGGTCTGTGAGAGCCAGAAATCTTGCTTGTTTGTGGGTGACCAAATACTTATTTTCCACCATAATTTACAAATAAATTCTTTAAAAATCCTACAATGTGATTTTCTGGATTTTTTTTTTTTCTCATTTTGTCTCTCATAGTTGAAGTGTACCTATGATGAAAATTACAGACCTCTCTCATCTTTCTAAGTAGGAGAACTTGCACAATCAGGGGCTGACTAAATACTTTTTTGCCCCACTGTATGTGTATAAGTACACTGAGAATGTAGAGCAACGTATGCTGCCTTCAAGATTACATCTATTCCAGGGTCAGCCATACAATTTTCAAATGCAAAACCACATTCTGCAAACATTACAAAGGCAAGGCTACACAGGAAAACCCTGTACTGTTGCACACATTAGAATGTATTTGTGGGAAGAATGGAACAAAATATTACCTGGCATGCTTCATCAGTTAGCCTCCTCAATGTCAGTGTTGTAAGAAGCAAGTGTGACATTACAAAGTGGAAAATGTTTTAGCATTACAACTTCTTTTGGAATGTTGCAGGACTGAAATGCAGGAATGGAAGTATATCAACAAATGAAATGAAGTTTACCACACAAAACATAGAATATCCTGGCTTTATACTGTCTGCAATGAAACAGAAGTGAAAGTAATTGTAAAAATCATTGCAGTGTTTTTTTTGTTTTTTTTTTCTGATGTAGCCCTGGTTTCCATGCAGTGCAGGTAGATCAGGAGATAGGGAGCTGTCCTGCCAATATGTACTGTTGATCTAGATTCAAATCTCACTCACGTTATTGGCCTGTGTCCTCGGCCAAGACACAGTCTGTCTCATCTCTGTCCACCGAGCTGTAAAATGAGTATTCACCTTGGCTGGGAAGCAACCTGCAATGGACTGGCATCCTGTCTTCTTAGTTTTGTGTGAGTACAAATTGACAAGTGTTTCTCATATTTACTGTTAAAAGATTTTTTTTTAACAGCCATAGCTGTGTTAAAATGTTTTTAGCAGTCAAGACTCTGAGTGCTAAAAATACAGCTTTGAAATCTGCGATAAATCATTTTTTGAAAGATTAGTTGAACGACTGAATGAGCAAGAACAGGGCAGCTGACACTGGAGATAAAAATCCACCACGCACTCAAAATGACACAGCAAAGTTACATGAGCACCCTAATTTCTAAATAATGATGTTGATGTTAATTTTCAGTGTCTGAAGAAATAAATACAGCCAGCTATGTAGTGGCCCTTTTTCCCCCTAATATACCAATTTATAGAAACCCTGCATCGGTCTTACAGATTATTGTTTAGAAATTACAAATTGAACATGACTGGCACTGGAAATAATCATGAAAATCTTAAGTAACTGCACTATGCAAATGAAAAGGATCTTTTAAGAGACCATACATGTTTGGTGATGCCAGTACAAGAGAATGAAGATTCAAGCCTTTAAGGTCCTAGTTTGTTATCCTGTGTGAGACTTGGACACTAACCACTGTCCTAAGGCAATGAATGGATGTCTTTGGTACAAGGTCTTTTTGGCGGATCGCTCTGTACCAATGAAGTCTTGTTAATGTTACTATACACAACAAAAATCGCCAACATGCATATGGTCCTACACTGACCCAGTGTGGGCCCATATGTACACTGTCAGTGTTAATTTAACACTGGTGATTTTGCTGTGTAGAGTCCAGTCATGCCCTTGTTGGTCAAGGTTCACTGAGCTTAACTTGTTTGGATGACTTTGTGATCTTCATGGACTCAAAGGATGCACTGATTGCAGTACTTAAAAAAAGCTGAATGAGTACTGAGAATGTCTGGATTTGCCGTTGTTCAAGACCAAGACCAAGATCCAGGCTTTCAGTTTCTTTCTGGGATCAGTCTGCAGTGTAGCTATATGCTATATATTTATTTCTTGTATGTATTAAAGAAGCAGCACGGTGGCTTAGTGGTTAGCACTGTTGCCTCACAGCGAGAATGTTGTGGGTTCAATTCCCGTGGCCTTTCTGTGTGGAGTTTGCATGTTCTCCCCGTGTTTGCGTGGGTTTCCTCCGGGTGCTCCGGTTTCCTCCCACATCCAAAGACATGCAGGTTAGGTTGATTGGAATCTTTAAAATTGTCCGTAGGTGTGTGTGGGTGTGTCTGTGTTTGTTTGTCTGTTTGTGGCCCTGCGACAGACTAGCGTCCTGTCCTGGGTGTACCCCGCCTTGCGCTCTATGACTGCTGGGATAGGCTCCAGCCCCCCGCGACCCTTAATTGGACTAAGCGGTAGAAGATGGATGGATGGATGGATGTATTAAAGAATTATTAACCCAACGCAAGGTGTGTATGGGAAAATATCAGACCGAGGTCTTGACAGTACGGACCTCGCTGGACTCGGTTTGTGCAAAAAAGACAGAGGTCTGATGTTCCCGTACAAACCGAGCAAGCGAGGTTAATAATTTGTTTATTATATGGCTGTTTTCATCTTCATTTTGCATGTCCACTTCAAGCTTGTTTGTTGTTAATTCCTCCAATTCAAACTCGTCAGTGTAATAAAATTCACTTGGAGAATGGTCCTCTTCGTTGCTCATAATTTCTTTGTTCATGTTTTGTTTTGTTTTATTTTGCGCTGTGAAAATTGTAAACAAAGGCGGACCGACTGTCATGGTAACAGTCTAATATGGGAAAATATCAGACTGGACATCAGCCTATCAGATCGTGCGTACTGTTGTAGCCATATAATTAATCTGTTTTATGGTGTATTTTATGACTGCATTTTTGAAATCCAGTCTCTGCTTTTAGTTAGTTTTTTTTTATTTAATTTAACTTGTATTGCTTTATGTTGCAAAGCACTTTGCAATATATTACAACAGCAGCAACAACAACAATAATAAAAATACTTATATAACACTTTCAATTGTACAAATTACTGCACAAAATAAAACAACAAAAAGAACAATAAGTGTCACCATACAATTCACACTGACAAAAAAAAAAAAAAAAATCCTCAAGATGTAAAACACTGGATATTTGGATAATCACCATGTCACACACATTATGAACAGATAATATCTATTTGGTATAATCTTTAGGTTAATGGTTTTCTGCACAGAACATACATAAATGTAGAAAACCAGTTGCTCAACAAAGGAAATGTAATGATAATCATTTCAGTCACAATTATTGTGCAAGAACAGTTGGGTAAGTAGATATGTGCCTGACTCAGAGTCTCTTTATACTTCTCTATTTCGATTAAGAGATTCATCTCTTTTCAACTTTCATTTTCAAATCTCTGTACAAACATAAAGGTAAATCACCTTCTCACTGTGAGCCAACACTTCTAACCACTAAGCCTCTGTGCTGCTCTACTAATTGTTTAATTAATTCCCTATTTTTCTAAAGGTGTAAATAAGCAAAACTACATAATTTATTTTAGGTGATTCACAATTAATGGAAACAAGGGTGTTCATCAGGAGTTTACAGTCATTTTATAATTGAATGATTATGGATGGAAAGAAATGATTTGATTTTGGTCACGACTGGTTATGATCAAGGTCAGTTGGAAAGTGCAAATTTGTGGCCTGATACGATTACTCCTGTCACATCTTGATGATTTGTCCAGTGTATGCCAACCGCATTAAAATGCTGGCATACGTCTAATTTGTTCTGGGTAAGTTTTTTATGTTAAGAGCACATTAAAGCATGCTGAAGCACGCTGATATACGTTGTAATACACCAAGCACCTCAAAAAATTTTGGGCATGCTGAAAATTTTAAACTTTGCCAGCGTATGACTCATACATCCCGCACATGCAGGACATAAGTTGTAGGTAAGTTATGCGATTGTTGACACACGTTTCTTGTAATTTACTCATAAGTCTAAATACGCCCATTAATGCTGTCCATTGATTGGCTGAAAGCTGCGGTCTTCATACAAACAGAAGGTTTCAAATATTAAAACCATTCACACATAGAGTAAATATAAAGTCTTAATCTTTTCTGTATGTTTCAGTCAGATTCATCATCACAGCCTGACAAAAACCTCCACATAAAGCACCCTGACTTTGGAAAACGACGTCTGAAAATACTTTATCGTGGCTGGAAACGTAACATTTTAAAACAAGTCCCTCGGTAGTTTTTCTGCTCCAGGTTTGTTTCTCAGCATGAGGATGGCGGTGTCGTGGTCAGACGGGGGGAACCAATCAGACCACGACACCGGCACTCTGAACGAGTCACTTGATTCATTCATGGCAGCATTTACTACATCCATCAGTCAACTCATTAGCATTCTGCACACGATGAAAATAAATCCCATGATCCACCAAGAGAAAACTAAAATAACATAAATTAATGTTAAATTACTCTGTTTAACCTCCGCGTGGAGATGCTGCATGACAGAATGGTCAAACAAAATGGTTCTGTCAGCGGTAGAAATGCAATCCAAGACAGACTTAACTGTTCTCACCCGCACTACGCCGTGCAGGACCGATCCAAACCACTCTTCAGAAACGGGACTGTCAGCATATACTGACATCAACATGTGACAGCTGCATTAATTTATTAGTCGTACACCAGCATATGCCAGCATTTTTAATATGGTCAGCATGGGCTGGTCAAGGTGTGTCAGGGCCAGAACATATAGGAAAATGGCAAATTTTATGTACATGAGTTCAAATAACTTGACTGTTTAAAAGCCTATTTAACATTTTCTCTGTGCCTGGTGCTTTGAAATATGAGTGTAGCATTATTGTGTCCTTTGAACACCAGCTTCTTTCCATCCGCAGCTAGACTTATAAATAATGCCTTATAAATAATAACCCCCAATTACCCTGCCTTCTGCCCCCACTCCCACTCCCACAAAGTACAGTTTAATTGTCCCTGCACTGAAAGGTACTGTACATCTGCATGCCTTGCACAGTCCCACTCCACTATGTTGCATTTCTTTGACAGTGAACATCGTTTTGCCTATTTGCTTATTTATCTATTTCACTCCATTACTTCTTACAGAAGTATTTTTTTTCCTTTTCTTTTATTTATTGTTGTTTATGCACCAATGACACCAGATCAAATTCCTTGTATGTGAGAACTTGCTTGGCAATAAATTTGAATCTGATTCTGATTCTATTTATTAGAAAATTAGGTTTGTAACTTCATAATTTGCAAGTTTCTTTCATTACATTTCATGCAAAATTAAATTTTTTGTTGATCCATAAATGAAGAAGAGGGGAAATACAACAAATGTTACATTTTGAATAAAAACTGTACAGTGCCTGAAACTTTTGCACGGTATTTTGTTTCAGGTTTTATTATGCTGACCGCTTAAATGTAAGAGGAAAAAGTATTGAAAAATAAAAGTGCACTTCTGTGCAGATTGCACCATTGATACCCGGTTTGACATCTCAAATAGTCATAATCAAATAAATTTGATGTGCACTTTCAAAGTAACAGTGTTGTTGTTTGCTCTTCCATGACGTGAAAAATCAACATTTTTGATTCTAATCAGTTTTCTTGAAAATGACTGCATTTGATAAGAAGAAGATCATTTACAAGCAGTGCATCCTGAAGCATCATTACCAAGGAACTCAGGATGTGTTACGCTGGAGATGTTTGTGTTCTCTTGTATTGGGAGACTGAGGTGAAGCGCTGTATGTAGCTTCCTTCCTGTCTTGTAAGGAACCACAGTGAACCCAGATTTAACCTCAGTACACATGGTAACACTAATCTGCTTTGTTACTAATCAGCATTTCAAGTCTTTTCAATTTAATCCATTTTAGTTTGGGGGTCTTCTGAACTAAAAGTCAGCAGGCTTAGAACACATTGTGGATAATTCAAATTATGAATAGGAGTGATATCAATAATGGCTTGAAGTTTTATTTGATTTTCGTTGTATCCCTGGGGCGATAGATGCAGGCAAACATGCATTCTGTGCATATTTTGCAATTTTCAGTGAAATCTAATAACCTGGTGAAATAGTGGAATAAGGTGAATTCTGGAATGTAATTGTCAAAAGTAGTAGAAAAATAGTCACAGTCAAAACAGAAGTCTCTAGAATTTATTTACATTACAGAATGAAAAAATCAAGGTGTCTCACTCAACGTTGGTATCAGGGGACAGCACCAAGACTTCCAACATGGCTGATCAAATGGCCCATTAGCCATTGCCAATGGTGGTCCTAACACAATTTGCTGAAGAATAAAACAGCCTGGATTGGAAGAAAAGTGTTTTTGGCCCTTTCTAGAAAAGAACACCTGGAATGGCACCTGTCTGTGTCCCAAACGGAAGCAATGACTGCTTATAATACCAGTGTCTTCACCTGCCTAACAAAGTTCAGTCCAGATATCCCAGATCCTTGTGGCTTTCCCCACCCTCAGGTGTTCCATAATGTCACTGATGTTCTGCAAATGGAGATGTCCAACAACCTGGCAAGATGCTCATCCTTAGGCAACTGCTCAAAGTAGCTGTCAGGACCTATGCCATCACTTTCCATCACTGTAGTGGAGCAGATTGTAGATTTGAAGGAAAGTAGCACTTCATTTATTCTGGAAGTAGGCAGAGGGTTACCAGACCACAGATGGTGAGTCACCTACCCATAAGTTCCTCGAACAAATGTCTCTTTATCTCCCCTCAGTGCTACCACAGCCCACTTTCTGAGCTTGTTATATGGGTCCAGAGTTTCCAGCAAGTAGTGTACTATGATTCCTCTGATTAATATTCAGAGTGCCCTCTGACATGGAAAAACCACTTACTGTGAAGACTGGTAACCCAATGCAAAAACCAAAAGACCAAACGTAGGTGTATCCACCCACTGAGATCCGCCTTGTCCAGATCTGTGGACCTCAGAAAGAGCTTGCTCAGCAGTACCACCAGATGATCATCCATCTTGAGGTAAGAATTTTCCAGGTGTCCACCTGGATGAGATGCCTCAGGTTTGGAACTGGGTGTCACACCACACCTGCCTTTTGTCTCTGCACCTTAAATATCTGCATATTTCATAACAACCATGCATATTAACAAACCCAACTTTTGTGCTGTCGGCCAATGTTGACATTACCCGGCTGTTGCACGTGCCCAATGTGATATAACTCTAATCGTGATAAGGGCTATTCTGCCAGCCCCCGTCCCCAATAAAAAAAGAATTAAAGAGTTATATGTAGATTGAAGGACCATCAACTATCGTAGATGTAGTTTATTGTCATGCCTCAGCAGTAAATGATAAATGGACTGCATTTATATAGCGCATTTCCATCTGCATCAGTCACTCAAAGCACTTTACAGTTATGCCTCACGTTAACACTCACACACCAATGTCAGGGTGCTGCCATGCAAGGTGTTCACTACACACTGGGAGGAACTTGGGTATTAAAGATCTTGCCCAAGGGCCCTTTGTGATTTTCTGATCTGGCTGGGTGTTGAACTACAGATCGTCAGGTCTAAAGCCCAACACTTACCCATGAGACCATCAGATGATGGCTGTCTACTTAAAAAAAAACAACCTTTCTACATGAGTCCCCTCCCTGAATCATGAAGCAAATTATTGCATCATCACATACTTTGTACAACAGTAAGAGTAACACATTAACATCGATAGGATGATGAAATTCTGGCACAATCAACATAGTTCAATTCTGCCACATGCTACATTTTAAATGTATACTTCAGGATGAAGTTAAAAGTCCTTCCTAACACTGTATGTGCACAGTATGTCAGATCCGTGTGCAGGCTGGTGTTATTGCCTCTTTGCATACACATTAACTGAATGTCCTAGATGTTGTGGTGTGTTTCCTCACCGTGTCCTGGATAAGGCAAGTTAGGCCTGTTTAGCCATCTGTTTCCAGTAAAGCTCCACCTCTGCTGCTCTGTCTCCTCCTCCTCCCTTTGAGGCTGCAACTCTGCAAACCCTGCTGACAACACTGGCATCCGGTCACACACATCAACCTGAATGAGTGTGTCTTTATGTCACCACACAACTGCCACTGATTCAGGCGAAGCAGAAGCACACGCACAATAGGAAATGTATGTAATATTAAGACATAAGGTGAAGATTTGTCCCCCTTCCTCAACTTTCTTTTTTTTACAACAGTGCTACCACTACAGGTGGACCTGCAATGCATTTTATTCAAATTTAAATAGGGCAAATTAAAATTAAATGAGGTATATTTATATTTTTCAATTACAGCCATCAGCAGTAAACATTATATTTGCCATGTGTCAATTTATTAATTTGATCTTTATTTAACAGATAAAATCAGCCAAGAATCAGTTTTCATTTTCAGTCCATGATGAGAAAGATATAAGTTTTAATGGGTTTTGTAGTGAGTTTCAATCCTTTGCAGCAGTAAAACAAAAGGAGCAATGCCCAAAAACTATACGAGCTGTTGGTATGGTGAGCAGGCAGGTAAGAAGGTAAGAAGGCATCTTCCCCTTGACTGTTTTATAGATTAGTTGCAACCAATGTTGTAGCCACCTGGTAAGAAGGGACGACCAATATTGTTTGTTCAAATATTATAATTTTATCACCAGAGGGAGGCTAAAGAGGACATGCTGAGGGAGGACAAGCAGATGATTGGTGTGACAGAACAAGAAGCAGTGGACAGGATAAGATAGTATACAAATAATGAATGTTTATGAGATCAATGGTATGAATATTTCATGAGGTGAAAGTTGGAACATACCATTCAACAAGGCAAAGTCATGTTGAATGGTACGTTCCAGCTTTCACTGAATTAAATATTCCTTCCATTGAAAGAATGTAAAAACATTCATTATTTGTTTTATATAACAGCTAAAATAGATCCTTGTCATTTTATTAATTTATAAACAGCAGAAAATGGACTTACATTTTGGTGTTTCACTGCTGCTTAACAGTCCAACACAAACTTTAAATTGGATTCCAAAATTGTGACCATGTAGTCCTTGATGCTGTGCACTGATTTCCCAAAAAAAAAAAAAAGACCTTGTGAAGTTCCTCAGTTCAGCAAAAAATCACTTCAGCTTTTCAGCTTTTCATCCTAACAGCTCTTCATGCCTCCAGACGGCTTACGGCAGAGTGGATTTGTTTTTTTGTGTGTGTGTGTTAGAATAATTAGCAGCGTCAATTAGCTCCTTTAAATCATCATCCATCAGCAAAACAAACTCTGCATGTTTAGCTAAATGCCACCCCCACTAGTGGGCAGGGTTAGCAGCATGCAATGGTACAAAACGTATGGAACCAAATTGCACGCAAAATAGAACCAAAGTGCATGCTAAATGCAACGCAACACAAATGGGACCAATAATCCATGTCACGTGACATACAAAGCACCAATCACATGACAAGGATCCACTCAGCCTTTATATATTA
Organism: Thalassophryne amazonica; assembly: GCF_902500255.1. Classification (NCBI taxonomy): domain Eukaryota; kingdom Metazoa; phylum Chordata; class Actinopteri; order Batrachoidiformes; family Batrachoididae; genus Thalassophryne; species Thalassophryne amazonica. The sequence continues at coordinate 61,899,324 of NC_047115.1, forward strand.
TACAAATAATGAAAGTTTATGAGTTCAATGGTACGAATATTTCATGAGGTGAAAGATGGAACATACCATTCAACGAGACAAAGCTGAGTTGACTGGTATGTTCCAGCTTTCACAAAATTGTATTCCTTCCATTGAAAGACTGTAAAAACATTCATCATTTGTTGTATATAACAGCTAAAATAGATCATTGTCATTTGATATTTTATTAATTTATAAACAACAGAAAAGGGACTTACATTTTGGTGTCCAACAGTCCAACATGGACTTTAAATAGTCAACTTGGAAAAACAAATGTACCGTATTTTCTGCAATATAAGGCTCACCTGATTATAAGGTGCATGCTAAAACATATAGTATACAAAAAAAAAAAGAAAGGGTCACGGAAGCAAAACAGTGAGTTTATTTGAACTTTATTCTAGTATCTAGTATCTACTGTTATTCTACTATTTAACTAGACCACTCGGAGAGTGCAAACCTCTGCCAAGGCCATGGCGTCACTGACGCCATAACATCTACACGCTCTGGAATCATTGAACCTAAAAAACTCTAACTGATGATTGCTAGTAAAAAAGTTTCATCTGCTGTGACTGGATAGCATGTATCCTTAGCGCTTGGCATCACAGTTTATTGCAACTTGCACCTTTCCCAGAAGCTACTGTCATCTGAGCACTGATATTGATATTACATGTGCTTACAGACAAAAACAAATAAGAGACAAAATTCAATTTATTATTCAACTAAACTGCAAATATATGAATTTTTTTAACATTTATGAAACACTTCTCTAAATAAATAACAGTAAATTCTGAAATAGAACTATTTTTTAAGTGTTGCATGTGCTACACAAGGCCATAGGGTCACTGACCCTAAAGAGATTCCCTCCTTGGCACAGTGATCTATTCAACAATTCAGTGTTACAACCAAAACTATACTCAACAAAAATATAAATGCAACACTTTTGGTTTTGCTCCTATTTTGTATGAGATGAACTCAAAGATCTAAAACTTTTTCCACATACACAATATCACCATTTCCCTCAAATATTGTTCACAAACCAGTCTAAATCTGTGATAGTGAGCACTTCTCCTTTGCTGAGATAATCCATCCCACCTCACAGGTGTGCCATATCAAGATGCTGATTAGACACCATGATTAGTGCACAGGTGTGCCTTAGACTGTCCACAATAAAAGGCCACTCTGAAAGGTGCAGTTTTGTTTTATTGAGGGGGGATACCAGTCAGTATCTGGTGTGACCACCATTTGCCTCATGCAGTGCAACACATCTCCTTGGCATCATCTGTGAAGAGAACACCTCTCCAACGTGCCAAACGCCAGTGAATGTGAGCATTTACCCACTCAAGTCGGTTATGGCGATGAACTGGAGTCAGGTCGAGACCCCGATGAGGACGACGAGCATGCAGATGAGCTTCCCTGAGACAGTTTCTGACAGTTTGTGCAGAAATTCTTTGGTTATGCAAACCGACTGTTTCAGCAGCTGTCCGAGTGGCTGGTCTCAGACGATCTTGGAGGTGAACATGCTGGATGTGGAGGTCCTGGGCTGGTGTGGTTACACGTGGTCTGCGGTTGTGAGGCTGGTTGGATGTACTGCCAAATTCTCTGAAACGCCTTTGGAGACGGCTTATGGTAGAGAAATGAACATTCAATACACGAGCAACAGCTCTGGTTGACATTCCTGCTGTCAGCATGCCAATTGCACGCTCCCTCAAATCTTGTGACATCTATGGCATTGTGCTGTGTGATAAAACTGCACCTTTCAGAGTGGCCTTTTATTGTGGACAGTCTAAGGCACACCTGTGCACTAATCATGGTGTCTAATCAGCATCTTGGTATGGCACACCTGTGAGGTGGGATGGATTATCTCAGCAAAGGAGAAGTGCTCACTATCACAGATTTAGATTGGTTTGTGAACAATATTTGAGGGAAATGGTGATATTGTGTATGTGCAAAAAGTTTTAGATCTTTGAGTTCATCTCATACAAAATGGGAGCAAAAACAAAAGTGTTGCGTTTATATTTTTGTTGAGTGTATGATACATACACTTTTCTTTCCTTTATATATTCCTTTATATTGACATCCTTGACCATGAAAACATAGCACTAGAACTTGGAATCACTTTTATGTCTTTATTAGTTCAAAAGTTATTGTATAATAACGATTTTTTGGTAATGGCGGTTTTCTTCTGGATCTAGCTCCATAACATTTGAAGCTACATCAAATCTGATGACACCTTACTGAATCAGTACAGATTCAGCTACAATTTGGTGTTAGTTGTGTATCTCTAGCTTCATTTGTCACCTCACACTGACATATTTTCTATTTTCCCTATATTTTTGCATATTCTGGATCACCAGATCCGGAATCCAGATCCGATCATCACCAAACTTTGTTGTTTGATAGAACATTTGACTATGTTACACCCTAATTTTTCAAGCCTTTCTGCCTTGTTTTTGTGGTGTTAGAAACTAGAATGTCAAAATTCTCCCTATCCCGCAATGGTGAAGAATCCTTTAAAAAATTCCTGGATCTGGATCGTGATCTGGATCACCACTAAAATTTAATCACTTGTTCCTCTTGTCATTTCCAACCACTCCACAAAATTTCATCAAAATCCGTTCAAAGCTTTTTGAGTTATCCTGCTGACAAACAGACAGACAGACAGACAAACAAACTCGACCGAAAACATAACCTCCTTGGCGGAGGTAACAATACTCACGTAACTCGCCCGGCGCTGCCTCCCCGTCTTAGTGAAGGTGTGTTTGCCGTCTGTCATACATCGCTCTCAAGCCGCTCGCAACTTCACTTTGAACGCCCTGTTTACACTAGTGTCCAGTGGTTGGAGTTCTTTTGTTAGTCCTCCCGGAATGATGGCAAGCTCCAAATTTGTTTTCTTGACTTGGTTTTTCACAGTAGCGGTGAGATGGGCGCGTATGGAGTCGCAGATCAACAGGGACGGTGATGCGTGGAAAAAAACATTCGGTCTCTTTACATATCCTTCTCTCGGCCACTCATTTTCTCCTCATCCATCCAGCCCTTTTGATTGGCCTTAACGATGACTCCGGCTGGAAACTTTTCTTTTGGCAGCGTCTTCCTCTTAAAAACTACCATGGTCAGATACCATTACATGTTCTCTGATTGGTTTATCGCTGCCAGCATACATAGTGTACGTATTACGTCCCTGTGTCAGCAAGAAATGGTCTGACGGTCAAGGACAAGATCGTCCGCTGTTTTTACATATTTTGGAATTCAGTGCACACATAAGGCGCACCGGATTATATGGCGCATAGCCGATTTTTGTGAAAATTTAAGGCTTTTGGGTGCGCCTTATGGTGCGGAAAATACAGTAGTACTTCCAGAAAAAATAAAAAATAAAAAGACTTTGTGTACTTTCTCAGTCCAGCAAAAAAAACACATTAGAAATTTGTCCAGGTTTCATCCTAACAGCTCTTCATGCCTCCAGATAGCTTATGGCGTAGTGGATGTTTTGTGTGTGCATGTGTTAGAAGAATTAGCACCATTAATAAGCTTGTTCAAATCATCGTCTGTCAGCAAAACAAACTCTGCCATGTTTAGCTAAACGCCACCCCTACTAGTGTGTGCATGGGCAGAGTTCGCAGCGTGCAATGGTACAAAACATATGGAACCAAATTTGCACGGTAAATGGAACCATATTTGCAAATGGCATGAATAATCCATGTCACGTGACATGCAAAGCACCAATCATATGACAAGGATCCACTCACCATTATATAAAGACAGGTAACCTGCCGTGGTGACTTCTAAGGGGAGCAGCTGGGTGAAGGAGAAGATGATGATGGTGATGATTTCTTAGCAGCACCAAATCTAATATTTTGGAAACTCAGCAAAATATCAGTGTAGAACTCCTATCTGAACCCAGAGGTATAATATATGAATTTCTAAAAGTAGAGATCTGGTCCAAAAGCAACCCGATGTCATTAAGACCTGGTCACCTGCATAGACAGAAAACCGAGTAGACAGTTTTCTGGTCTCAGCTGATTGGTGTGGCACCCACTGTGGTCTTCTGCTGCTGTAGCCCATCTGCTTCATAGTTCAACATGCTGGTTATTCTTCTGTATATCTTGATTTTAACAGGTGATTATTTGAGTCACGGTTGCATTTCTATCAGGCTGAACCAGTTTGGCAATTTTTCTGTGACTCCTGTCATCGAGCATTTTCAGCCAGAGAACTGCTGCTACTAAAATATATAAACACACCCATCTGGCACCAAAAACCACACCATATTCAAGGTCACTTAAATCACCTTTCTTCCACATTCTGAATCTTGGTTTGAGCTTCAGCAGATCCTGGCCTAAGTGTATTGAGTTTCTACTTGATTGGCTGACTGGATATTTGCTTTATTAGCAGGTGACACTGTGGCATAAGAATTGGACTACCAACCTATAGACCAGGGTTTGATTCCATGTATGTGCTTCAGACTATGTCCTTGGAGAGGACTCCATTTGCGTCATCTTAGTCCACCCAGCCAAAATGGATACTCACTGTTGGCTGGAGGAGTACTTGTGATGACCATCTGCTTTGTGTTATGGCCACCATGTATAAGCACCAGCCTGATGGGCCTCAGAACCTGCATTTGCCCCATTGAGGTTTTAAATCCTGCAAAATCTCACAAAGCTTCATTAACATAACATTGAGAACTACATTGAGACAGTCTGATCAGGCTGCACTTTAACCGCTGCACACGGACAACAGCATTAACATCGCAACATAAAACTCTTTGTATATTGTGCCTAAAATTCTTGTGAATGTATTATCTGGGTTTACAGACGTTGTTATTGTGTTTGTTTTATGTAAACATGCCAGAAGCTCACGTTGTTCCTCCATTATTTTCAATGGGATTTGCTGTGAGCTGCGATCACTTCCTGTTCATATTGTTCCCGGGGGAAAGTGAAGTTTTCTCTTTAAAGCCGTGATTATCACCCATTACAGCACTGTTTGTCTGAAATTCAGTTTGCGTTTATTAAATTCCACACAGGTTAAAAGTACAGTCAGTTGCCCAGTTCTGGATCATTTTTTGAAAGTCCCTCTATACGGAGCCATAATGCAACTGAATGTCCTTATTGTGTATTGTTGTATTGGGTATTTGGATGTTATCTAGCTGAAGAAGTCAGGATGGGGTAGCCCCTCTACTTAAAGTGTGAAGCCACATTATGTGTGGTGCAAATATTTGCCGGAAATAGATCACTTTGCCTGGTTTTGGATCATGACACTCTGTGTCACTTTGGGTTCATTCCTGGCATCTGGCTGGAGCCCTTCTAATGCAGAATGATACACACTGTGCCCGAGAATGTGTTTTGAACACAAAATGATATAAATTATACTTATTAATGAGAATTTACTTAGTTTCGAAAGGCACTGTTATACGTTTTACGAGCAAAAAATGAAGTGTTTACTCAAATTGAGTGACATTCCTTAATAAATGAAGATAAAATAAAATCTGTGGTAATAAACATTCTTGGATTTTGACATCTCCCCCTAAGCTTTTAACTCAATGAAGTGGATCAGGATAGCACACAATGCCCAAACTTGCTATCATTTCACACCTTATACTGTTAGAGATGGAGAGCAAAGGAGGGTTTTAAATGTGTGGAGGTGAGATTTCTCCCGAATTAAAAAGTAAAAACCCTGACATTCATGCCCATTCGTGATGTTGAGATGACCCCCAAAGTACACATGGCTCACAAGTACTGACACGAGGCTGCTGCTTCATTGATCCACAACTGGCAAATTTTCACGTCAGAGATAAATGCGTACAGCAATTAAACAGCAAGACATAACACACTGACATTTTCTACCCAAGTAAGTAAGTATTTTCCCACTCTAGAACCAATGACACTGAATGGCTATCTCACCTTTGCTACTTAATAGAGATCGTCACTTTCACACTTGTAGGAATGAGTGAGTCAGAAAACGCGCGCACACCACAGAGACCGGCTGTTTGGATTCCTCTGCTAATCACAAGGACGGCTGGATCCAGTCGAGCTTGTGGTCCTTTGTAGACCAAACATCAGTCTTTCCATTGGTACCAAGTATTAGCTTATTCGCGCTGATTATGAAAAATGGTGGCGCAAATACTACAGCAGTGATCCGGAACTGGCAATGATCCGGAACTGGGCAAGTGACTGTAGCAGACACAGATCATTTGCAATATTTGTTTTAGCAAGTTTTCCGGGTCTCATTCATGCAGTTTCTTATTAATGTGATGAAAAGCAAAAAAATGTAAATTTTGGTAGTATAATGTTCATTTGCAATTATCGTCATGTGGATTCTCTATGTTGTTTTGACTGCAGCGACTCTATGACGCAAAGGGATTATGGGATATCGCAATAGGGCGAATAGGACTTACTCTACTTTCTCTGTATGGGGATAAAATATATAATAATGTTATTTTACCACATCAGAATATAATGTATTTAGTATTTTTGTTGTGTGGGCTGCTGAAGAGGAGGTACTGCTGGCCAACCACCACCAGATGGCACCCTGCTCTGAGTGCGGGCTTCAAGCACGAGAGGGCGCCGGAGCCACTGAGAGTGACAGCTGTCACTCTTCATCAGCACCAGCTGTCACTCAGCCAACTCATCACCATCTCCATAAAGGCCGGACTGCGACTCCACCTCCTCGCCGAGAAATCAACTACCAATCAGGTAATTTTCTTTGCTGACTCAAAACATTGAGTAATAATCTGAACTTCTTTGCAGCCGTTTTCCTGTGGTGTTTGCCTTATCTGTGGGATTGGCATTTGGTGTGATCAGCGACGGCTTCGCTTCACACCCCAACCAGATAAGTGGTTAGACAGGAGCTGCACGAGTGTGTGATTGGAGGTGGAGGTGCTCTCTCCTTTACTGAATACAGACTGTGGGATTACTGAGTGTGCGACTCACACTCATCTGGACTGTCTCTGTTCTCTGCCAGCAGTACCGGGTCTGACTGCTGAAGACAGCGGCCACCTGGGGCGCAGGGCTTGGCGGCTCCGGTGTTCTTCAGCTCCGTTGGCGGTGGAAGCTGTGTGGATCCGGCTTTTCTCTCGCCAGGCGTCTTCTATCGTCGAGCCTGCCCACACGTCACCTGGTGTATGATTGACAGTCACTGTATTGTTATTGTCTGTACATCGTTGTGTGATTCACAACATTAAATTGTTACTTTTTGGCTTATCCATTGTCCGTTCATTCACGCCCCCTGTTGTGGGTCCGTGTCACGACACTTTCACAACAATTTTCCTCATGTTCAACTCAAACACAACTCAAAGCTCGTGTTTATTTTGCACCACAATTCAACATTTTAATAGTATATACATCTGAATCAAAGGACTTAATTGATCATCTTTCTCACCTATAATATAACTGTGAGTCACTGAGTTCACACCTCACTATCAAATATGAAAACCACTTATACTTTACATTGTTTGAGGGCAATTTCCCAAATCCTGCAATTTTCTAACTTCCTGCAGCACATTTTAAATATAGGTGTTGCTAGAAAGGCTTTGCATGCAAGACAACTCATGTTTTAGAGTGGGGAAAATCCCTGCTCATACTTTAACCAGGGCACTCTGTACTCTGTGTGTGTTCATTCACTTTGCACAGTTATTTTTTGTGATCTTGATCTATAGCCAAGTGCGTGACGTAAGTAAACACACCCTGATTACATAAGCCAATGCCATTAGCAAATCAGGATTATAATTAGTCCAAACGGCAATTTATTTATTGTTATTTTAGAGAAAACATGTCCCTCCCTGCATTACAGTCTGTCAGGTAGTACTCAGAAAAAAAGTCTATTACAGTGATGTCAAATAATATTTTGTTGCTGCACTTGCATATTCTGTCCATTGTTTCCTTTGATACCCGAAACCATGAACAAATACTATAAACCCATTTCAAGTTGTGGATGTTCCACCAATATTTCCTGTTAAACAGTTCCACTTTTTACAAGACTTTGCCTTCCTCTTTGTCGTGCACTCAGTGACACACACATGTGCAGCACAAAGAAAACATATAGAGGCTGAACAAGAGGGAACTACAAGTTTCTGAAAAGTACCTTTTATCACTTTCAGGCCAATCCAGCGTGCTGCCCAGCAAAAATACATCATTCGACCAGTTTGGAACACTGGAATTTCAGACCCACTAATGTATGTTGCTTTTGAAAGACGCAATTCGTCTGGTCAAACCAGCAGACCGTAGTCTGGAAGTGAAAGCGATTTGACAAATATCTTGGCATCAGGGACAGTCAAGGAATTGCTCAAACCATTCCATGCATGTCAAGACAGTTTCTTACCTTCACAACCTTTAGTTTTAAAAAACTGGAATACACAGGGTAATTTTGTAGCTTCAAACCACTTCGGCACTGCCGCTCTCTGTGGGATATGTGGTCCGTCAGATTGTCTGCCAAAAAGGTCACACGCCCTAATGGCACACACTTGCACGATGTAGCCAGAGCGCAGAATCTCTCCTGTTTCATGTTTTTGTTGACTTTGAGACTGAAGAAAAAATCAATTTATCCCTGTGCAGAAGGTCACAAGTGCTTTGCAAAAAATCCCAAATACCAGACCCATCAACAACGCGGGCATCTTCCCACATATTGTACATCGAGATCTACAGGCTAACATTTGGATCTCCACCTGTCACCAGGACCATAACACCCTTGTGTCACGAACAGCAGCCTCAATCTTGCACACCTACACACAGCATTATACTAGCACACTGTGGCGTCCCAACTCAAGCTTGATATGTGTGCGCACGCTGCCCCATGCAACACTTGACATCACAGGTCTCCCAGTTCAAACCACACTGCACACACCTGCACTCAGGCTATGCTCGATCTCTGCCTGCGCTCAAAGCAGCATCTGCCTCCAAACATCCCATGGCACCCACATACAAACCTGCACTGGAGGATTGAATCAACTGTGTTTGACTTGATTATATCAGCAGGAGAATGCTAAAAGGGAATCCCAGAAGTAAACCCAGAGCTGCAGTATCATAAGGGAAAGTGACAAATAGAAAATTACAGTAGCGACGATTAATGGTACATGTTGTTGGAGGATTATCACAAACCATTACGCACGGTCAAGAATAATGTTCTGCTTGTCTCCACACACATACACAGCGCATTCATCCAACTGGCAGTTGCTGAACAATTCAGATCACTCCAGTTTGCTCTTCAAAATCCACAGCAGAAGAACTTTGTGACTGTATGCTTAGTTGGGCTCTGTGTCGTGGAGTGGCGCAGAGAAGAGGAGGAGACAGAGGGAGACAGATGTGTAGCTCCACGTGGCTCCTGTCACGCTCGTTTTCCCAAACATCAGGCACATGCAGCAGGTGGAACACCTGCAGGAGTGCGCTGAGGAGTATTGAAACAAAACTTTTAGCCTACTTGGCATCACTGTCCTTCTTCAGTGTATGACATTTGTGGAAGATTTTTTGACAGCCAAAAACATGCTCCACAAATATCAAGAATATCACGCACCAACACACACTATTAAGAAACCTATTCAGATGCGTTGTCACACTAAGAATGTCAGGAATGTGCCAAGATTGATGCAAATATGACATTCATAACACGTCTTGCCTATGTGTAAACGCACCATTATAAGCTATTCAGGCGGCCCTGCAGAGTGTATTATTACTTGGATTATTATTATTATTATTTGTTGTGTGGGCCGCCTGAAGAGGAGGTACTGCTGGCCCAACGCCAGAGGGCGCCCTGCCTGTAGGCGGGCTTCAGGCATCAGAGGGCGCAGTCGCCGCCAGGAGCACCAGGAACTCTGACAGCTGTCATTCATCAACTCATCATGCCACCCATAAAAGCCTGGAGAAGACACCACACCTCTGCCGAGAAATCGTCTGAATCGTTCAGGTAGACACTCAGCCGTAATATTAAGTTGTGACGTCTTTCACATCTGTATTGGTAGCTAATTTACCTTCAGATTTTGCAGCTTCTCCACTGTCTGCTGAGTCAAAGGGAGTGGTAAGAGGTGGCGTTCTCCACTCTTCACTCTTATACTTGTGTAGTGGAGTCTGCACGGATAACCAGAGGAAGTAGTGGGATTGAGAGGTGGTGTTTTCTCCCTTTATCAGGAAAACTCAGCTGACTTTTACTGGGTGTGTGCACACACACCCACTCTTGACTGTTTCTGTTTCCTGCCAGCAGTACCCGATCTGACAGCTGGAGACGGTGGCCACCTGGGGACTCAGCACTTGGCGGCTCTGGAGTGTTCCAGATCCGTTGGTGGTGGAAATCGTGTGGGTCCCGACTCTTCTCTGGATGGGCGTCTCCTATCCTCGAGCCTGCCCACACGACACCAACTTTATAATTGACCTTAGTATCGAATTGTATCTGTATCCGTTGTGCACATTTCACAACATTAAAAGTGTTACTTCTTATTTCCATTGACCATTCATTTACACCCCCTGTTGTGGGTCCGTGTCATTACACTTTTCACAACAGTTATTATTATTATTATTATTATTATTATTACTTGGAAATGCTTTAAAACTCACCATAAGATCAAGTTGTTCAGCTGTATGCTGCTACCCAAAGGCTTTTTGTTTTGAATTCAGCCTGTAAAAAACTTCAAGTCAAAGCTTCAAAGTGCTCTTTGAAGAGTCCAAAGAGTGCTTCATTATTTAATCGTTGCTTTGAATTATGTGCTGTCGTCTAATGATTGCAAAAGCAGTCAGACAAAATAACACAATAGTAGTTGGAAGTTGGACTTGAAACACAGAAGTGGTGGCGATTGCAGGTGCACAACAATTTTTCAGGCTATTACAGGCAGAGTGACGGGTGAAACTTCTTTTCAGTGTGTGAGTGATTTGCCTGTTGACCAATCAAATTAGATTAAAAAAGAAGCACGCAAAATTATATAATTGATCCTGGACACACAGAGCTGCATCTCTGAGAGGGAAGGTTTGATGCTCAAATTAAAACTCAGCCTCAGGTCATAAGATCGTAAAAGTTTTTGACCTTCCATAGAGTTTCATATGGCTGGTGACCCAGCCAGGACACAGACTTTTCTCTAGCAACACGAAATTAAATTAAATAAATTGAAAACACTGAAATGAAGTCTTGGAACAAATTTAAATGCATGATGACACTGACAGGTGCTTGCATATTTTGACTGAGCAAACCATCAAGTCATATCGTCAGCGGAACTTGCACTGGTACTACACTTTGCAGCATCCATACTTATTTATTAATTATTACAGTAGTACATTTTATTTTCCCAATATTTTGAGTGGGCAGGATCCTACCACCCTCTAGTGACCAGTAGTAATAGTAGAATACAAGGATAGTGAACTCAGTGTGAGTCTGGTTGCTCTATAGAAAGAAATAACCTCGTTAGTTTATATTAAAGTCTCCATCATAGAACCAACAGGCATCAGCTGCACTCAATCCAGTGTATGACATCAATGAATTGTTTAGCTGCAATTTAACACCTAAGCAAGAACATTATGGTTTCATTTATTTTTATCATTGGGATGACACAAAACCTAATGTGGACTTAAATAAGGAGTGGTGCGTTAACAAAAAAAAAGTATTTATTACATTTTGGTGCAAATCAGACTCGAGGGGAAGGTCCAATATTTTATTTATTTAGTTATTTATTCTTTCTTCAACATTCACATTAAAATATATTTTTCAGAAAACAATACATTCTCTTCCAGCCTTGAGACCCTTTGGTGCTGGTTGTTCATCATTGGAATCCATAGTGTGTAGAGGATGAGAGTTTATGACACCAGTCCATCACAGGTTACTTCCCAAGCCAAGGCTGATGTCACATTATACAAATAATGAATGTTTCTGAGTTCAATGGTACAAATATTTCATTCAGTGAAAGATGGAACGTACCACTCAACAAGGCTTGTTGAGTGGTTCCAAAATTGTTCTCAGTCAACTTCCAAAAACAATTCTGACGATGTAGTCTGTGATGCCGTACACTGACTTCATGTATGGCCGTCTGCTTTCTTCACTCCAGCGAAAAATTGCTTCAGAAATTTCTTCAGCTTTTCATCCTAACTTCACCCTCTTCATCTGAACAGCTCTTCATGCCTCCAGACGGCTTACAGCGTAGTGGATTTGTTTTTGTGTGTTAGAAGAATCAGCACCATCAGTTAGCTCCTCCAAATCATCATCCATCAGCAAAACAAACTCTGCCATGTTTACCTAAACACTGCCTCCACTAGTGGGTGGTGGTTGCAGTGTGCAATGGTACAAAACGCATGGAACCAAATTTGCATGCTATATGCAACACAACACAAATGGGACGAATAATCCATGTCACGTGACCAGGGTTGGGAGGGTTACTTTAAAAATGTATTCTGATACAGTTACTAGTTACCTGTTGAAAAATGTAATCAGTAACGTAATCCAAGTACCATAATATTAAAGTAATGTAATTTGATTACTTTCAATTACTTCTGGATTACTCCAATATCAAATATGCTAATACAGACAAAAGAAACTAAATAGAAATAGTCTTGACTACATAGTACAGTTTATTAAGCAAAAATAAAACTGTTTCTTTTACATGGCATGCTCTGTTTTACTTCACATTATGAATTAAGAGCACCCTCAATATTGTTTTAAACACCCCCAGTGTTCACCTGCTAAATTTTCAACAAAAAATGCCAAACAAATGAAGGATAATGAAAACTCAGGCGGTGTGTGAATTTGTAATTAAAATGGGCTTTCAGAACAATATACAAAACAAAAGAAAAGTCTACTACTTGTTCAGTAAATTTGCACCATGTTTAGCATATCAGTCCACTTATTGAACTTTCAAAATAAGAACAACAGCATAATGAAAACCATTAAGTAAATACTGTCAGTAAGGAGGTGTGATCGCTATTTTAATTCTGGGCAACTTAGTGATTTGCGTGTATAGGTAAGTTCAAGAAACAGGTGGATTATGCCGGAAAGCTGCGCATGTTGGCAAAGCCAGAAACGGAGGAACAAGGGAGACAATATTTCCTTCCATAAGTAAGTGGTTTTGGTTCTTCTTGTCACTTTGTCCGTGATATTTGGATGATAAACAGCTGTATGTTTCCTGCCGTACCTGTGTCGCCCGATGACATGGACCATTAACTCTTCACTTATGTCTAGTTGATATTTTCCACTGCTAGACCAATGTCTAGTTAAAATACTTGTCGTTACTGATTAAAATTGTTCGACAAGACTGGGGAGTTTTTTTTTTAATTTGCACCTTAAAATAATGAGATTATAATGACCCGCGCTGTGCCACTCACAGTCACACCCACACATAGAGATGTGTACCCACACCACTGACTTCATGAATGAAACTCCGTCAATAAAGGATAATTGTGTAAAAATATTATATATATATATATATATATATATATATATATATATATATATATATATATATATATATAAATGCACTGTAATGGTTTTAGGAGCCGTGCTGCGTTGAACACAGCAGCAGGACGCCTTAGCTCAGCAGCTTGAATAGCGCAGATCCGTGTAACTTTCAACACTAATATTTGAGAATGTGTATGTGTCAGAGTAAGTTTAATACTTTCCTGACATAATTTAATGTAATTTAATTTTACTGGCTCAATATCCAGGTCATAATGGCATTTTAACACGTATTTTGCAAGCATTTCTCTAAGTGTTTTCAGTCGCGGATCTCCATTGAAAATGCATTAACATCCGGGTACTTCATCAATATTTTGCCCTGTTAGGAGACGTCATGTCGCTGTCCAAGAAGGGAGAAAAAAAATTATATACAGATAATATCATAAAATGCATTAAAATTGTAATCCTGCGAAGTAATCCCCATTTTTACTAAATATACCTGTAATCTGAATACGTCTTTTTTTCTGTAACTGTAGCGGAATACAGTTACCTTTTTTTGTATCCTAATTACGTAACGCCGTTACATGTATTCCGTTACTCCCCAAGCCTGCACGTGACATACAAAGCACCAGTGGTATGTAAAAGTTTGGGCACCCCTGATGATTTCCATGATTTTCCTTTTTAAATCATTGGTTGTTTGGATCAGCAATTTCAGTTCTGCTCTGTGTGAGCCTGATCCTGTCAGATCTCAGAAGCTAAGCAGTGTGGGGCCTGGTTTGTATTTGGATGGGTGACCTCTTTGGGTCACCAGTGGCTGTGTGTGTTTCTACAGTTTACATACAGCTACATTAGCTACATTTGAGAGTTGTTTAGAGGCTCCCATGTTGCCACTCATTAGAAGAGATACAAAGAGGGGAAACATTTGCAAATGGCCACCTTAAATACCCTTTCTCATGATTGGATTCACCTGTGTAAGGGGGTCAAGGGTCAGTGAGTTTACCAAACCAATTTTGTGTTCCAATAATTAGTGCTACATGTATTCAAATCAATAAAATGAAAAGGGTGTCCAAATGTATGCACCTGCCTAATTAGCAATGTTAGCTAGTAGCCATATTTTCTCTAAAAATATTAGTCCTATCAATGATCCATTTTGGTCATGTTCATCCTTGACTCAAAATACATAAGCATCCCAAACAGCAAATGTCAGCTGTCCATTTTGTCCATGATTGAAGTTATACATACACTAAGGATGTGACAATCGCACAAATGCACAGAAGCTTGTATCACTCCTTTCAAAGCAATATGGTCCGACACGGTGTGTTGGAGCTTGTGTCCACCACGTGACTAATGATGTGAGGAGCATCGTACGTCACTGGTACGCTGGGAGGGGTCCGAAACATGCCGCTGTCCCAATGGATAAAAAGACACAAAAATGTCCCAGTTGGGTTTCTTGCCACGTCCTCTCATAGCTAAGCTCTTGCAATTAATATGGACAACGCTGCAATCAAGAAAAGATCACGAGTATGGGAACATTTCGACCTAATTACCCCCAGTAAGCTAAAAAAGATTTTTTTAGGCTACTGCTGTCATGTTACCAAGTATTGGATGTTATATACTAAACATCCGATATGCAGCTTGTAGCCTAGGTTGGCTCACATCATATTTTAAAAGCATATATATCCTAGTATTTCACTTTTAATAAGGTTTCATATAGGCTATAAATTATCTTCTGTCACATCAAAGGGTTGGGCCCCATGATTTACGACCTAAAGGTCAAACCCTCCCTGCCCCCAAGCCCGGCCTCCATGCCCCGCCTCCAAGCCCCGCCTCAAGACCCACCTCCAAATTACCTGATCGGCAGATACCCATGGGAGGTGTAGATTGTTTTGAAGACAAAACAGGCTTTCCTGTCCAGTCCTGCCCCCCTGAGTCGGAGTCTCTCGCCATTTCCACAGCAGCATTTGACAGGAGCAGACGTCTGGAGTCTGCAATGGGTATAATATAGAATTAATTTGCGGTAAAAATTCCATGATCGGTATATCGTAAAAACACGTTGTTCAATTAAGTTTTCTTGTCTTCGAGCAGAGTGTGAAAATCAGATCATCTTTCACGGTAAGTGATTTAAGTAATCTTTTGATAGAAATGCTTCTGTTTTTTTAAAAAAAATGAAACATCAACTTGTTGGAAAATGTGCATTCTGTTTGTTCGATGGAATGGGAGAATTCATTTTAGAGAGGTATATTAATTGTGTTTTTGAGGTAGAATCATCTTGTCGCGGTTTTAAAGATGGAACGAGAGAATTCAGACCGACAAATTACCCTCGGAGGGTTATTATTGGATTTAAACGGCTCAATAATCGGCCCAGCGGGAAGCGCTGCTGGAGCAGATGGCCCATTACCTGAGGCATTAAATTTGCCACCTCGAAATAACACAGAGTCCAGAGACAGACTTTTAAGCCGAGTTTGCTTAATACCATTAAATGATGGTCTTAACAATTTGGTCGATGAAGGTGGATCAAATGAAATTAATCATCTCTTCTCCCTGTTTTATCATTAGTATTTTATTGTGTCTTTTTCTTTTTTTTTTTCTCCCCTGTTTAGAGCGTGATCGATGGCTATGTTTTGCATCTCAGCAACCCATTCTAACCATTGCATGGCAACATCCAAATATTTTTATGAGTCGTTCTATAATTGTCAGTGGAGGGGATCGCCAGAGTTTTTGGTGCAAGAAAGTTAGTTTGGAAGACTTTCATGCACGCCGAGGCAATTGTAACACAGGTGAAAGGATCCACGCATGTTTCAGCGATGAATTCTGACATAAACTTGGAGCAGGCTGCAGCCAGAATTTTTGTGTCATTATCGCAATACATTATGGCCTCGGCTTTAAAATCGAAAACTGTGGGGTTTTTTTGGTTATGTACCACGCATTAAATTCCTGTCTTTCTCCCTCTGACATATTGGCGAGCCCGTAAGGTGCAGAGTTGGGGTATGGGCCGACATAGTTCAGATTTTTTTCTGAACTGAACAGGTGCAGAAAGTAACCTTTGCGTAGGATTTCTCTTTCAGCTGGATTCCCATGGCTTTCGGCATTTGAGCCAAGCGCATTGTGAGAAATGATAATGAATCTATATATTTCTGTTTAAAGGCAGCGTCTGTCGTGAGTAATAGTTTACTCGCATTTACATCGAGGGCATATTTTCCTGTTATCACACACGCTAATGAATTTAGCGGGCGAGAGGACAATACTTCGGCTGTTTGTGCAGGCTGTAACAGATGGGCGAGCGACACAACTTGTTACAATCACTGCAAAATACGGGGTTATTTTTGTGGTATAACAGTGTGAGGTTTCACAAATTTTACAATAAGACAGACAATTATGAGAAGTAGGGTTGTTATAACCCTCGTAGCAAAAATCACATACATATTTCACCCCCAAAAACTGTTTAAGATTTCTGACCCCGTAATAGTGATTTTTAAACAGAAAAACAAAAACTGTTTTCTGCTGCATCGGCATTCCTGTTTGGAATTTTGCCAGCTTTCTCCCCCCTTCAGGTCTGAAAAACACCACAATTTTGCAACCCAGAGCGCTTTCAAATTTTCCCACCTGATCTAAAGATACCGATGTTCCAGCCGTTAACCCCATGCTAATTTGTAATGCGTATCCTTGCACCTCTGCTTCCTGCGTAGTCAGATGAGGATTCAATAATTGGACAAGGTTTATCGCAAAACATAAACTGTTCTCGGGGTTGTACACGATATTAAGGCATCCGGATTTTTTCTTTATAACCTAGTGATGCAGGAGATCATCTATTTTACGCTTTCCTGCTCCGATCTGGTTGCAGATGACTTGGACCACTAATTCCAGAGAGCCGTTGGATAAAACGTTGGAATTAGATTGGATCAATCGTTCTAGCAAATTTTAGAAGGCCGTCACATCAATTCCATTTTTGTATGGGGTGATCAAAAGCAGCCTCATTGTAGACGGAATCCCCGCAAATTTCCGTTTGGATAAAGTCCCTGGCCCTGGCGTGTGTTAAAGCTTTTTCCAGTGAGGTTTGGACGGTTCCCATTAATTATGATAAAATTCAGCGTAGTCCATCGAAAAAACAGAATACACATTTTCCAACAAGTTGATGTTTCATCAGAAACAATTAATTCCAGTCCAAAATATCTTCGAGCCTGGCGTGTTGGTGGAAAATAGACGGTCTCCTGCCAGCGCGAGCTGAAAAGAAAAACGCAAATTATTAAATATTTATACCTAAAATAATACATTTTTTCATCTCCTTACCGTGTAAAGCTGAATCCCGTCTTACAGTTCTCTGACGCTGAGCTGGATCTCCCCCGGCTGTAACAGAAAAAACTTCGGATTATTAATCCATATTTTTAAACGTAAATGAATTTTCGTAGGGTGTACTTACATCTCTGTGATGGACCCTGCTGTTGCGAGGCTTCCTCGCGCGTTCTTCCTTCTGCAAGGTCCTCTGACTTGATTTCTTAAAATTAAAAAACAGAATAAAAAACCACTGGCCTCTCAAACAAATATTCTGTAATAATTCAAATATATTACAAACGACGGCTCCGAACGCACTCTGTATCGTCTGTGTGGCTTTGTCTAAAAAAGACATTGTTTCAGAAATGATTACCGCGAGCATAATTTTTTAAAAAACAGAAGCATTTCTATCAAAAGATTACTTAAATCACTTACCGTGAAAGATGATCTGATTTTCGCACTCTGCTAGAAGACAAGAAAATATATCGTAAAAGCACGTTGGTGACCTTTGACCTCTAGGTCGTAAATCATGAGGCCCAACCCTTTGATGTGACAGAAGGTATCTTTCTTTTCTCTCAATCTTTGTTTTGTTTTGTTTTTAATTATTCTAATCATAGTAGCCTACAGTAGCCTACTATTGTCTACTAATTGTGTTCCATTCCACCAGGAACAAGCACCAAACTTTGGGCAAAAGGATTTCTCACTAGCGGCACTCACTCCAGCAATCACCTTGAAAAATATCACTTAATATCCTTTCAAATGTCACCTGTTCACAGAAATAGTGTCATTGTCACTTCACTTGTGGTCACATCATGGACACATTAAATTTCTGTGGACACATTAAATTTTTACAATGACAGTTTATATATTACATAGTGAGCCTATTTTCACACAGTGTTTCGTATGTTACAGTATCCAGGAAACAACAATTGGATGAAGCCTTGCTGGACATGATTGTCCTTGATGCCCAGCCGCTTTCCATTGTAGAAAATTCAGGCTTTCGGGCTTTTGTTCAGCTTTTTGACCCAGAGTACACCATCCCTGGAAGGAAGACATTGAAGTCAATGCTTGATAGAAAGTTTCAGGAGACCAAGGAGAAGGCAGTTTCTGAGTTGCAGACTGTGTCAGCTGCCAGTCTGACTTCGGATATGTGGACCTCAAGGAACACTGATGCATACTTAGCAGTGATGTCCCACTGTGTGACACCAAACCTTTGTCAGGTGACAAAGGTCACCAGTCTGGTGACTGACAGTGCTGCGAACATGATTGCCTGTTCCAATGTTCTAAACGTTTGCCATGTCCCCTGTTTTGTGCACATCCTCAGTCTGGTGGTAAAAAGATCTTTGTATGAAACCCCAGAGCTTGAGGGAATCCGTTCCCGGGCACGCAAAATGGTATACCTTTTCAAGTGCAGCACCAGGGCCAAAGAAAAACTGTGAGGTTCAGGCACAAATGGGCAGGCCTCACATGAAACTGATTCAGGAGGTTGATATGCACTGGAACAGCACTTTTGATATGCTCCAAAGACTGTTTGAGCAGCGAGAGCTACTGAGTGCTGCCCTTGCATCTTTTAGATCTGAGACTGTTCCATTCACAGCTGAGGAGTACATTACTACTGAACAGTGTCTTGTAACCTTGAAGCCATTTAATACAGCAACTGTTGAGCTGTCTGAGGAGAAAAGGGTATCAGGCTCACAGGTAATCCCTCTGGTGAAGATTCTGAAACTTCTTAACACAAGACACTGCACCACCACCAGGCATACCACAGCACTGCAACTGGCTACCAACATCCAGAAAAATCTCAGTGACAAATTTGCAGTTCTGGAGAGACAAACACCTCTGTCAATCGTGACTCTTGTGGATCCCACATTTAAAGAAATGGGATTTTGCAGTTCCACCAGCGCACAGGCAGCAGTTGACAGGCTCACTAGAGAATGTGCCAGCATCATTCCACCACTACCACCACAACCACCACAATCACCTCCATCACAGTCCGTATCATCAGCACAAGATCAAAATATCTGGGGCCTGCTTGACAGCCATGTAGGCGCACAGAGTACCAATGCAACAGCTCGTGCCATTGCAGAGGTCCAGAGGAAAATAAAAAGCCTTATTCTTATAATATGTTATTTTTTCTCCTGCAAAAATCACAACAGTATCTCTCTTTGTTTTTTAGGTACTTCAAAGATGCTCACATTCCCAGGACAGAGGGCCCACTGGCCTACTGGGTTGCACACGAGCAGGTGTATCCTCATACAGTAGTGTTCAGAATAATAGTAGTGCTATGTGACTAAAAAGATTAATCCAGGTTTTGAGTATATTTCTTATTGTTACATGGGAAACAAGGTACCAGTAGATTCAGTAGATTCTCACAAATCCAACAAGACCAAGCATTCATGATATGCACACTCTTAAGGCTATGAAATTGGACTATTAGTAAAAAGAAAAGGGGGTGTTCACAGTAATAGTAACATCTGCTATTGACGCTACAAACTCAAAACTATTATGTTCAAACTGCTTTTTAGCAATCCTGTGAATCATTAAACTAGTATTTAGTTGTATAACCACAGTTTTTCATGATTTCTTCACATCTGCGAGTCATTAGTTTTGTTGGTTTGGAACCAAGATTTTGCTCGTTTACTAGTGTGCTTGGGGTCATTGTCTTGTTGAAACACCCATTTCAAGGGCATGTCCTCTTCATCATAAGGCAACATGACCTCTTCAAGTATTTTGACATATCCAAACTGATCCATGATACCTGGTATGCGATATATAGGCCCAACACCATAGTAGGAGAAATATGCCCATATCATGATGCTGGCACCACCATGCTTCACTGTCTTCACTGTGAACTGTGGCTTGAATTCAGAGTTTGGGGGTCGTCTCACGAACTGTCTGCGGCTCTTGGACCCAAAAAGAACAATTTTACTCTCATCAGTCCACAAAATATTCCTCCATTTCTCTTTAGGCCAGTTGATGTGTTCTTTGGTAAATTGTAACCTCTTCTGCACATGTCTTTTATTTAGCTGTTTCTAGGCTATAGGTAGAGAAATTGCCTTCCTTCTGCAATTAGTACACATAAAAGAAATGATAGACCAAAAACAACCGGGTAAACATATTCAATTTCTTTAATAATCAAGTAAGACAATGAAATCTCCCGGTCATAACATTTTATTCTCAAGTTGAGATAAGTTGCATTTCTACGGATGTGTCAATACTGTTTCATTAGGGTGTTTTTTTTTTGCCTGATGTAATTTCAGCAAACCACCAGATGATGCCAGTTGTCCCTGATGCTTTGATGCCTCGAACATATTTGTGATACAATCAGGAAGAAGATCCAAAAGCCTCACAAGGCTTCGTTGCCCATCCCTAATCTGCACGCACACACAAAATGATTTTGTCTTTACTGCATTCTGCTACAAGCAGGTGTTTCTATTTTTAGACACGCACAAACAGAGACTGTGGCAGAAGACATCAAACACAATACACTTTTCACTTATGTTAACGGCAACATGACACTTAACTCACTCATGGTAATGGCAACATGACACTTAACTAAACTGCCTAAACCCATGGAACTACAAAAACACAATGAATCAATAACACTTACAACACTGTTAAAATAACATGAACCACAATAACAACATTTAAAACCCCAAAACCCCAAACTCCCACGGTGAATTGCAGCACAACGTCCATTGTGTACTACTGACTAGCTAAAATTGCTAATTTCTCCAAAAATATTTGTCCTTTCAACTTTATGTTTCCACAACGGTCATCCTTGACCCAAAATACATAAGCATACCAAATGGCAAATGTTAGCTGCCCCAGTTTCTCTGTGATCGAAGCCATACACACACACACACACACACACACACACACACACACACACACACACACACACACACACACACACACACACACACACACACACACACACACACACACACACACACACACACACACAGAGGCTACTTGGCTATTATAATATAGGTGAACAGGCGAGTTATTTTTCTCCATAAATTGAAACCAGCTTTCAGTCCTTTTGCAAATCATACGGTTCTTAATCTTAAAACTAAGCACATTTCAATCTCGGTTTATTGGTTTAAATTACATCCTTACCAAGTCTAGTTTTCACTGTTAATTACCAAACCATTTCTTTATTGTATGTGCACTTAAGCTGAAAGAAATTACACTGTGGACAGAACGGTATGTAAACATTTAGAAAGTTAGTAGTTGTACCACATAGGCCCCAAATGACAAGCCACTTCCAATGTTTGGAAACAAAGTAGCAAAATAATTAAAAGGCAATGGAATAATAATGAACTACTCTCTGGACTTGTACGACTTCCTGTTCTCACCCGATCAAGGGGGTATTAAAAGGATTTGCAAAGAATTCTGCTAATTTTTCTTCAAATAACATTAGCTGTCGTCTGCCAAGGATCAATACATTTCATCTAACTGTCACTACAGAGAACAATCTGCATTCAGCATTTAGTAATGTTTTAATTTGAAAGTCAAATATAAAGCCCTGTTAGTAATCTATTCGTGTGTCACATAAGATTTCTCGATTTTGAAATATTCCAGGAATCTGCCTAAAATCTGACTAACTAATGGATCAGCTTCTTAAAACATGCTCAGTGGTAATTAGTCATTTACGAGGTCTATTAGAAAAGAAACCGACCTTTTTATTTTTTTCAAAAACTATATGGATTTGAATCATGTGCGATTATGTCAGACAAGCTTGAACACTCGTGCGCATGCGTGAGTTTTTTCATGCCTGTCGGTTGCGTCATTCACCTGTGGGCAGGCTTTGAGTGAGCACTGGTCCATCCCTCCCGTCGGAATTCCTTTGTCTGAGAACTTTTTTCAGAAACTGTAAGGCACATCCAAGTGGACACCATTCGAGAAATTCAGACGGTTTTCGGTGAAAATTTTAACGGCTGATGAGAGATTAAGGAGTGTTACTATCGCTTTAAGGACAACCCACGGCGCCGGACAGCGCGCCGCGCCCTGGCGCCACAGAAAAACACCTCCGTGTCGATAACCATTCGTAAGATTCAGGCGGTTTTTGATGGCTTTCAGTCGAGTGAGTATCCGAGAAATTGTTTAACAGCTGGGCATGTTCAAACTTGTCCCGTAACGCTTCCAATGGAGGTGTTTTGCTGTGGCGCCGCGCCATGAACGGCTGGGTGCCGACGCGCGAATCTGTCCGCACGACTTTCATTACAAAATCTCCTTTAACAGTGGAATGTCCGGATAAACTGCTGATCCCGACCTCTTCTGAAACTTCTCTGCTCTCTCACGACGTCCTGGGTCAACAGAGGCTTAAATTTGGAAGTTTTCAGCTGGAAACAGGCTGACGACGGCGGCTCGGGGCGCGGCGTGCCGTCCGGCGCCGTGGGCTGTCCTTAAAGCGATAGTAACACTCCTTAATCTCTCATCAGCCGTTAAAATTTTCACCGAAAACCGTCTGAATTTCTCGAATGGTGTCCACTTGGATGTGCCTTACAGTTTCTGAAAAAATTTTGATCAAGCAAAGCCCCAGTCTCTCAGCAAGTAGTCAGACAAAGGAATTCCGACGGGAGGGGTGGACCAGTGCTCACTCAAAGCCTGCCCACAGGCGAATGACGCAACTGACAGGCGTGAAAAAACTCACGCATGTGCACGAGGGTTCAAGCTTGTCTGATGCAATCACACGTGATTGAAATCCATATAGTTTTTGAAAAAAATAATAAGGTCGGATACTTTTCTAACAGACCTCGTATCATCAAATTTGTGAAATAGGCATAAATAATAGATATTGTTATGACACTGATTACAGATCTTGGAGAAAGCGTGTGTGTGTGTGTGTGTGTATATATATAAATGTGTTTATGTATGCATGCATGTATATATGTGTGTATACATTTCTTATTGTTGTAGCATAA
This sequence comes from Thalassophryne amazonica, assembly GCF_902500255.1. Classification (NCBI taxonomy): domain Eukaryota; kingdom Metazoa; phylum Chordata; class Actinopteri; order Batrachoidiformes; family Batrachoididae; genus Thalassophryne; species Thalassophryne amazonica. The sequence continues at coordinate 61,922,885 of NC_047115.1, forward strand.
TGGGTGGGTATTTATAAGCTTTGCTTCTGCACACACCCTTTCGGTCACCCGAGTTCGTTGTTGAGTTGTTTTGTTTTGAGTTTTTGCTATTGGTGATTTGTGTGCCGAATAAATTCATTCATTCCTTCATTCATTCATTCATTTAAGAATCAAATTTCTATGATACATATAGAAATAGTAAGAACTGTTAGTAATTTGTTGCTTATTCAAAATGCTAGGTACTATAATAAACATTTTACATATAGAACTACTGTGAATTGTTACTAATTTGTTGCTTATTTATAATTAGAGGACCTGTAATGAATATTTCTATATTGTACATAGCATAGGTATCTACTTTCATTGAATTAAAATGTTTTTGTTTTATGATATTGTCATTAAAGATTTCTCAGTATATTTCTAATTGCAATTTAATACGTTATACATGTTGCCAGTCCCACATAAGTCAGGAGAATAAATATGTTTGGTTGTGTAAACATCACTTTTCTAATTAAATCATCAACCCCTGAAGAAAATTATTAAAATAATATTGCCCAGTTGAATCTTCAATTTTTACAGTATTTCAATCAAACAACTTCAATATTTTTTGACAGCTTGAAGCTCTGCAATGCCCCCTGCTGGTCATTCACTGGAAGCTCCTGTGGAAAAGCATCAACAGTTCAGAGGTCACAGACTTGTCAGATATCCACTGATTAAAGGTCAATGCAAACAGAAGAAAACTATTCTATTATCTTCATAAAATCCCATCATGCTTCACAAATGCAGCTGAAACAGACGAATTCAAACATCGCATCAAAATGTGCAACTAAAGTCCAGAAATCACTCTGACTTTAAAGCTTCCTCCAGTTTGTTCTGGCTCAAAACAACAGATCTGATTTGTGATGTGATAAAACTTTTATGCTGGACCTTTCCTGATGCAACTCCACTTCTGCAAGGAGAAACCTGCTCACTGCTCCTGATATTCCCAAGCTGTCTCTCAGCAAAGTATTAATCAAATACCTGCTCAGCTTCACTCCTGGGATCTGACGATGATGTAAAGTATAAACTCTCAGGTCAAAATAAATTCAGGTATGCAGGTCGACTCTCTTCATTCAACAGTTGGTGGAGCTGAAGCATCACAAAATGTATTCAGCATCCTCTGGATTCTGAGCATTTGCCCATTCTGCTCCAACATTTCCTGCATGATGTTAATCATGTGTACACAAAAGAAACATCAACTGTACAGACAAAATGAAAACAAAAAAACATTTAAATTCAGTTTATTGTCATGATTCGTATTTGACGCTAAGAACAACCAGCGTCCTTTGAAGGCACGGTCCACAATAAACTGTTTGTTGGCTATTCAGATCTCTGAAAGACATATTGTTGACACAGTCATTACAGCACATCCTGCTCAGATCATTTTCAATAAGATCTAATAGATTTAAAAACAAAACATTTTCAATGTTTGCCTCTTCTTCATTTTTGCTGATGGTCTGCACCAGCCACTCAGTGAGCTGGGTGTCCCTTATCCTGCTTTCTATCTGATCCCTGAGTTACTCTTTCAGAGTCTCCAACCTTCCAGACAGAAACTGAGCACATAAAGAAACAGTGACGTAATTGTGAGAAAACTCTCGATCTGAATTTAGTGTGAAAGAACAAACTGGTGTGTCCATGTACCTTGTTCTGATCCCATGTGCTGTCCAGAGTTCTCATGAGGTTCTCACAGGTGTATTTTTTTTTTTTTCTGTAGGAGCTCCCATTGACAGATCTGTGATCAGAGCTTCCAGCTCTTGAACCTGACTGTTTTTAAGCAGATCCACGGAAATAAAACAAAAAGGAGAAAATGTATTAATGTTAAAAAAAATGCAAACAATTTTTGTTATGTACACATGTTCATGCACATTCAGTTCACTGTGATGTTGTTTTTCTTGTGCTGCATTTCAGTGTCACCATGTTCACTTGTCCGCAGCTGGTTGAGCAGATCTGCAGTCATCGTCTACAGACAAAGAGGACAACAGAAGACAAACATCATTTGCAAAGTAAAATCTAAGGATAAAGTACCGGGTATTTGTTTGTGTGCAAGGGTGGGTAAGTTTACTTTGAAATGTAATCCAAAAGTAATCAGATTACAAGTAATCCAAATGTATGTACATACATACATGAGAGAGAAAACTGACCCACCTTTTGTTACATCAAAGGTCACCCCGACCCCTCTTCACCACCCCACCCAAGCCCCGCCTCTAAGCCCCGCCCCCTCCCACCTGCATCTAATATTTTAATATCCTTTTATATTTTTTAATTCTTGAATTAAAGAACGATTAAAAAATACCTGTATCTTTTTTTAATGTAATTATGGGGTGGTTTTTTTTTAATGTATTAATTAAAGAATTAACTAATTATGAAATAATTAAACCTGAATATCTAAAAGAGTGTCTAATATTTTAATACACTTTAATATTGTTAATTCTTAAATTAAAGCATATCCTTTTATACTTTTTAATTCCTGAATTAAAGAACGATTAAAAAAATACCCATATCTTTTATGCAATTATGGGAGGATTTCTTTAATTTACTAATTAAATGTCAATATTTTAATATCCTTTTAATATTTTTTAATTCTTAAGGAATTCTTTAATTTACTAATTACAGAAATGTCGAATTATGCTTTAATTAAATGTGAATATTTTAATACCCCTTTAATATTTTTTAATTCTTAAATTAAAGAACAATTAAAAAATAATGGCCTCTTTAATGTAATGTGGGAGGGATAATTCTTTGCACTGAGAGCCCAAGATGTCACATGATTTTTTTGCATCACATCCCATGAGCCCCACTAACGTTAATACCTAATAGAAGTTAAAATAAAAAGCTTTTTTTTTTTGGATTAATTAAAGAAATAGCCTCTCACTGAAACAAGACAGAAGCTCCTCACTGAAACATGACCCCGTGTGTGTGTGTGTGTGTGTGTGTGTGTGTGTGTGTGTGTGTGTGTGTGTGTGTGTGTGTGTGTGTGTGTGTGTGTGTGTGTGTGTGTGTGTCACGCCAAATGGTAGAGAGGGAGGGGGGTGTTTTTAGAACAGGGAGGTGCGGGCATGTGTGTGTGTGTGTGTGTGTGTGTGTGTGTGTGTGTGTGTGTGTGTGTGTGTGTGTGTGTGTGTGCATACTTCAAATGAGACCCTTTTTTCACAAAATACCTCGTTTGAAAAACAATTTACCCTTTTCAAGAATATTATAGGAAAGAACACAGGCTGTATAAGTTTTAGAATATGTGGTTTATTACATTCATTAAAGTCACACACAGAGAAAAAAAGCAATTTTAAAAGAAAATACAAAAAAGAAATACAAAAATAGATTAACTAATATTATACGGGTATGTAGGAAGGAATATTATAGTAACATATTATATAATAACAAAAACAATATTAAAGGAATATGGGATATATTAAATAGCATTATCAAAAATTGTAATAAAAAACAGAGTTACCCTCAGTATTTCATTGATAATAATGTCAAGAAGGAAAATAAGGATGAGGTAGTCAACGGTTTTAATAATTTTTTTGTAAATATTGGACCAAGCTTGGCAGAAAAAATTCCCGATTCCCAATCTGAGGATTGGGATAATAATCTTATAGAAAGAAATCCCTGTTCAATGTTCCTCACAGCAGTGGATGGAAATGAAATTATAGACATTGTGAATAATTGTAAATATAAAACATCTACCGATTTAAATGAAATTGATATGGTGGTGGTAAAACAGGTCATTGAATGGATTGTAGAACCATTAACATACATCTGTAACTTATCATTTCAAACCGGTAAATTTCCCAATCAAATGAAAATAGCTAAGGTTGTGCCGCTGTATAAGACTGGGGATAGACACCACTTCACAAATTATAGACCTGTTTCTTTGCTTCCACAATTTTCCAAATTATTAGAAAAGTTATTCAATAATAGATTAGACAAATTCATAAATAAACATAAATTACTTACTGATAGTCAATATGGATTCAGAGCACATAGTTCAACATCACTTGCATTAATAGAATCAGTTGAGGAGATTACAAACGCCATAGACCACAAATTACATTCAGTTGGAATATTTATAGACCTTAAAAAGGCTTTTGATACAATTAATCATGACATATTAATCAATAAACTTGAACAGTATGGGATTAGGGGTTTGGTGTTGCACTGGGTGAGAAGCTACTTAAGTAACAGAAAACAGTTTTGAAGTTGGGGGAATATACATCATCATGCTTGGACAATGCTTGTGGCGTCCCACAGGGGTCAGTATTGGGTCCAAAACTGTTTCTAATTTATATAAATGATATTGTCAATGTTTCCAAAATATTAAAATTAGTATTATTTGCAGATGACACAAGCATTTTTTGTTCAGGGGGGGATTTGCAGGAGTTACTGAGGAGGATCAGTATAGAAATGGGAAAATTGAAAATATGGTTTGACAGAAACAAATTATCATTAAACTTAAGTAAAACAAAATACATGTTATTTGGCTATTGTAATACAGACATACAGGTTCAGTTACAAGTCGAGGGGGTAGATATTGACAGGGTACATGAAAATAAGTTTCTGGGGGTGATAATAGATGATAAGATAAACTGGAAGACTCATATAAAACATATACAAAGTAAACTGTCAAGAAGCATTTCAGTTCTAAACAAAGCGAAACATATTCTGGACCACAACTCACTCCGCATTCTTTACTGCTCACTGGTTTTACCATATTTACAGTACTGTGCAGAGGTATGGGGTAATACTTATAAAGGTACAACACAATCACTATCAGTAATGCAGAAAAGAGCTATAAGAATTATTCATAATACTGGCTATAGAGATCATACAAATCCACTATTTTTACAATCCAAATTCTTAAAATTCACAGACTTGGTTCATTTTCAAACAGTACAAATTGTGTATAAAGCAATAAACAATTTACTTCCATCAAATATTAAAAATATGTTTTTTAACAGATCAGGGGATTACAGTCTGAGGGGGAAATTTAATTTAAAGCATCAGTGGGCACGAACAACATTAAAAGGTTTCTGTATTTCTGTCTGTGGGGTGAGGATGTGGAACAGATTGGGAGTGGGGCTCAAGCAATGTCCAAGCATGAACCAGTTCAAACAGCGGTACAAAAATATGTTTTTTTCTGGGTATAGGGAGGAGGAAGGGTAATGAGGGTTAGGGTGTTTTTGTTTTTTGCTTCGGCTTGTAAATATATAGTATTTTGTATGTAAGTAGGTATGTGAAGGTGTATATTTATGTTTGTGTATATATATGTGTATATATGTATATGTGTATATATGTGTATGTATATGTGTATGTATGTTGATGTGTGTATGTATATATATATGTGTATGTGTATGTATATGTATATATATATATATATATATATATATATATATATATATATATATATATATTGATATCGGTTTAGGTGTGTAGGAATCTATGTGTATATGTGGCAAAGGGTATTACTGGTTGTGGGGAAGAAGGTGTAGGGATAAATAAGCTGATGCTTCACCCTACCCCTTTTCGGACATGTTGGGTACACAGTAGGAACTTTTTTGTTGTTGTCTTTACTGATCTATCTTGTAATTGTTGTTGTATCAAATGTTCGAAATAAACAGTTTTCATTCATTCATTCATTCATTCATTCATTCATTGTTCACGCTTATTAAAGCCCGCTTACATAAAGAGAATCGTGAAGAAAAAGTATACGTTCATGTTTACTAAACTCAAGAAAAAAGTATTTGTTCTTGGAGTTCACTGACATCTATCAGTCAATAAAGGAGACTTCTGCTGAGAAAAAGGCAACTCAGTCTTATACCCAGTCCATGATGGCATCACGACAAGTGATTTAACAGATTAGTTTGTGATACTGTCACGTTTGTGACATAAGCCCTGGAAATGAAAATTGGCCAAAAAAAATTTTGGTACATCTTTTGTCGTGGCATGAGTAATATCGGATTTGACTGAAAAAATCCAGTGAAACCGGGAAGTTTGGTAAGAATTGCATCTTTTTCTGAATGTTTGCGACGTAAGCCCCGGACATGAAAATCGGCCAAAAAAAATTTTGTTCCATTTTTTGTCAGAATGGTGTTCGTTTGGTCCAATGGCATGAGTAATGTTGGATTTGACTGAAAAAATCCTGTGAAAATGGGAAGTTTGGCAAAAATTGCGAGTTTTTCTGAACATTTGCGACGTAAGCCCCAGACATGAAAATAGGCCCCCCCAAAAATTTTGTTCCATTTTTTGTCAGAATGGTGTTCGTTTGGTCCAGTGGCATGAGTAATGTCGGATTTGACTGAAAAAAAATCCAGTTAAAATGGGAATTTGGGTAAAAATTGCGTCTTTTTCTGAGTAATGTCAGCTTTAACTGAAAAAATGAAAATTGGCAAAAAAAAATTGTTCCATTTTTTGTCAGAATGGTGTTCGTTTGGTCCCAGGGCATGAGTAATGTCGGATTTGACTGAAAAAATCCTGTGAAAACGTGAAGTTTGTCAAAAATTGTGAGTTTTTCTGAACATTTGCGACGTAAGCCCCGGACATGAAAATTGGCCAAAAACATTTCTGTTCCATTTTTTTGTCAGAATGGTGTTCATTTGGTCCCACGGCATGATTAATGTTGGATTTGACTGAAAAAAATCCAGTGAAAATGGGAATTTGGGCAAAAATTGCGAGTCTTTATGAACGTTTGCAATGTAAGCCCCGGACATGAAAATCAGCCAAAAAATGTTTTGTTCCATTTTTTGTCAGAATGGTGTTCGTTTGGTCCAAGTGCATGAGTAATGTTGGATTTCACTGAAAACCCAAGTGAAAACAGGAATTTGGCAAAAATTGTGAGTTTTTCTGAACATTTGCGACGTAAAAATCGGCCAAAAAAATTTTTGTTCCATTTTTTGTCAGAATGGTGTTCATTCGGTCCAAGTACATGAGTAATGTCGGATTTGACTGAAAAAATCCAGTTAAAATGGGAATTTTGGTAAAAATTGTGTCTTTTCAGCTTTAACTGAAAAAATGAAAATTGGCCAAAAAAAAAATTGTTCCATTTTTTTTGTCAGAATGATGTTCGTTTGGTCCAATGGCATGAGTAATGTCAGCTTTAACTGAAAAAATGAAAATTGGCAAAAAAAAAAATTGTTCCATTTTTTGTCAGAATGGTGTTCGTTTGCTCCCAGGGCATGAGTAATGTCGGATTTGACTGAAAAAATACTGTGAAGACGTGAAGTTTGTCAAAAATTGTGAGTTTTTCTGAACGTTTGTGACGTAAGCCCCGGATTTGAAAATTGACCAAAAAAATTTTTGTTCCATTTTTTGTCAGAATGGTGTTCGTTTGGTCCAAGGGCATAAGTAATGTTGGCTTTAACTGAAAAAATCCAGTGAAAAGTGGAAGTTTGGCAAAAATTGCGAGTTTTTCTGAACGTTTGCGACGTAAGCCCCACACATGAAAATTGGCCCAAAAAATTTTTGTTCCATTTTTTGTCAGAATGGTGTTCATTCGGTCCAAGTGCATGAGTAATGTTGGATTTGACTGAAAAAATCTGTTGTGTGGGCCGCCAGAAGAGGAGGTACTGCTGGCTCCCCACCAGAGGGCGCCCTGCCTGAAGTGCGGCTTCAGGCACGAGAGGGCGCTGCCGCCACGGACACAGCCGGGGGTGACAGCTGTCACTCATTATCTCATGACAGCTGTCACCCATCTTCACTTCATCATACTACTCCATAAAACCAGGACGTCATCTCCACCTCGTTGCCGAGATATCATCGACCTGTTAAGGTAAAACTCTCAGCCGTTATTGTGCCGAATGCACGTAATCTGTTCTTGAGACTTTTGCAGACTTACCTGGTGATTACTCACAGCTGGAGCTGGGGTTTGTGGATTGTGGAGGAGTTGACGCTCTTCACTCCTCACATGAAACTCGATAAGTATTCATTCAGGCGCTGCACGTTACTGTGTTACTGTGTTACTGTGTTGGGACGTGGAGAAGACCGTCCGGGAGGCCCTGGCACGGAGCACGGATCCCAGAACTGGGCCGAAGAACCGACTGTACGTAGCTGCAGTATTGGATTTCTGTCATGGTTCCAAGCTCTCCTGTCATCCAGGGGTGCGAAGGACTGTGGCCCTCCCGAAGTTCCCAACGGCCCAGGAGACAGCAGACCTCCTGGTCCACCACGTCGTCCATCTGCATGGGATACCAACTGACGTTGTCTCAGATCGTGGTCCCCAGTTTTCCTCTCAAGTCTGGAGGAGTTTCTGCAGGGAACTGGGGGCCACCGTGTATCTCTAGTCCGGGTACCACCCACAGACGAACGGACAGGCAGAACTGGTCAACCAAGAGTTGGAACAGACCCTCCGCTGTGTGACATCCGCGCACCCGACGGCCTGGAGTAACCATCTGGCCTGGATCGAGTATGCACATAACAGCCAGGTGTCTTCTGCCACCGGCCTCTCCCCGTTTGAGGTGTGTTTGGGGTACCAGCCCCCATTGTTTCCCATGGTGGAGGAAGAGGTCGGTGTGCCCTTGGTCCAGGCCCACCTGCGGAGGTGCCGTCGGGTGTGGCGCACCGCCCGTTCTGCCTTGTTGAAGGCCCGGACGAGGGCTAAGGACCATGCAGACCGCCGGCGGTCCCCGGCCCCTGCATACCAGCCCGGGCAGGAGGTGCGGTTATCAACGAAGGATATCCCCCTCCAAGTGGACTCCCCTAAGTTGAAGGACAGATACATTGGACCATTCAAAATCCTCAAGATCCTCAGCCCTGCCGCAGTGAAACTCCAACTCCCAGCTTCACTGCGGATCCATCCTGTTTTCCATGTGTCCAGACTGAAACCACACCACACCTCACCCCTCTGTGCTCCCGGTCCGGCGCTGCCTCCTGCCCGGATCATTGACAGGGAGCCGGCTTGGACAGTGCGCCGGCTCCTGGACGTCCGTCGAATGGGCCGGGGGTTCCAGTATTTGGTGGACTGGGAGGGGTATGGACCCGAAGAACGCTCCTGGATGAAGAGGAGCTTCATCCTGGACCCGGCCCTCCTGGCCGATTTCTACCGCCGATACCCGGATAAACCTGGTTGAGGCGGGGGGTCCTGTTGTGTGGGCCGCCAGAAGAGGAGGTACTGCTGGCCCACCACCAGAGGGCGCCCTGCCTGAAGTGCGGGCTTGAGGCATGAGAGGGCGCTGCCGCCACGGACACAGCCAGGGGTGACAGCTGTCACTCATTATCTCATGACAGCTGTCACCCATCTTCACTTCATCATACTACTCCATAAAACCCGGACGTCATCTCCACCTTGTTGCCGAGATATCATCGACCTGTTAAGGTAAAACTCTCAGCCGTTATTGTGCCGAACGCACGTAATCTGTTCTTGAGACTTTTGCAGACTTACCTGGTGATTACTCGCAGCTGGAGCTGGGGTTTGCGGATTGTGGAGGAGTTGACGCTCTTCACTCCTCACATGAAACTCGATAAGTATTCATTCAGGCGCTGCACGTTACTGTGTTACTGTGTTTGAGGTGGAGGTGGAATCTCCACCATTGTTGTTACTGGGTGTACACACACCCACATCTTATTGTTTCTGCTCCTCGCCAGCAGTACCAGATCTGACACTCGGAGACGGTGGCCACCTGGGGACTCGGGACTTGGCGGCTCCAGTATACTCCAGGTTCGGTGGCGGAGGAAATCGTGTGGTTCCGGTTCTTCTCAGGACAGACGTCTGCTATCCTCGAGCCTGCCCACACGTCACCTTTGTGGATTGACTGTTTGCAAAAATTCTGTAGTCCTCTGTATTGTGGTTGTGCTCATTCACAACAGTAAAGTGTTTATATTCGACTCTTTCATTGTCCGTTCATTTACGCCCCCTGTTGTGGGTCCGTATCACTACGCTTTCCCAACAAAATCCAGTTAAAATGGGAATTTGGGTAAAAATTGCGTCTTTTTCTGAACGTTTGTGACGTAAGCCCCGGACATGAAAATTGGCCGAAAAAAATTTTGTTCCATTTTTTTGTCAGAATGGTGATTGTTTGGTCCACTGGCATGAGTAATGTCAGCTTTAACTAAAAAAATGAAAATTGGCAAAAAAAAAAAACATTGTTCCATTTTTTTGTCAGAATGGTGTTCGTTTGGTCCAATGGCATGAGTAACGTCAGCTTTAACTGAAAGAAATCCAGTGAAAACGGGAATTTGGGCAAAAATTGAGAGTCTTTATGAATGTTTGCAATGTAAGCCCCAGACATGAAAATCGGCCAAAAAACGTTTTGTTCCATTTTTTGTCAGAATGGTGTTCGTTTGGTCCAAGGGCATAAGTAATGTTGGATTTCACTGAAAAACCAAGTGAAAACAGGAATTTGGCAAAAATTGTGAGTTTTTCTGAACGTTTGCGACGTAAGCCCCGGACATGAAAATCGGCCAAAAAAATTTTTGTTCCATTTTTTGTCAGAATGGTGTTCATTCGGTCCAAGTACCTGAGTAATGTCGGATTTGACTGAAAAAATCCAGTTAAAATGGGAATTTGGGTAAAAATTGTGTCTTTTCAGCTTTAACTGAAAAAATGAAAATTGGCAAAAAAAAAAAAAACATTGTTCCATTTTTTTTGTCAGAATGGTGTTCGTTTGGTCCACTGGCATGAGTAATGTCAGCTTTAACTAAAAAAATGAAAATTGGCAAAAAAAAAAAAACATTGTTCCATTTTTTTGTCAGAATGGTGTTCGTTTGGTCCAATGGCATGAGTAACGTCAGCTTTAACTGAAAGAAATCCAGTGAAAACGGGAATTTGGGCAAAAATTGAGAGTCTTTATGAATGTTTGCAATGTAAGCCCCAGACATGAAAATCGGCCAAAAAACGTTTTGTTCCATTTTTTGTCAGAATGGTGTTCGTTTGGTCCAAGGGCATAAGTAATGTTGGATTTCACTGAAAAACCAAGTGAAAACAGGAATTTGGCAAAAATTGTGAGTTTTTCTGAACGTTTGCGACGTAAGCCCCGGACATGAAAATCGGCCAAAAAAATTTTTGTTCCATTTTTTGTCAGAATGGTGTTCATTCGGTCCAAGTACCTGAGTAATGTCGGATTTGACTGAAAAAATCCAGTTAAAATGGGAATTTGGGTAAAAATTGTGTCTTTTCAGCTTTAACTGAAAAAATGAAAATTGGCAAAAAAAAAAAAATTGTTCCATTTTTTTGTCAGAATGGTGTTCGTTTGGTCCCACGGCATGATTAATGTTGGATTTGACTGAAAAAAATCCAGTGAAAACAGGAATTTGGGCAAAAATTGAGAGTCTTTATGAACGTTTGCAATGTAAGCCCCAGACATGAAAATCGGCCAAAAAACGTTTTGTTCCATTTTTTGTCAGAATGGTGTTCGTTTGGTCCAAGGGCATAAGTAATGTTGGATTTCACTGAAAAACCAAGTGAAAACAGGAATTTGGCAAAAATTGTGAGTTTTTCTGAACGTTTGCGACATAAGGCCCGGACATGAAAATTGGCCAAAAAAATTTTTGTTCCATTTTTTGTCAGAATGGTGTTTGTTTGGTCCAAGGGCATAAGTAATGTTGGATTTCACTGAAAAACCAAGTGAAAACAGGAATTTGGCAAAAATTGTGAGTTTTTCTGAACGTTTGCCATGTAAGCCCCAGACATGAAAATTGGCCAAAAAACATTTTGTTTCCATTTTTTTGTCAGAATGGTGTTTGTTTGGTCCAATGGCATGAGTAATGTCAGCTTTAACTGAAAAAATGAAAATTGGCAAAAAAAAAAAAAAATTGTTCCATTTTTTTGTCAGAATGGTGTTCGTTTGGTCCCACAGCATGATTAATGTTGGATTTGACTGAAAAAAATCCAGTGAAAACAGGAATTTGGGCAAAAATTGAGAGTCTTTATGAACGTTTGCAATGTAAGCCCCAGACATGAAAATTGGCCAAAAAAAATTTTGTTCCATTTTTTGTCAGAATGGTGTTCGTTTGGTCCAAGGGCATAAGTAATGTTGGATTTCACTGAAAAACCAAGTGAAAACAGGAATTTGGCAAAAATTGTGAGTTTTTCTGAACGTTTGCCATGTAAGCCCCAGACATGGAAATCAGCCAAAAAACGTTTTGTTTCCTTTTTTTTTTTGTCAGAATGGTGTTTGTTTGGTCCAATGGCATGAGTAATGTCAGCTTTAACTGAAAAAATGAAAATTGGCAAAAAAAAAAAAAAAAAAATTGTTCCATTTTCTTGTCAGAATGGTGTTCATTTGGTCCCACGGCATGATTAATGTTGGATTTGACTGAAAAAAATCCAGTGAAAACAGGAATTTGGGCAAAAATTGAGAGTCTTTATGAACGTTTGCAATGTAAGCCCCAGACATGAAAATCGGCCAAAAAACGTTTTGTTCCATTTTTTGTCAGAATGGTGTTCGTTTGGTCCAAGGGCATAAGTAATGTTGGATTTCACTGAAAAACCAAGTGAAAACAGGAATTTGGCAAAAATTGTGAGTTTTTCTGAACATTTGCGACGTAAGGCCCGGACATGAAAATTGGCCAAAAAAATTTTTGTTCCATTTTTTGTCAGAATGGTGTTCATTCGGTCCAAGTGCATGAGTAATGTCAGATTTGACTGAAAAAATCCAGTTAAAATGGGAATTTGGGTAAAAATTGTGTCTTTTCAGCTTTAACTGAAAAAATGAAAATTGGCAAAAAAAAAAAAATTGTTCCATTTTTTGTCAGAATGGTGTTCGTTTGCTCCCAGGGCATGAGTAATGTCGGACCTGACTGAAAAAATCCTGTGAAGACGTGAAGTTTGTCAAAAATTGTGAGTTTTTCTGAACGTTTGTGACGTAAGCCCCAGACATGAAAATTGGCCAAAAAAATTTTTGTTCCATTTTTTGTCAGAATGGTGTTCCTTTGGTCCAAGGGCATAAGTAATGTTGGCTTTAACTGAAAAAATCCAGTGAAAACTGGAAGTTTGGCAAAAATTGCGAGTTTTTCTGAACGTTTGTGACGTAAGCTCCACACATGAAAATTGGCCCAAAAAATTTTTGTTCCGTTTTTTGTCAGAATGGTGTTCATTCGGTCCAAGTGCATGAGTAATGTCGGATTTGACTGAAAAAATCCAGTTAAAATGGGAATTTGGGTAAAAATTGCGTCTTTTTCTGAACATTTGTGACATAAGCCCCGGACATGAAAATTGGCCGAAAAAAATTTTGTTCCATTTTTTTGTCAGAATGGTGATTGTTTGGTCCACTGGCATGAGTAATGTCAGCTTTAACTAAAAAAATGAAAATTGGCAAAAAAAAAAAAAACATTGTTCCATTTTTTTGTCAGAATGGTGTTCGTTTGGTCCAATGGCATGAGTAACGTCAGCTTTAACTGAAAAAATGAAAATTGGCAAAAAAAAAAAAAAATTGTTCCATTTTTTGTCAGAATGGTGTTCATTTGGTCCCACGGCATGATTAATGTTGGATTTGACTGAAAGAAATCCAGTGAAAACGGGAATTTGGGCAAAAATTGAGAGTCTTTATGAATGTTTGCAATGTAAGCCCCAGACATGAAAATCGGCCAAAAAACGTTTTGTTCCATTTTTTGTCAGAATGGTGTGCGTTTGGTCCAAGGGCATAAGTAATGTTGGATTTCACTGAAAAACCAAGTGAAAACAGGAATTTGGCAAAAATTGTGAGTTTTTCTGAACGTTTGCGACGTAAGCCCCGGACATGAAAATCGGCCAAAAAAATTTTTGTTCCATTTTTTGTCAGAATGGTGTTCGTTTGGTCCAAGGGCATAAGTAATGTTGGATTTCACTGAAAAACCAAGTGAAAACAGGAATTTGGCAAAAATTGTGAGTTTTTCTGAACGTTTGCCATGTAAGCCCCAGACATGAAAATCAGCCAAAAAACGTTTTGTTTCCATTTTTTTTGTCAGAATGGTGTTTGTTTGGTCCAATGGCATGAGTAATGTCAGCTTTAACTGAAAAAATGAAAATTGGCAAAAAAAAAAAAAAAAAAAATTGTTCCATTTTTTTGTCAGAATGGTGTTCGTTTGGTCCCACGGCATGATTAATGTTGGATTTGACTGAAAAAAATCCAGTGAAAACAGGAATTTGGGCAAAAATTGAGAGTCTTTATGAACGTTTGCAATGTAAGCCCCAGACATGAAAATCGGCCAAAAAACGTTTTGTTCCATTTTTTGTCAGAATGGTGTTCGTTTGGTCCAAGGGCATAAGTAATGTTGGATTTCACTGAAAAACCAAGTGAAAACAGGAATTTGGCAAAAATTGTGAGTTTTTCTGAACATTTGCGACGTAAGGCCCGGACATGAAAATTGGCCAAAAAAATTTTTGTTTCATTTTTTGTCAGAATGGTGTTCATTCGGTCCAAGTGCATGAGTAATGTCAGATTTGACTGAAAAAATCCAGTTAAAATGGGAATTTGGGTAAAAATTGTGTCTTTTCAGCTTTAACTGAAAAAATGAAAATTGGCAAAAAAAAAAAAAATTGTTCCATTTTTTGTCAGAATGGTGTTCGTTTGCTCCCAGGGCATGAGTAATGTCGGACCTGACTGAAAAAATCCTGTGAAGACGTGAAGTTTGTCAAAAATTGTGAGTTTTTCTGAACGTTTGTGACGTAAGCCCCAGACATGAAAATTGGCCAAAAAAATTTTTGTTCCATTTTTTGTCAGAATGGTGTTCCTTTGGTCCAAGGGCATAAGTAATGTTGGCTTTAACTGAAAAAATCCAGTGAAAACTGGATGTTTGGCAAAAATTGCGAGTTTTTTCTGAACGTTTGTGACGTAAGCCCCACACATGAAAATTGGCCCAAAAAATTTTTGTTCCATTTTTTGTCAGAATGGTGTTCCTTTGGTCCAAGGGCATAAGTAATGTTGGCTTTAACTGAAAAAATCCAGTTAAAATGGGAATTTGGGTAAAAATTGCGTCTTTTTCTGAACATTTGTGACATAAGCCCCGGACATGAAAATTGGCCCAAAAAAATTTTGTTCCATTTTTTTGTCAGAATGGTGATTGTTTGGTCCACTGGCATGAGTAATGTCAGCTTTAACTAAAAAAAATGAAAATTGGCAAAAAAAAAAAATTGTTCCATTTTTTGTCAGAATGGTGTTCGTTTGGTCCAATGGCATGAGTAACGTCAGCTTTAACTGAAAAAATGAAAATTGGAAAAAAAAAAAAAAAAAATTGTTCCATTTTTTGTCAGAATGGTGTTCATTTGGTCCCACGGCATGATTAATGTTGGATTTGACTGAAAACATGAACATGAAAATCGGCCAAAATAATTTTTGTTCCATTTTTTGTCAGAATGGTGTTCATTCGGTCCAAGTACCTGAGTAATGTCGGATTTGACTGAAAAAATCCAGTTAAAATGGGAATTTGGGTAAAAATGGTGTCTTTTCAGCTTTAACTGAAAAAATGAAAATTGGCAAAAAAAAAAAAATTGTTCCATTTTTTGTCAGAATGGTGTTCGTTTGGTCCCACGGCATGATTAATGTTGGATTTGACTGAAAAAAATCCAGTGAAAACAGGAATTTGGGCAAAAATTGAGAGTCTTTATGAACGTTTGCAATGTAAGTCCCAGACATGAAAATCGGCCAAAAAAACGTTTTGTTCCATTTTTTGTCAGAATGGTGTTCGTTTGGTCCAAGGGCATAAGTAATGTTGGATTTCACTGAAAAACCAAGTGAAAACAGGAATTTGGCAAAAATTGTGAGTTTTTCTGAACGTTTGTGACGTAAGCCCCAGACATGAAAATTGGCCAAAAAAAATTTTGTTCCATTTTTTGTCAGAATGGTGTTCCTTTGGTCCAAGGGCATAAGTAATGTTGGCTTTAACTGAAAAAATCCAGTGAAAACTAGAAGTTTGGCAAAAATTGCGAGTTTTTCTGAACGTTTGTGACGTAAGCCCCACACATGAAAATTGGCCCAAAAAATTTTTGTTCCGTTTTTTGTCAGAATGGTGTTCATTCGGTCCAAGTGCATGAGTAATGTCGGATTTGACTGAAAAAATCCAGTTAAAATGGGAATTTGGGTAAAAATTGCGTCTTTTTCTGAACATTTGTGACATAAGCCCCGGACATGAAAATTGGCCCAAAAAAATTTTTGTTCCATTTTTTTGTCAGAATGGTGATTGTTTGGTCCACTGGCATGAGTAATGTCAGCTTTAACTAAAAAAAAATGAAAATTGGCAAAAAAACGTTTTGTTCCATTTTTTGTCAGAATGGTGTTCGTTTGGTCCAAGGGCATAAGTAATGTTGGATTTCACTGAAAAACCAAGTGAAAACAGGAATTTGGCAAAAAATTGTGAGTTTTTCTGAACGTTTGCGACGTAAGCCCCGGACATGAAAATCGGCCAAAAATATTTTTGTTCCATTTTTTGTCAGAATGGTGTTCATTCGGTCCAAGTACCTGAGTAATGTCGGATTTGACTGAAAAAATCCAGTTAAAATGGGAATTTGGGTAAAAATTGTGTCTTTTCAGCTTTAACTGAAAAAATAAAAATTGGCAAAAAAAAAAAAAACTGTTACATTTTTTGTCAGAATGGTGTTTGTTTGGTCCAATGGCATGAGTAATGTCAGCTTTAACTGAAAAAATGAAAATTGGCCAAAAAAAAAAAAAATTGTTCCATTTTTTTGTCAGAATGGTGTTCGTTTGGTCCCACGGCATGATTAATGTTGGATTTGACTGAAAAACCAAGTGAAAACAGGAATTTGGCAAAAATTGTGAGTTTTTCTGAACGTTTGCCATGTAAGCCCCAGACATGAAAATCAGCCAAAAAACGTTTTGTTTCCATTTTTTTGTCAGAATGGTGTTCGTTTGGTCCCACGGCATGATTAATGTTGGATTTGACTGAAAAAAATCCAGTGAAAACAGGAATTTGGGCAAAAATTGAGAGTCTTTATGAACGTTTGCAATGTAAGCCCCAGACATGAAAATCGGCCAAAAAACGTTTTGTTCCATTTTTTGTCAGAATGGTGTTCGTTTGGTCCAAGGGCATAAGTAATGTTGGATTTCACTGAAAAACCAAGTGAAAACAGGAATTTGGCAAAAATTGTGAGTTTTTCTGAACGTTTGCGACGTAAGGCCCGGACATGAAAATTGGCCAAAAAAATTTTTGTTCCATTTTTTGTCAGAATGGTGTTCATTCGGTCCAAGTGCATGAGTAATGTCAGATTTGACTGAAAAAATCCAGTTAAAATGGGAATTTGGGTAAAAATTGTGTCTTTTCAGCTTTAACTGAAAAAATGAAAATTGGCAAAAAAAAAAATTGTTCCATTTTTTGTCAGAATGGTGTTCGTTTGCTCCCAGGGCATGAGTAATGTCGGACCTGACTGAAAAAATCCTGTGAAGACGTGAAGTTTGTCAAAAATTGTGAGTTTTTCTGAACGTTTGTGACGTAAGCCCCACACATGAAAATTGGCCCAAAAAATTTTTGTTCCGTTTTTTGTCAGAATGGTGTTCATTCGGTCCAAGTGCATGAGTAATGTCGGATTTGACTGAAAAAATCCAGTTAAAATGGGAATTTGGGTAAAAATTGCATCTTTTTCTGAACATTTGTGACATAAGCCCCGGACATGAAAATTGGCCAAAAAAAATTTTGTTCCATTTTTTGTCAGAATGGTGTTCGTTTGGTCCAAGGGCATAAGTAATGTTGGATTTCACTGAAAAACCAAGTGAAAACAGGAATTTGGCAAAAATTGTGAGTTTTTCTGAACGTTTGCCATGTAAGCCCCAGACATGAAAATCAGCCAAAAAACGTTTTGTTTCCATTTTTTTTTGTCAGAATGGTGTTTGTTTGGTCCAATGGCATGAGTAATGTCAGCTTTAACTGAAAAAATGAAAATTGGCAAAAAAAAAAAAAAAAAAATTGTTCCATTTTTTTGTCAGAATGGTGTTCGTTTGGTCCCACGGCATGATTAATGTTGGATTTGACTGAAAAAAATCCAGTGAAAACAGGAATTTGGGCAAAAATTGAGAGTCTTTATGAACGTTTGCAATGTAAGCCCCAGACATGAAAATCGGCCAAAAAACGTTTTGTTCCATTTTTTGTCAGAATGGTGTTCGTTTGGTCCAAGGGCATAAGTAATGTTGGATTTCACTGAAAAACCAAGTGAAAACAGGAATTTGGCAAAAATTGTGAGTTTTTCTGAACATTTGCGACGTAAGGCCCGGACATGAAAATTGGCCAAAAAAATTTTTGTTTCATTTTTTGTCAGAATGGTGTTCATTCGGTCCAAGTGCATGAGTAATGTCAGATTTGACTGAAAAAATCCAGTTAAAATGGGAATTTGGGTAAAAATTGTGTCTTTTCAGCTTTAACTGAAAAAATGAAAATTGGCAAAAAAAAAAAAAATTGTTCCATTTTTTGTCAGAATGGTGTTCGTTTGCTCCCAGGGCATGAGTAATGTCGGACCTGACTGAAAAAATCCTGTGAAGACGTGAAGTTTGTCAAAAATTGTGAGTTTTTCTGAACGTTTGTGACGTAAGCCCCAGACATGAAAATTGGCCAAAAAAATTTTTGTTCCATTTTTTGTCAGAATGGTGTTCCTTTGGTCCAAGGGCATAAGTAATGTTGGCTTTAACTGAAAAAATCCAGTGAAAACTGGATGTTTGGCAAAAATTGCGAGTTTTTCTGAACGTTTGTGACGTAAGCCCCACACATGAAAATTGGCCCAAAAAATTTTTGTTCCATTTTTTGTCAGAATGGTGTTCCTTTGGTCCAAGGGCATAAGTAATGTTGGCTTTAACTGAAAAAATCCAGTTAAAATGGGAATTTGGGTAAAAATTGCGTCTTTTTCTGAACATTTGTGACATAAGCCCCGGACATGAAAATTGGCCCAAAAAAATTTTGTTCCATTTTTTTGTCAGAATGGTGATTGTTTGGTCCACTGGCATGAGTAATGTCAGCTTTAACTAAAAAAAATGAAAATTGGCAAAAAAAAAAAATTGTTCCATTTTTTGTCAGAATGGTGTTCGTTTGGTCCAATGGCATGAGTAACGTCAGCTTTAACTGAAAAAATGAAAATTGGCAAAAAAAAAAAAAAAAATTGTTCCATTTTTTGTCAGAATGGTGTTCATTTGGTCCCACGGCATGATTAATGTTGGATTTGACTGAAAACATGAACATGAAAATCGGCCAAAATAATTTTTGTTCCATTTTTTGTCAGAATGGTGTTCATTCGGTCCAAGTACCTGAGTAATGTCGGATTTGACTGAAAAAATCCAGTTAAAATGGGAATTTGGGTAAAAATGGTGTCTTTTCAGCTTTAACTGAAAAAATGAAAATTGGCAAAAAAAAAAAAATTGTTCCATTTTTTGTCAGAATGGTGTTCGTTTGGTCCCACGGCATGATTAATGTTGGATTTGACTGAAAAAAATCCAGTGAAAACAGGAATTTGGGCAAAAATTGAGAGTCTTTATGAACGTTTGCAATGTAAGTCCCAGACATGAAAATCGGCCAAAAAACGTTTTGTTCCATTTTTTGTCAGAATGGTGTTCGTTTGGTCCAAGGGCATAAGTAATGTTGGATTTCACTGAAAAACCAAGTGAAAACAGGAATTTGGCAAAAATTGTGAGTTTTTCTGAACGTTTGTGACGTAAGCCCCAGACATGAAAATTGGCCAAAAAAAATTTTGTTCCATTTTTTGTCAGAATGGTGTTCCTTTGGTCCAAGGGCATAAGTAATGTTGGCTTTAACTGAAAAAATCCAGTGAAAACTAGAAGTTTGGCAAAAATTGCGAGTTTTTCTGAACGTTTGTGACGTAAGCCCCACACATGAAAATTGGCCCAAAAAATTTTTGTTCCGTTTTTTGTCAGAATGGTGTTCATTCGGTCCAAGTGCATGAGTAATGTCGGATTTGACTGAAAAAATCCAGTTAAAATGGGAATTTGGGTAAAAATTGCGTCTTTTTCTGAACATTTGTGACATAAGCCCCGGACATGAAAATTGGCCCAAAAAAATTTTTGTTCCATTTTTTTGTCAGAATGGTGATTGTTTGGTCCACTGGCATGAGTAATGTCAGCTTTAACTAAAAAAAAAATGAAAATTGGCAAAAAAAACGTTTTGTTCCATTTTTTGTCAGAATGGTGTTCGTTTGGTCCAAGGGCATAAGTAATGTTGGATTTCACTGAAAAACCAAGTGAAAACAGGAATTTGGCAAAAAATTGTGAGTTTTTCTGAACGTTTGCGACGTAAGCATGAAAATCGGCCAAAAATATTTTTGTTCCATTTTTTGTCAGAATGGTGTTCATTCGGTCCAAGTACCTGAGTAATGTCGGATTTGACTGAAAAAATCCAGTTAAAATGGGAATTTGGGTAAAAATTGTGTCTTTTCAGCTTTAACTGAAAAAATAAAAATTGGCAAAAAAAAAAAAACTGTTACATTTTTTGTCAGAATGGTGTTTGTTTGGTCCAATGGCATGAGTAATGTCAGCTTTAACTGAAAAAATGAAAATTGGCCAAAAAAAAAAAAAATTGTTCCATTTTTTTGTCAGAATGGTGTTCGTTTGGTCCCACGGCATGATTAATGTTGGATTTGACTGAAAAACCAAGTGAAAACAGGAATTTGGCAAAAATTGTGAGTTTTTCTGAACGTTTGCCATGTAAGCCCCAGACATGAAAATCAGCCAAAAAACGTTTTGTTTCCATTTTTTTGTCAGAATGGTGTTTGTTTGGTCCAATGGCATGAGTAATGTCAGCTTTAACTGAAAAAATGAAAATTGGCAAAAAAAAAAAAAAAAATTGTTCCATTTTTTTTGTCAGAATGGTGTTCGTTTGGTCCCACGGCATGATTAATGTTGGATTTGACTGAAAAAAATCCAGTGAAAACAGGAATTTGGGCAAAAATTGAGAGTCTTTATGAACGTTTGCAATGTAAGCCCCAGACATGAAAATCGGCCAAAAAACGTTTTGTTCCATTTTTTGTCAGAATGGTGTTCGTTTGGTCCAAGGGCATAAGTAATGTTGGATTTCACTGAAAAACCAAGTGAAAACAGGAATTTGGCAAAAATTGTGAGTTTTTCTGAACGTTTGCGACGTAAGGCCCGGACATGAAAATTGGCCAAAAAAATTTTTGTTCCATTTTTTGTCAGAATGGTGTTCATTCGGTCCAAGTGCATGAGTAATGTCAGATTTGACTGAAAAAATCCAGTTAAAATGGGAATTTGGGTAAAAATTGTGTCTTTTCAGCTTTAACTGAAAAAATGAAAATTGGCAAAAAAAAAAAATTGTTCCATTTTTTGTCAGAATGGTGTTCGTTTGCTCCCAGGGCATGAGTAATGTCGGACCTGACTGAAAAAATCCTGTGAAGACGTGAAGTTTGTCAAAAATTGTGAGTTTTTCTGAACGTTTGTGACGTAAGCCCCACACATGAAAATTGGCCCAAAAAATTTTTGTTCCGTTTTTTGTCAGAATGGTGTTCATTCGGTCCAAGTGCATGAGTAATGTCGGATTTGACTGAAAAAATCCAGTTAAAATGGGAATTTGGGTAAAAATTGCATCTTTTTCTGAACATTTGTGACATAAGCCCCGGACATGAAAATTGGCCAAAAAAAATTTTGTTCCATTTTTTTGTCAGAATGGTGATTGTTTGGTCCACTGGCATGAGTAATGTCAGCTTTAACTAAAAAAATGAAAATTGGCAAAAAAAAAAAAATGGTTCCATTTTTTGTCAGAATGGTGTTCGTTTGGTCCAATGGCATGAGTAACGTCAGCTTTAACTGAAAGAAATCCAGTGAAAACGGGAATTTGGGCAAAAATTGCGAGTCTTTATGAACGTTTGCAACGTAAGCCCCGGACATGAAAATCGGCCAAAAAACTTTTTGTTCCATTTTTTGTCAGAATGGTGTTCGTTTGGTCCAAGGGCATAAGTAATGTTGGATTTCACTGAAAAACCAAGTGAAAACAGGAATTTGGCAAAAATTGTGAGTTTTTCTGAACGTTTGCGACATGAAAATCGGCCAAAAAATTTTTTGTTCCATTTTTTGTCAGAATGGTGTTCATTCGGTCCAAGTACCTGAGTAATGTCGGATTTGACTGAAAAAATCCAGTTAAAATGGGAATTTGGGTAAAAATTGTGTCTTTTCAGCTTTAACTGAAAAAATGAAAATTGGCAACAAAAAAAAAATTGTTCCATTTTTTGTCAGAATGGTGTTCGTTTGGTCCCACGGCATGATTAATGTTGGATTTGACTGAAAAAAAATCCAGTGAAAACAGGAATTTGGGCAAAAATTGAGAGTCTTTATGAACGTTTGCAATGTAAGCCCCAGACATGAAAATCGGCCAAAAAATGTTTTGTTCCATTTTTTGTCAGAATGGTGTTCGTTTGGTCCAAGGGCATAAGTAATGTTGGATTTCACTGAAAAACCAAGTGAAAACAGGAATTTGGCAAAAATTGTGAGTTTTTCTGAACGTTTGCGACATGAAAATCGGCCAAAAAAATTTTTGTTCCATTTTTTGTCAGAATGGTGTTCATTCGGTCCAAGTACCTGAGTAATGTCAGATTTGACTGAAAAAATCCAGTTAAAATGGGAATTTTGGCAAAAATTGAGAGTCTTTATGAACGTTTGCAATGTAAGCCCCAGACATGAAAATTGGCCAAAAAATGTTTTGTTCCATTTTTTGTCAGAATGGTGTTCGTTTGGTCCAATGGCATGAGTAATGTCAGCTTTAACTGAAAAAATGAAAATTGGCAAAAAAAAAAAAAAATTGTTCCATTTTTTTGTCAGAATGGTGTTCGTTTGGTCCCACGGCATGATTAATGTTGGATTTGACTGAAAAAAAATCCAGTGAAAACAGGAATTTGGGCAAAAATTGAGAGTCTTTATGAACGTTTGCAATGTAAGCCCCAGACATGAAAATCGGCCAAAAAATGTTTTGTTCCATTTTTTGTCAGAATGGTGTTCGTTTGGTCCAAGGGCATAAGTAATGTTGGATTTGACTGAAAAACCAAGTGAAAACAGGAATTTGGCAAAAATTGTGAGTTTTTCTGAACGTTTGCCATGTAAGTCCCAGACATGAAAATCGGCCAAAAAACGTTTTGTTTCCATTTTTTTGTCAGAATGGTGTTTGTTTGGTCCAATGGCATGAGTAATGTCAGCTTTAACTGAAAAAATGAAAATTGGCAAAAAAAAAAAAAAATTGTTCCATTTTTTGTCAGAATGGTGTTCGTTTGGTCCCACGGCATGATTAATGTTGGATTTGACTGAAAAAAATCCAGTGAAATCAGGAATTTGGGCAAAAATTGAGAGTCTTTATGAACGTTTGCAATGTAAGCCCCAGACATGAAAATCGGCCAAAAAACGTTTTGTTCCATTTTTTGTCAGAATGGTGTTCGTTTGGTCCAAGGGCATAAGTAATGTTGGATTTTACTGAAAAACCAAGTGAAAACAGGAATTTGGCAAAAATTGTGAGTTTTTCTGAACGTTTGCCATGTAAGCCCCAGACATGAAAATCGGCCAAAAAATGTTTTGTTCCATTTTTTGTCAGAATGGTGTTCGTTTGGTCCAAGGGCATAAGTAATTTTGGATTTCACTGAAAAACCAAGTGAAAACAGGAATTTGGCAAAAATTGTGAGTTTTTCTGAACGTTTGCCATGTAAGTCCCAGACATGAAAATCGGCCAAAAAACGTTTTGTTTCCATTTTTTTGTCAGAATGGTGTTTGTTTGGTCCAATGGCATGAGTAATGTCAGCTTTAACTGAAAAAATGAAAATTGGCAAAAAAAAAAAAAAAATTGTTCCATTTTTTGTCAGAATGGTGTTCGTTTGGTCCCACGGCATGATTAATGTTGGATTTGACTGAAAAAAATCCAGTGAAATCAGGAATTTGGGCAAAAATTGAGAGTCTTTATGAACGTTTGCAATGTAAGCCCCAGACATGAAAATCGGCCAAAAAACGTTTTGTTCCATTTTTTGTCAGAATGGTGTTCGTTTGGTCCAAGGGCATAAGTAATGTTGGATTTTACTGAAAAACCAAGTGAAAACAGGAATTTGGCAAAAATTGTGAGTTTTTCTGAACGTTTGCCATGTAAGCCCCAGACATGAAAATCAGCCAAAAACGTTTTGTTTCCATTTTTTTGTCAGAATGGTGTTTGTTTGGTCCAATGGCATGAGTAATGTCAGCTTTAACTGAAAAAATGAAAATTGGCAAAAAAAAATTGTTCCATTTTTTTGTCAGAATGGTGTTCGTTTGGTCCCACGGCATGATTAATGTTGGATTTGACTGAAAAAAATCCAGTGAAAACAGGAATTTGGGCAAAAATTGAGTCTTTATGAACGTTTGCAATGTAAGCCCCAGACATGAAAATCGGCCAAAAAACGTTTTGTTCCATTTTTTGTCAGAATGGTGTTCGTTTGGTCCAAGGGCATAAGTAATGTTGGATTTCACTGAAAAACCAAGTGAAAACAGGAATTTGGCAAAAATTGTGAGTTTTTCTGAACATTTGCGACGTAAGGCCCGGACATGAAAATTGGCCAAAAAAATTTTTGTTCCATTTTTTGTCAGAATGGTGTTCATTCGGTCCAAGTGCATGAGTAATGTCAGATTTGACTGAAAAAATCCAGTTAAAATGGGAATTTGGGTAAAAATTGTGTCTTTTCAGCTTTAACTGAAAAAATGAAAATTGGCAAAAAAAAAAAATTGTTCCATTTTTTGTCAGAATGGTGTTCATTTGCTCCCAGGGCATGAGTAATGTCGGACCTGACTGAAAAAATCCTGTGAAAACAGGAATTTGGGCAAAAATTGAGAGTCTTTATGAACGTTTGCAATGTAAGCCCCAGACATGAAAATCGGCCAAAAAACGTTTTGTTCCATTTTTTGTCAGAATGGTGTTCCTTTGGTCCAAGGGCATAAGTAATGTTGGCTTTAACTGAAAAAATCCAGTGAAAACTGGAAGTTTGGCAAAAATTGCGAGTTTTTCTGAACGTTTCTGACGTAAGCCCCACACATGAAAATTGGCCCAAAAAATTTTTGTTCCGTTTTTTGTCAGAATGGTGTTCATTCGGTCCAAGTGCATGAGTAATGTCGGATTTGACTGAAAAAATCCAGTTAAAATGGGAATTTGGGTAAAAATTGCATCTTTTTCTGAACATTTGTGACATAAGCCCCGGACATGAAAATTGGCCAAAAAAAATTTTGTTCCATTTTTTTGTCAGAATGGTGATTGTTTGGTCCACTGGCATGAGTAATGTCAGCTTTAACTAAAAAAAATGAAAATTGGCAAAAAAAAAAAAATTGTTCCATTTTTTGTCAGAATGGTGTTCGTTTGGTCCAATGGCATGAGTAACGTCAGCTTTAACTGAAAAAATGAAAATTGGCAAAAAAAAAAAAAAAAATTGTTCCATTTTTTTGTCAGAATGGTGTTCATTTGGTCCCACGGCATGATTAATGTTGGATTTGACTGAAAGAAATCCAGTGAAAACGGGAATTTGGGCAAAAATTGAGAGTCTTTATGAACGTTTGCAACGTAAGCCCCGGACATGAAAATCGGCCAAAAAACGTTTTGTTCCATTTTTTGTCAGAATGGTGTTCGTTTGGTCCAAGGGCATAAGTAATGTTGGATTTCACTGAAAAACCAAGTGAAAACAGGAATTTGGCAAAAATTGTGAGTTTTTCTGAACGTTTGCGACGTAAGCCCCGGACATGAAAATCGGCCAAAAAAATTTTTGTTCCATTTTTTGTCAGAATGGTGTTCATTCGGTCCAAGTACCTGAGTAATGTCGGATTTGACTGAAAAAATCCAGTTAAAATGGGAATTTGGGTAAAAATTGTGTCTTTTCAGCTTTAACTGAAAAAATGAAAATTGGCAAAAAAAAAAAACTGTTACATTTTTTGTCAGAATGGTGTTTGTTTGGTCCAATGGCATGAGTAATGTCAGCTTTAACTGAAAAAATGAAAATTGGCCAAAAAAAAAAAAATTGTTCCATTTTTTTGTCAGAATGGTGTTCGTTTGGTCCCACGGCATGATTAATGTTGGATTTGACTGAAAAACCAAGTGAAAACAGGAATTTGGCAAAAATTGTGAGTTTTTCTGAACGTTTGCCATGTAAGCCCCAGACATGAAAATCAGCCAAAAAAACGTTTTGTTTCCATTTTTTTGTCAGAATGGTGTTTGTTTGGTCCAATGGCATGAGTAATGTCAGCTTTAACTGAAAAAATGAAAATTGGCAAAAAAAAAAAAAAATTGTTCCATTTTTCTTGTCAGAATGGTGTTCGTTTGGTCCCACGGCATGATTAATGTTGGATTTGACTGAAAAAAATCCAGTGAAAACAGGAATTTGGGCAAAAATTGAGAGTCTTTATGAACGTTTGCAATGTAAGCCCCAGACATGAAAATCGGCCAAAAAAATTTTTGTTCCATTTTTTGTCAGAATGGTGTTCATTCGGTCCAAGTGCATGAGTAATGTCAGATTTGACTGAAAAAATCCAGTTAAAATGGGAATTTGGGTAAAAATTGTGTCTTTTCAGCTTTAACTGAAAAAATGAAAATTGGCAAAAAAAAAAAAATTGTTCCATTTTTTGTCAGAATGGTGTTCGTTTGCTCCCAGGGCATGAGTAATGTCGGACCTGACTGAAAAAATCCTGTGAAGACGTGAAGTTTGTCAAAAATTGTGAGTTTTTCTGAACGTTTGTGACGTAAGCCCCAGACATGAAAATTGGCCAAAAAAATTTTTGTTCCATTTTTTGTCAGAATGGTGTTCCTTTGGTCCAAGGGCATAAGTAATGTTGGCTTTAACTGAAAAAATCCAGTGAAAACTGGAAGTTTGGCAAAAATTGCGAGTTTTTCTGAACGTTTGTGACGTAAGCCCCACACATGAAAATTGGCCCAAAAAATTTTTGTTCCGTTTTTTGTCAGAATGGTGTTCATTCGGTCCAAGTGCATGAGTAATGTCGGATTTGACTGAAAAAATCCAGTTAAAATGGGAATTTGGGTAAAAATTGCGTCTTTTTCTGAACATTTGTGACATAAGCCCCGGACATGAAAATTGGCCCAAAAAAATTTTGTTCCATTTTTTTGTCAGAATGGTGATTGTTTGGTCCACTGGCATGAGTAATGTCAGCTTTAACTAAAAAAATGAAAATTGGCAAAAAAAAAAAAAATTGTTCCATTTTTTGTCAGAATGGTGTTCATTTGGTCCCACGGTATGATTAATGTTGGATTTGACTGAAAGAAATCCAGTGAAAACGGGAATTTGGGCAAAAATTGCGAGTCTTTATGAACGTTTGCAACGTAAGCCCCGGACATGAAAATCGGCCAAAAAACGTTTTGTTCCATTTTTTGTCAGAATGGTGTTCGTTTGGTCCAAGGGCATAAGTAATGTTGGATTTCACTGAAAAACCAAGTGAAAACAGGAATTTGGCAAAAATTGTGAGTTTTTCTGAACGTTTGCGACATGAAAATCGGCCAAAAAAATTTTTGTTCCATTTTTTGTCAGAATGGTGTTCATTCGGTCCAAGTACCTGAGTAATGTCGGATTTGACTGAAAAAATCCAGTTAAAATGGGAATTTGGGTAAAAATTGTGTCTTTTCAGCTTTAACTGAAAAAATGAAAATTGGCAACAAAAAAAAAATTGTTCCATTTTTTGTCAGAATGGTGTTCGTTTGGTCCCACGGCATGATTATTGTTGGATTTGACTGAAAAAAATCCAGTGAAAACAGGAATTTGGGCAAAAATTGAGAGTCTTTATGAACGTTTGCAATGTAAGCCCCAGACATGAAAATCGGCCAAAAAAACGTTTTGTTCCATTTTTTGTCAGAATGGTGTTCGTTTGGTCCAAGGGCATAAGTAATGTTGGATTTCACTGAAAAACCAAGTGAAAACAGGAATTTGGCAAAAATTGTGAGTTTTTCTGAACGTTTGCCATGTAAGTCCCAGACATGAAAATCGGCCAAAAAACGTTTTGTTCCATTTTTTGTCAGAATGGTGTTCGTTTGGTCCAATGGCATGAGTAATGTCAGCTTTAACTGAAAAAATGAAAATTGGCAAAAAAAAAAAAAAAATTGTTCCATTTTTTTGTCAGAATGGTGTTCGTTTGGTCCCACGGCATGATTAATGTTGGATTTGACTGAAAAAAAATCCAGTGAAAACAGGAATTTGGGCAAAAATTGAGAGTCTTTATGAACGTTTGCAATGTAAGCCCCAGACATGAAAATCGGCCAAAAAACGTTTTGTTCCATTTTTTGTCAGAATGGTGTTCGTTGGTCCAAGGGCATAAGTAATGTTGGATTTCACTGAAAAACCAAGTGAAAACAGGAATTTGGCAAAAATTGTGAGTTTTTCTGAACGTTTGCCATGTAAGTCCCAGACATGAAAATCGGCCAAAAAACGTTTTGTTTCCATTTTTTTGTCAGAATGGTGTTTGTTTGGTCCAATGGCATGAGTAATGTCAGCTTTAACTGAAAAAATGAAAATTGGCAAAAAAAAAAAAAAAAATTGTTCCATTTTTTGTCAGAATGGTGTTCGTTTGGTCCCACGGCATGATTAATGTTGGATTTGACTGAAAAAAATCCAGTGAAATCAGGAATTTGGGCAAAAATTGAGAGTCTTTATGAACGTTTGCAATGTAAGCCCCAGACATGAAAATCGGCCAAAAAACGTTTTGTTCCATTTTTTGTCAGAATGGTGTTCGTTTGGTCCAAGGGCATAAGTAATGTTGGATTTTACTGAAAAACCAAGTGAAAACAGGAATTTGGCAAAAATTGTGAGTTTTTCTGAACGTTTACCATGTAAGCCCCAGACATGAAAATCAGCCAAAAAACGTTTTGTTTCCATTTTTTTGTCAGAATGGTGTTTGTTTGGTCCAATGGCATGAGTAATGTCAGCTTTAACTGAAAAAATGAAAATTGGCAAAAAAAAAAAAAAAATTGTTCCATTTTTTTGTCAGAATGGTGTTCGTTTGGTCCCACGGCATGATTAATGTTGGATTTGACTGAAAAAAATCCAGTGAAAACAGGAATTTGGGCAAAAATTGAGAGTCTTTATGAACGTTTGCAATGTAAGCCCCAGACATGAAAATCAGCCAAAAAACGTTTTGTTCCATTTTTTGTCAGAATGGTGTTTGTTTGGTCCAAGGGCATAAGTAATGTTGGATTTCACTGAAAAACCAAGTGAAAACAGGAATTTGGCAAAAATTGTGAGTTTTTCTGAACGTTTGCGACGTAAGGCCCGGACATGAAAATTGGCCAAAAAAATTTTGTTCCATTTTTTGTCAGAATGGTGTTCATTCGGTCCAAGTGCATGAGTAATGTCAGCTTTAACTGAAAAAATGAAAATTAGCAAAAAAAAAAAATTGTTCCATTTTTTGTCAGAATGGTGTTCGTTTGCTCCCAGGGCATGAGTAATGTCGGATTTGACTGAAAAAATCCTGTGAAGACGTGAAGTTTGTCAAAAATTGTGTTTTTCTGAACGTTTGTGACGTAAGTCCCGGACATGAAAATTGGCCAAAAAAATTTTTGTTCCATTTTTTGTTAGAATGATGTTCGTTTGGTCCAAGGGCATAAGTAATGTTGGCTTTAACTGAAAAAATCCAGTGAAAACTGGAAGTTTGGCAAAAATTGCGAGTTTTTCTGAACGTTTGCGACGTAAGCCCCACACATGAAAATTGGCCCAAAAAATTTTTGTTCCATTTTTTGTCAGAATGGTGTTCATTCGGTCCAAGTGCATGAGTAATGTCTGATTTGACTCAAAAAATCCAGTGAAAATGGGAATTTAGATAGATAGATATATACTTTTAATGTCCCCATGGGGAAATTTGTCTTGGACTTCTCAAAAATCATGACCCATATAAAAATACAGAACAGGACATAAACAGTTCATAACAATAAATAAATAAAGAATAAAAATAAGTAAATAAAAAACAAATACTAAAACCTCCTAATGTGCCTGATTGTTAGCGGTGTTTACTATGATATTTGTTAAGGGCTATGATTGATATAAGAACAAATGAGTTCCTATATCTATTCAGTCTGCAATGGGGGACTCTGAAACGCCGGCCCGATGGTAGCAACTCATATTGCGTGTGCAGAACATGGGAGGGATCAGAAAGAATTCTGTCCGCTTGCTTCATCACGCAATGATCAAAAATTGACTGAGGATTGTTATACTGTTTCAGACCAATGATTTTCATTGCTGTAAGAACAAGGTAGTTTAATTTTGATCTTAGGGACACAGGAAGGGTCCCAAACCAAGTGGTTATGCCATATCTTAGAATGCTTTCAAGAACTGCCTGATAAAACAGTAACATAATTTTTTGGTCGACTCCATTAAACGCAAACGTCGTAGAAAATGTTGTTGATTCAAGCGGGAACATAACCAGTCAACATGAGTGTTCCATGTAAGGGAGCTGTCTATACAGACACCAAGATATTTGTACGATTGCACCTGTGTGATTGGTTGCTGGTGTATAATTACAGGGTTGTGATTGCCAACTAACTTTGGATCAAAAATGACTTCCTCTGTCTTTTTAACATTTAAAGTAAGGTAACTGAAGTCACACCACTCAACAAACTGCCTTACTTCTGAATGACAGATATTCAAATCATCATTCTGTTGAAGCAAGCACAGAAGTGCTGAGTCGTCTGAATATTTAAAAATATAGTTCTCAGGGTGCTTGGCTGAACACTCATTAGTATATAAAGTAAAAAGGACTTTGGGCAAAAATTGCGTGTTTTTCTGAACGTTTGCGACATAAACCCCGGATATGTTCCATCATTCTCATGATCCTGTACTCCACAATTAGTACAAAGTTCATTTGACCAAACCAAGCTCTTGACTGCTACTCTATTATGAGCTCTCTCTTAAGGCCTAAGGTAATATGTGAACATTTATCAAAGGGAATATTCTAAGAAATGTCTAGGAATTCTAAGATTTTTCTTTGACTAACATCACTAGGAGCGACTTTTAGCCTAGAGTGTTTCATAGATACAGGCTCAGTTTTTTTTTTTTAATTAAATTTCATGTCATTTTTAAAATGTACTTCTATTTTGTTTCCTCTTTTAACAACTTTTTTATTGTGATTTTGTTAGATTTTATTTAGTCAAACACCTTGTACATATGATTTGAAAGTGCTATGTAAATTACTACTATTGTCATCTTTGTTATTATATTATGCTGGTCCACATACTCCAAAACAAATGTACAAAATATATAAAACTTACAATTCAAGCTGACACAATTCATATTTTTAATCACCTGTTTGTCAACAGAAAATACAGTATGAAGCTTGTTTCTTCCCTTTATTCAAGAAGGTGGTCTTTCAGTTTGAGAGCATGATTTATTCATTTTGCTCATTCTGTAAGACTTAGCATGTCTTCATTCAGGTTTTCTTCTTCTTGCTTTACAGAAGTTGGCATCCAGCTTAATGGTGCATTACTATCACCTTCTGATTCAGTGTGATTCAACAGTGCTTAAAGGACATGTTGCAAAGAATTCACAACTCCTCAGATTTTTCAATGTTTGCTGGGACTGATGTCACCCACCAAGAACTGCCAAGTGAAATGGCTTCCAGAAATATACTTGCTGACTTGCAGAGTGAGAGGTTTAATTAGCACTAAAGTAAGTCAGCGACCACTAATTGAGACATGTGTGCAGATAGACTTACAGTCACAGATACTTTGATGCTGTGTTGCTTTCTGTCTTGTAGTTTTGTTTTTACAGACTACTGCAAGGGGTCTCATGTACAAAGACTTGAGTCTATTTCCTACTGAAACATGGCATACACCAAAACCCAGAAACTGGCGTAAGCACAAAAATATTCAGCTGCGTGTGTAGGTATGGATCCAAGCACGTTCGGTTTGTACCTCCTAATGTGTGGAAATGAGCGCACATGCACACATAGTGCAGCAGATAAGTGACTATTTACTGAGGGATCCTTCAAATGGTGATGCAAGCACCAAATTTGGCACACATACTACTTAGACATTACTCTTTAAAAAATGCCGGGTACCCACATGAACTTTCAATAGGCAACCAAGAAGGGGTCATTTGAAGTATTACACAGGGTCAAAATTTAAAAATGCTCCAATCATATTGAAATGTATTCCATATTATTTGTCTGATGATAAAGATTCCAAAAAAGTATAGTTTGGACTATCTGTGAATGAATGTTCCAGAGTTATGGGGTAAAAACAGCAAGAACAGTGACAAAGGTCAATTTCAATTTGTACGGGGTCAAAAGTTAAAGTTGCTCCAACTTTGGTAAAAAGTGATGCAAATTATTAGTTGGGTGAATACGGTTTTAAAAAGGAATAGTTTGCATCATGTATCATGCTTAGTTATCATGTTACAGGGTAGCATATGTCACATGTCATAGAATCCAATGGATGCTGATATTGTTTAACCTTTACTTTGCAAACCAAGCACGCAACAGTCAAAACTATTCCATTTATTAATCCTATTAGCTCAACCAGTAATTTGCACCACTTTTTTTTTTACCAAAATTGGAGCAACTTTAACTTTTGACCCCTGTTCAAACTGAAATTGACCTTTCTCAGTGTTCTTGCTGTTTTTACCCCATAACTCTGGAACATTCATTCACAGATAGTCCAAACTATACCTTTTTGGAATCTTTATGATCAGACAAATAATATGGAATACCTTTCAATATGATTGGAGAATTTTTAAATTTTGACCCCTTCTTGGCCACCTATTGAAAGGTCACGTGGGTACCCGGCGTTTTTAAAAGAGTAATGATTTAACACTTTCTCTCCACTGTATTGTCTTGATACCTGTAAATAAAGTGATGCTAAAGATGTCTATTACAAGTAATTCTAGACCACTCTTGGTCATTTTTAATGTTTAAAAACTGGAAAATATGCAAGATTGTAAAGTTTATCACCTATACCTAAAAAAACGATGTGTCCCAAATCCACACAAGACAATGAACGCATCGCAGTATCGCCGCATGAAAATGATGCAGGTCGCTCATTTTACAGGGTGCCAGCAGTTATTGTGCATCAAGAAGTGGAGTGTTATGAGCTTTTTAAGTGACACACAGTGAGACCTGGCTCAGCAGATCTGAAGGAAGCTTTAATATGGACACAACCAAACAGACCGCCCGTAAATCCAAATCCAAAGCCACCCGGAAGAGCACGCCGGCTACCAGTGGTGTGAAGAAGCCTCGCCGTTACAGGCCCGGCACTGTGGCACTCAGCCGCTACCAGAAACCACTGAGCTGCTGATCCACAAGCTGTCCTTCCAGCACCTGGTGAGAGAAATCGCTCAGGACTTCAAGGCCGACCTCCGCTTTCAGAGTTCCATTGTGATGCTCTGCAGGAGGCCAGCGAGGCACCTGGTCGGCAGCTTGTGGATCAGCAGCTCGGTGGATTTCTGGTAGCAGTGGATCTCTCTCAGCGCCTCAGTTTCGGGCTTGTAACGGCAAGGCTTCTTCACACCGCCGGTAGCCGGAGCACTCTTCCGGGCGGCTTTGGTGGATTTGGATTTACAGGCGGTCAACTTTGTTACATCGTCATTAAATTCACTATCCGGTACAACATACAGATCCACTGAACCAACTGCTACAGATCAATCACTGTTTACACAATAAACAGTTTTATCTTGAGGGTTTAAAGCCTCGTAATAAGCTTTCATTCTATTTTCTTTCACGCGCCAGCCGCGTAGTAAATAAACGATGGAGACAGGAGCAGAGTCATTATTTATCAAAGTACCCACGTATCCTGAAAGCAACATCATGTGAGGACTGATTGCTCTGCTGTCACTCACAATTCCACGCCCCTCTCAATCGAAGCCACGCCCTCCCACACCAGAATGGGGCCAAAAGTTTGAAACTGAAAAAATAAGATCTGAAACTGAAAAAAAGATCTGAAGGTGAAAAAAAGAAATATGAATGAAAATAAATTATTTGATCAAAAAAATTAGAGCTGAATCAAAATTTTATTTAAACTGAAAAATATATATCTTACACTTATTTTTATCTTGATAATACTTTTTAAATGATTATAAAATTCAAGAACACTGAATTTTCAGTTTCAAAATTTATTTTTTCAATCTTTTTTATTTTCAGATTACAAAACTTTTGGCCTTGATTTAGCTCCATATCAGTGGGTAAGACGTCCACCATGAGTTTCACATTCTGGTGTATCATGCAAGCGGCTAAAACTTTGCCAGGAACTAAAGACTTTCACTTCTCCATCCCATCCTCCAAACAAACTCTACATATGAGATGCACTTCAGCTGACAAAACCTTTGTGGAAGCCCGTGTATTAAATGCAGTAGACATACCTGCATCCACTGTTCAAGTAGAGTATGTGATTGGACAATATACTGCCTGTAAATATGATGGGAAATGGTGGATAGGCCTGATTAGGACAGGTCTGACCTATTTATCCTCTAACAACGCTAACACGGCCATTGTTAATGCCATTTAACGCATCACTGCACATGCTTTTATATCCACCTGTATAATTGCCAACATGTGGATGTTAATTGTTCATAAGTGTGCCTCTGATGTGCACATCACAATGATGACATCTTGTTTTCACATTCTTAACAGTTGTCAGCATCAACTCTACGTGTCAGCAGTGGACCAATAGCTGTAAAAGCATGTGTACGTCAGCCAGGATTTTTGCACTGCACATTTCCACGGTCATTTCACTTTTGATACATCTGAACATTGGAGTGGAGACGGACGTACACCACATTTTGTGCATACACATGGATTGTACATGAGGCCCCTGATGTTTAAGAGCTGCATAAGTAAATGGGGAACTGAACAGGAAGCCGCTGAGTAAGAATTATTCCAGAAAATAGGGAAGAGAGCTGATGGGCATCGTCGCTGTCAGTCAGGCTGTGACTGTGGCGCCTTAGCGAGGTCTCACTAATTCATCCAGACTCTCCTCATAGGTCCTCATGGTCATTCAAGTAGTTGCAGCTTTTTCATCGTGTTTCTATGTTGTCCGGATCTGAGTGTAGCGCATTTTAGATCTAAAAGATCAGAAATTAAAAAGAGGAAAAAAAAGAAGAAAAAAGGTCAGTAACATGACATGAGAGGTGTGTGTGGCTGTGTGTATGAAAGACGAGGGCAGCACCTCGGTGTCTTCTCTAAATTTGGCCTTTGTTGAGCTGCATTCTTAAATTGTGCTTCCAGCCTTGAATAGATTCCCCCTGCAGGCTGAAAAACAAATAAACACACGCAGAGTTAACTACAAAAACAACCGGACACGAGGCAGCTGCAGAATCTGGAAGAACAAAACATGAATTTACTCTACATATCCTGACCAAATGTAGACCAATTTCATATGACAACAGGTTTGACACACATGTACAGATCATATATTGAATATTTATTAACACGGAGATCAGAATGTGGGACAATGGCCAAGTCGCTGGGTGAACTGGGTATAAACGGCATTTCTGGATAAATGATCAATTTCAGCTGATTCTATTTGTGTGTGTGTCCTGGTGATAGTATAATGTGACCACAAGTGATGGAGCGCATGATGAAATATTCTCTACAGGGCGCTGTGCTTGCTCAAAAGAAGGGGTCACCAACACTGCTCCTGGAGATCACTGTCCCTGGAGGTTTTCCAAGTGTAACTGCTGCAACCACAGTTGATTAGTTATGTCTGGTATTTTGTAGCTCTTCATTGGCTGACTTAGTTATTAATTAGCAATAGGTAGAGTTGAAAACATGTAGGACTGGTGATCTCCAGGAACAGGGGTGGTGGCCGCTGCTCAAAAATATTATTTTGGCAGCACTGCACAATAATAATCACCACATCAGAGTGCAACAAGCACTCGTTTGTGTACCAAAAAGGTCGAACTTGTGATTTTGTGTTTGGAAATTTTGTTACCTTATGATGTGCCCAGTTAGAGGTTACAAGTTCTGTGGTCACACATCCAAAATCTCTGCCACCCTGGATCAGTTTGTGCTGCTGCACAGTTTCTACTATGAGACTACTCAGTAATTAGAACGGAGTTCACTATATGTTCAATAAGGGGTTCATGTTTACTTACAAACAGAGTGGGCCGGCAGACTTAAAAGAGCAATGTAGCTCTCCAAACATGTAAAACCATAAAGGACATCATGTTTGAGACGTGATGTTCTTGATAGTGTGAAGTGGGTCTGATGAACCAGTGAGGTCTGACTTTCAAGAGTCAGGTCACTTAACCCATTCACGCCAAATTCAACAGGAGATACACTGGTCGGACCCGGGTCAAGCAGGGTGTCCTAAACACAGGCCTTCTGTCCCATAATGGTCCTTTCAAATGGACCACAGACACGGGTTTGACACCTTTTCAGTCTGAAAGGGTTATTAGTTCCAACATCCCAATGCAAAAACAATTTCCTCTGTGACTGACAGATTTATGACACTGACCTCCTTTGTCTCCTTGGATTTGCTCTGTTCCTGATCTCCAAACCTCATCTTGGTCAGGTAGCCGATGATCTCCACCATGCGGCGCTGGTCTGTTTCACAAACATTGATGTCAACATGGCAAGAATAGATTTTCTCTGCTGTGAAATCAAAACTCTTTAATTGGTGGACCTTACCTTCTTCTCTTTGAGCGTCCTGGTTGTACCTCAAGGAGCGTGAACTGTCCCACTTACTTTTCTGAACGCTCACACTACAAACCACACAGCAGAGACAAACTAAATAAACTCTCAGCCCACACATGCAATAAACTATTTAGTGCCTATTTCAATTTGGCATTCACCCACGTGACGGCTGTGGAAGCATGTGCATGAGGAGCGTGCACTTTATACACATTAACTCACGTGAAAGGTGTGCTGTCTCTTGACTGTGACTGAGGAAAGGAAAATCAGATTAAGACAAAAAAGAGACTTCAGTACACAGAAATGTCAAACGTGCACTGTTCTGTGACATAAAGCAGTAAGATTACTAATTCTGTGTACCCATAACCCAGTACTCTTCAGCCTGGGAGGAGTTGGTTTTGGGGGTTATTTAATATGGTTGTAATACATGCATGAATGTAATTACTGGATTAAGGTGTTTTGTTGTATGTTTTGTTTTTTGCAACAAGATAAAAACAAAGGTATTCTTTGCAAACGTCATCACATAAACATGGATTCATCGAGATGATTGCTGCCTGTGAAATCGTAACTAAATGTATCATAATGCAATCACAACTTTTAAAAATGTGTGTGTCATTTTTAATCAGTATCACAAAGTTGTGATAGTGATTGTTTTGTATCACAAACCAATGTTACAGCCGTTATCATAAATGTTACTATTGCGATAATCAGTACAATAGCAGAACAGACTGCACAGAAGCTTAAGTTGAGTTTCCTGTGCAGTTTTTTTCTGCTGCTGTAATAATTATTCGGGAAGTGATTGGCTGACTCAGAATCCATTGACAGACTTTTACAACCCCTGGCAATAATTATGGAATCACCGGCCTCGGAGGATGTTCATTCAGTTGTTTAATTTTGTAGAAAAAAGCAGATCACAGACATGACAAAACTAAAGTCATTTCAAATGGCAACTGTCTGGCTTTAAGAAACACTATAAGAAATCAGGAAAAAAAATTGGGGCAGTCAGTAACGGTTACTTTTTTAGACCAAGCAGAGGGAAAAAAATATGGACTCACTCAACTCTGAGGAAAAAATTATGGAATCACCCTGTAAATTTTCATCCCCAAAACTAACACCTGCATCAAATCAGATCTGCTCGTTAGTCTACATCTAAAAAGGAGTGATCACACCTTGGAGAGCTGTTGCACCAAGTGGACTGACATGAATCATGGCTCCAACACAAGAGATGTCAATTGAAACAAAGGAGAGGATTATCAAACTCTTACAAGAGGGTAAATCATCACGCAATGTTGCAAAAGATGTTGGTTGTTCAGTCAGCTGTGTCTAAACTCTGGACCAAATACAAACAACATGGGAAGGTTGTTAAAGGCAAACATACTGGTAGACCAAGGAAGACATCAAAGCATCAAGACAGAAAACTTAAAGCAATATGTCTCAAAAATCGAAAATGCACAACAAAACAAATGAGGAATGAATGGGAGGAAACTGGAGTCAACGTCTGTGACCGAACTGTAAGAAACCACCTAAAGGAAATGGGATTTACATACAGAAATGCTAAATGAAAGCCATCATTAACACCTAAACAGAAAAAAACAAGGTTACAATGGGCTAAGGAAAAGCAATCGTGGACTGTGGATGACTGGATGAAAGTCATATTCAGTAATGAATCTCGAATCTGCATTGGGCAAGGTGATGATGCTGGAACTTTTGTTTGGTGCCATTCCAATGAGATTTATAAAGATGACTGCCTGAAGAGAACATGTAAATTTCCACAGTCATTGATGATATGGGGCTGCATGTCAGGTAAAGGCACTGGGGAGATGGCTGTCATTACATCATCAATAAATGCACAAGTTTACGTTGATATTTTGGACACTTTTCTTATCCCATCAATTGAAAGGATGTTTGGGGATGATGAAATCATTTTTCAAGATGATAATGCATCTTGGCATTGAGCAAAAACTGTGAAAACATTCCTTGCAAAAAGACACATAGGGTTAATGTCATGGCCTGCAAATAGTCCGGATCTTAATCCAATTGAAAATCTTTGGTGGCAGTTGAAGAAAATTGTCCATGACAAGGCTCCAACCTGCAAAGCTGATCTGGCAACAGCAATCAGAGAAAGTTGGTGCCCGATTGATCAAGAGTACTGTTTGTCACTCATTAAGTCCATGCCTCAGAGACTGCAAGCTGTTATAAAAGCCAGAGGTGGTGCAACAAAATACTAGTGATGTGTTGGAGCGTTCTTTTGTTTTTCATGATTCCATAATTTTTTCCTCAGAATTTAGTGATTCCATATTTTTTTTTCCCTCTGCTTGGTCTAAAAAAGTAACCATTACTGACTGCCACAATTTTTTTTTCCTGATTTCTTATAGTGTTTCTTAAAGCCAGAAAGTTGCCATTTGAAATGACTTTAGTTTTGTCTCATGTCTGTGATCTGCTTTTTTTCTACAAAATTAAACAACTGAATGAACATCCTCCGAGGCCGGTGATTCCATAATTTTTGCCAGGGGTTGTAGATTCATTAGTGACATCACCAACATTTAGTGTTTAAAGTTAGCTGTATGTTTGCACCTCCTGCTGTCATAATTACTACAACAATGGTAGGTATTAGTATTAACTGTGGTTACAACAAACTGTCAGGTTTCTCATTGAAAATCTGTATTAATTTAAAATAAATAAATAAATAAATAACTTTATAGAAGAAAAAAAGACCTCTACAGTGAAAAATACTCCAAGTATCAAACCGTATAAAATATTATCTAAAATGGTCCTTATCCTTAAATGAAAATAAGTAAACAACAAGCATGAATGAAACCACTAACTCACTTTTTCTGTTTTGTCTTTGCGCTGAAAGTTTGGAGAGGACACCTGCTTTTTCAGCGGCCTGTGAACT
The DNA here is from genome assembly GCF_902500255.1 of Thalassophryne amazonica. NCBI lineage: Eukaryota > Metazoa > Chordata > Actinopteri > Batrachoidiformes > Batrachoididae > Thalassophryne > Thalassophryne amazonica. The sequence goes on from NC_047115.1 coordinate 61,962,260, forward strand.
TTCTTGGCCTTTTTAGCAGCTGGAAACAAAAGTAGCAACATCATGAATGTATTGATGACATCTGTTGCCACCTACTGTCCAAAGTCAGTACGTGTTTCATTTCCCATCACTAATGTTCAGCTGGCTGGACAAAAAAGAAAAAGAAAAACCTGATGTAATGAAACTGGTGCGTGACGCTGCTATAAACAGTCACGTTTCATCCCTTTATTTATTTTTTTTAATCATTCAAGGTACAACACCAGCTTAATGACATCTTCTCCCACCATGACAAGCCGAAAAACATACTACAGTAAAATTCACAGTTCACAGACAGGGAATGAAATACAAACTATGGCGCCCTATGGTAAATCTGTGTGGAGCAGACGTCCGCGAGATGTCTTGTAAATTACTCCAGAGATATTATCAGGTTATAAAAATAGTGTTTTCAGTTTTAGACGCGTTTACTTCTCACTAGCTTTTACAGAATATGTGAGAAACATGTTATATTTACACAGAAAAGCAGCAGTTCTGGAGCAGATTCTGCCTTGTTGAATTATCAGCCGCAGAAAGACCAGCCAGTGACGTCACTCAACTCAACTTTATTTATAGAGCACTTTCGAATTGCCAAAACTGAAACAAAGTGCTGTACATGAAGGTCATAAAAACAACAAAACAACCCAACAACAATAAACAAGCAAAACAACTAAAACAGAGCAAGTCTCATATTGTGTTAAAAGCCAGTGAATAAAAGTGGGCTTTAAGATTGCTTTTAACAACAGACAGTGAAGAGGTCTGCCCAATGTGCAAAGGCAGATCATTCCAAATTTTTGGAGCTGCAACAGAAAATGATCAATCCCGTCTGAGCGTTCGCTTGGACCTTGGTACGTCAAGAAGCACCTGATCAGCTGACCGGAGGCAACATGCAGGGGCGTAGAGGTGAAGTAGCTCAGTGAGGTAGGGCGGGGCAAGGCCATTTAAAGATTTAAAAACAAATAAAAGAATCTTAAAATGAAATGAACTCTAAAGTGTACAGGCAGCCAGTGGAGGGAGGCCAGGATAGGTGTGATGTGCTCCCTCTTTCGTACTCCAGTTAGTAGATGAGTGGCAGCGTTCTGAACTAACTGGGGACGTGCAAGGAAGATCTGGCTAACTCCAAAATAAAGTGCATTACAGTAATCCAGTCGAGAGGTAATGAAGGCATGAATTACTGTTTCAAAGTGCTGATGTGCAATGAAGGGCTTCACCTTTGCAAGCTGCCTAAGGTGAAAGAAACTAGACCTAACTACTGCACTAATTTGGCAATCCAATTTAAAGTCGCTATCCATCTTAAAACCCAAAATAGTGACAGTACTCTTTCCATAAGCTGCCAATGGACCCAAATCAACAGGGGAGGGTACACAGGAGCTGCTAGGGCCAAACACAATCACCTCTGTTTTCTTATTAAAATTTTGGAAAATTAGGGCCATCCAGGCCTTAATATCCTCAAGACATGACAGCAGAGGTTTAAGAGAAAAGGCATCACTTTTCTTCAGGAAAAGTCATCAGCATAACAATGAAAAGTGACACCATGTTTTCTGGGGATAGACCCTAGGGCAGGGGTGGCCAGGTTCGGTCCTCGAGAGCCACATTCCTGACACTCTTAGTTGTCTCCCTGCTCCAACACACTTGAATCCAAGGAAAGGCTCATTAAAAGTCTGCTAACGAGTCTTTCATTGGATTCAGGTGTGTTGGAGCAAGGAGACAACTAAGAGTGTCAGGAAGGTGGCTCTCGAGGACCGAACTTGGTCACCCCTGCCCTAGGGGAAGCATATACAGAGAGAAAAGCAAGGGTCCTAAAACTGAACCCTGTGGGACCCCGTGTAAAAGTGGAGCGGAGGATTCACAAACCCCAAGACCAATACTCATAGTCCGGTCTGCTAAATAGGACTGGAACCAGTCCAGGGCACTACCACCAATGCCCACTAGATGCTACAGACGATTTAACAAGATACTGTGGTCTACAGTGTCAAAGGCAGCAGTCAGGTCAAGCATGACAAGAACAACATAGTTGCCACTATCATTCTAAAAAGGGCAGTTTCCATGTTATGCAACATTTTAAAACCAGACTGAAAAACCTCCATGATGTTGTGTTCATGGAGGAAGGTTTCTAGTTGTGCACAGACATTTTTTCCAGAATTTTAGAAACAAATGACAGCTTGGAGATTGGCCTGAAATTTGTTAATACTGTGCTGTCAAGCAGCAGAGGTTGCATTACTGCGTGTTTGAAGCTTACAGGGACAACACCAGAGGACAGGCTGCTATTTATGGTCAGAACGGATTGCCCTAAGGTAGGAAAAACCTTTAAACAAGTGGGGAGGGATCACATCATGAGGGGAACCTGATGGTTTTATGTGGGCCACCACATCCTCTAACAGACTCTGACAGTGACAGACTCACTGTTAGAGACAATTTATGGTTTGAGCCTCTAAATTTTCTACAAAGTTAGTCTGGAATCCTGTAATGCAAGTCGCAGCTTGAAAGGTCACATTTTATTGAGGATATTCTGATAAAGCCTGATGAATCATCACAAATAAATTTATCGATAACATCTGAAATGTGCAGCTGCATCATCGGCATGTGCATAAAAACAAGAGTACAAACATTAAAATGGGGCAGATGAACCACAATAACACTTTCAATATTTGCCCCTCTCACACAGAACCTTTGCTGTAATTCCTGACAGACTGCCTGTGATCCGGGACAAACTCTACCTTGTTTCTTGGACAGCTCCTCTTCATCTCCCACCTCGTCTTCAGTCACCTCTGAGCCCGTGGTGTACTCCTCGTCCTCCGACAGCAGAGACTGTTGCCTCTAAAAAGGCCAAAGGTCACACAAGCACGGCTTAGCTGGCCGACAAATACGACGCCACTGACAGCTGATGTGCACAAAAATGCTTCAACAACATGCATGTGTCAATAATGTGGAACATAAGCAGATACAGTGCAGGAAATGAGAGAAAATGTCCTACCAGTTGTAGACTCCAATTTTTCAAAAGCGAAAACTGGTCAAAAATAGAAGATGAAGTCAAAACCAGAAGAAAACAAGAGACAGACGCAGAGAGAGAACAAAGAGAGGCTTACAGCACTGGTGTCTGCTCTCAGAGGCCCCAGCAGAGTTGGCTCCAAGAGAACGTCACAGTCCTGAACCTTCTCAGTGCTGGAACGACACTCCGCAGCTCTGACACACAAACACAACAAACAGCTCTCAAAAACACAAAGGAAAGGCAGCAATTGTGAAACGAGGAGCGAAGACTCACCGGTCTTCTTTCAGTACATTGGACAAACACACGGTGTCTCTGTGAAGCAACAGGTCATTGAGGACTCTAGTCTGAGCTGAGGTCACCTCATCACCGTTGTCCTCATCAGGGAGACTAACTATGTGGTCTCTCATCTTACAGCCCTGAACAGATAAAAGCACTATAGCAGAAAGAGGTTTTTGGGTTGTTTTTTTTTTTTGTTTTTTTTTACAATTCACTCAGTAGCTAAATTCAATGGACAACTTGTATGGTGGAGCAGTAGTTAGCAGCCTTGCTTCTCAGCAAGACGGTCCAGGGCCATGCCCCATTGTCCATGTACATATGAAGTTGTGTCAGGAAGGACATTTGGTGTAAAACCTCTGCTGTGTGACAATCCCAAGAAAAGGAAAAAGCCAAAAGAAAGTAGCTTGACTACATCAGTGCTTCTAAAGGGCAGCAACAGTTAATGTGACCTTCTTATCGCACAAGGGACCATGTACCAAAGGCATCCAGTCGTCACCTTAGGTCACTGGTTAGAGTCCAAGTCTCAAAAAGAAGAGCCTTTATCGTGACTGTACATATACTCAACAAAAATATAAACGCAACACTTTTGGTTTTGCTCCCATTTTGTATGAGATGAACTCAAAGATCTAAAACTTTTTCCACATACACAATATCACCATTTCCCTCAAATATTGTTCACAAACCAGTTGAAATCTGTGATAGTGAGCACTTCTCCTTTGCTGAGATAATCCATCCCACCTCACAGGTGTGCCATACCAAGATGCTGATTAGACACCATGATTAGTGCACATGTGTGCCTTAGACTGCCCACAATAAAAGGCCACTCTGAAAGGTGCAGTTTTATCACACAGCACAATGCCACAGATGTCGCAAGATTTGAGGGAGCGTGCAATTGGCATGCTGACAGCAGGAATGTCAACCAGAGCTGTTGCTCGTGTATTGAATGTTCATGTCTCTACCATAAGCTGTCTCCAAAGGCGTTTCAGAGAATTTGGCAGTACATCCAACCAGCCTCACAACCGCAGACCACGTGTAACCACACCAGCCCAGGACCTCCACATCCAGCATGTTCACCTCCAAGATCGTCTGAGACCAGCCACTCGGACAGCTGCTGGAACAATCGATTTGCATAACCAAAGAATTTCTGCACAAACTGTCAGAAACCGTCTCAGGGAAGCGCATCTGCATGCTCGTCATCCTCATCGGGGTCTCGACCTGACTCCAGTTCGTCGTCGTAACCGACTTGAGTGGGCAAATGCTCACATTCGCTGGCGTTTGGCACGTTGGAGAGGTGTTCTCTTCACGGATGATGCGAAAGAGATGTGTTGCACTGCATGAGGCAAATGGTGGTCCCACCAGATACTGCTGGTATCCCCCCCCCAGTAAAACAAAACTGCACCTTTCAGAGTGGCCTTTTATTGTGGACAGTCTAAGGCACACCTGTGCACTAATCATGGTGTCTAATCAGCATCTTGATATGGCACACCTGTGAGGTGGGATGGATTATCTCAGCAAAGGAGAAGTGCTCACTATCACAGATTTAGACTGGTTTGTGAACAATATTTGAGGGAAATGGTGATATTGTGTATGTGGAAAAAGTTTTAGATCTTTGAGTTCATCTCATACAAAATGGGAGCAAAACCAAAAGTGTTGCGCTTATATTTTTGTTGAGTATATATACATGCATACAATACAATAAGACAGGCAGACCCAGGGAAGCAGGACCTTAAAGACTTGGATCTTTGTTCTCCTGCAAAGATATTGGCATTTCCAAATATCTCTGTCCAGCAACCTCATGATTCCATAAGTGCTGCACAGGTGTCTCTTGATCTCAAAGGCCGAGGACTTAGAGACATGGATGTCACTGTTGAGATAAGTGAATGTCTCTACAAGTTCAAGACTTTCAACACATAAGCCCCTTTCCCACCGGGGCCAATGTAGAGTTGTATACTGCTATGTACCGACTTCGTTGAGTTTAAGCAGCTCTAAGCCAAGTTTTTGCTCTCCTACACAGCACTATGCTGAGGGGTACGCGAGGTGGAGGCAAAAAATTAAATGCTTAATTTTTTCAGCGTAGAGCACTGACTGCAGAAAGTTCTCAGTTTTCAAGCAAGTCTACGCAACATTCCACTACTGTATGTAAATCTACACAACACTGCACTACTGTACACCAAGCCTCCGCAATTCTACACGCCAGGGCGAAAAATCCTTTCAGGTTTTTTAACAGTACATACCACACTGATAGATTTTATCCATCCTGCTGGACTTTGCTGGCAGTGAAGCTTCAAAACCATGGAAGACTAAAAGGCGGGCGAAGCTTCCACGTTCAGAGGACATGTCCATGTCCACCATCCACCCCTCACGGATGGATTGTGTGCACCATCGTGCTGCAGCTTTCTTTCACCTACAAGTTCTCTCAAGATTGTGGCAAGTTAAATAAAGTCCATTAACTTCTGCTCACAGACCGATCGCCAACGAGAGGACATGTCCACGTCCAATATAGCTCCTCACTGATGGATGGCCAGTGACAGGACATGCCCGCCGTCCACTCCTCATGGATGAAACTTGTGCGCGATTGCCAGCTGCCGCTCTGTGGTACTTGCACCTTCTTAAGTCCTCTCACGATTGTGGCACATTAATAAAGTCCATTAACTCCTGGAAATAATGTATTCTGACTTTTTCCAATGTATCAGATCCATCTGCGTGTCCAGACAGTCTGTAGAGTCATGGAGCCAAACGTCTCACCCTCTGCATGCAAGGTTCTCTCTCTCTCTCCACACACAACTATGCAGCCATGTCAAGGCAGCAGCTTGTGTCCCGCTGTATGTCTGAAAACATGAGTGCCATTTGCTTTTCATGTAGAGAATGGAGCGCATTTCCACAATGCCAAAAGAACCCTAAAAGTAGGCAGGAGTGGACTGTGAGAGGCAGAAAAATTGCAGCGATGGCTACATATGTGGCTGTAAGCATACAGTAAGCAACCATACTCAACTGTAAGCAAGATTAGCAATGCAACCATACACCATCACACACCAGCCTACGCAGGAGCTATGCCAAATCTGCACAATTTTCCAGCATATGCCATACGCATCACAACACAACTGTACACAAGCCTGGTGTGAAAGGAGCTATATAAATACACTTCTGATGGCCAATTCCAGGAAGTAAAAGTCTGAATCTTAATCCAGGACAATGGCAAAACCAGACACTCCTCAATGAGCTTCTCAGGTCCTGCCATCAGTGTTATCTGCTGATTCCACAAAAATCACAGCATTGTTCGCAAAGTCATTGTCAGCAAACCTCGCCAACAAAAGCACCTTAGGGCTCCAACTAATAATTATTTTTAGAATCAATTAATCAGGCAATTATTTTAATTATTAGATTAGTTGTTCGGTCCATAAAATGTCAAAAAATGGTATAAAAAAAAAAAAAAAAAGCCAATCAATGTTATCAAGAGCCCATGATGACTCTCAAGATGATAGTATGTGTGTATATGTACCTTGGGCATACCAGATGGGTCAAATCGAAGAACCCTCTGTTTGCAGCATGGATACATCCCACCACCATGCCAACCTTTCTCTCCAGCCATGCCAGGGTACAAAACACGGTCTGGGTGGTACTTGCAATGTGTCAGCTCTGCACACAGAAACACCTACACAGAGACGCACACCAACCCATTCTTTACATCTGGTTGAACACACCACTGGCCATCATTAAGCTCATGGAAGCTTTCCTCAGTAGTCTGCTTTGTACACCATCACTGTTTTTGATGTGAGCCTCCTCTAAACAAAACAAATACACGCACAAAAAACTGGATGTAAAAGTGACCATTTATACATTAAAGGCTTTGCCTGAAGCCTGTTGGCTCCATGTATGCCTGATCCCATCAGATCTCAGAAGATAAGGAATGCATGTCCCAATGAGTACTTAGATGGGAGACCTCTTAGGAAGAGCATCCACCAAAAAACTTGTGTCAAATACCAATATGGATCTGTACTGGATCCACTGTGGGGACGTTGAACTAATATGCACAGTTGAAAGACAACATCATAAAGGGTTTGCTTACTTCTACTGACTTTTGGTTGTTGCATTCAGTTTTTTCTTTGGAGCTTATATTTTCAGTATCATCTTTCTAAAGCAGTGATTTTCAAACTGAATCTAAAATCCTTATCACCTCAGCCCTTTTTTTCCTTTTCCCCTATTACTGACAGTAACACAATTGTTATATTTTTATCCGAGGCCAACAAATGGCCATCAGATATTGTGAAGACCTGGCGTCCGTCCGTCCGTCTGTCTGTGTACAGCATAAGTCCAGTTCTATTACTGCCACAGTCTTCAAATTCACAGGGAATATTTCTGGGACACAGACCTTGGGCAAGTTTGAAGATGGCTAACCTTGACATATTTTAAGAGGTATTAATAAACACTTCTAAAACCGAAAACGCCATTTTTGGAACCTAATAACACCTCTGAACTTATTTTGCGGACGTTAGCATGGTGACGTTACAGGTGGAAGATAATTTGTCTCATTAATACCTGCAAATGCACAGAGGGTGATCTACAAATATTCCTTGATTTGCATAACTTCTACTTTTGTCAAAAGCTCATGTGCACACACACGCAAAGCCTCCTGCAGACGGTGTTAAAACGTAAACATTGTTTTTGCTTGACTGATTAACAGAGGGGCTTCATTGAACATGTACAAATTGATGTAAGACAACAGGATCTTAATAATTAATACAGCTGAGAGTACAAACCTGTTGGCATCTGGAGCAGGTAAGGTAGTTGATTGTTCCCCAGATTCTCCAGTACACCAGAACCCACGACTTGAGCTCCTCGTACAGGCTGCCGAGATACTCGTGCACATCCCAGCTCTTCTGTCTGAAATCACTCACACACACACACACACACACACACATATGACCAGAAACACAGGTTTATACAGCAGATTGTTCTGAAGTGGTGCCTTGTTGAATGTCTGCTCTAATACCGTATGTGCATATAGATTATCTCTCCTCGAGCATCAACACTGATTTTTCCTGGAATACAAGAAATCTTCCTCTCAGTGTCTGTGGTCAGCAGCTTAAGGCACAGACCACACCTGTACGGAGATAAGACATAGCCTGCTCACCAGAATGCCTCTTTTATGCATAAAATTGTCATGCAGGAAGGTTTTTCCAGGCAGTTGTGATCAGGCAGCATTTCATTCTGAAGAAAGAAACACTGAATCTTTCTTCTCACCTGTAGAGAGTTGAGGCGTTTCCTGGTGAATCTTTGCTCTTGTAGCCAGGATCGAAAAGATGTTCAATTTTCTTCTGGAACAATTTGCTTTGAGGGTGAAACAATAAAGGATTATTAACCGAGCAAGAGGTCTGTACAAGGAATCATCAGACCGAGGTGTTGACAGTGCGAAAAACACAGAGGTCTGATATCCCCGTACAGACCGAGCAAGTGAGGTTAAAGGACATGTCGCACCCAAATCATAACAATTTAGCTTTATGCTGTTAGTGACCATCCGAAGATCCACCAAGATTACTTTGTGCACTTTCGTGACCAGTTTCAAAGTATAAGGCATTTGCAGCAAACAACTACGGAGACTTCTAAAAACAAAGTACTCGTGAGTACATGACAGGTGATGTAGTTATTAGAAGCATCCCAGAGTGTGCTTCAATGGAATGTAGCTGTTAACATTAAGAACTGAGGCACAGATTAATTCCAAAGTTGACATAAGTGTGATTTCATGTTATGATGACTCATTTTTAAGTGAAAACTGTAAAAGCAGCAGTTCTGAGAAGGTTTCGGGCACCTGCATCCATGAGCCATAAACGCAGCCTGTCAATAACAGTCTCTGCTTCAGGATCAGTTTTGTGCACGATTAATTATGAGTGTTGCTATCAAGACATTCACAGAGACATTCATGTCTACAGCGGCAGGAGCTGCTGCCCATCTCATCAGTTGCACAGCGCGCACACACACACACACTCCAGCTCCAAATTCAAACTCTCCCAAAGTAAAAAAGCTTGCAGCAAAACACAAAAGGTGGAAAATCCTGGAAATGCCAGACTTAGATTTATCTCCAAATGTAAACTCCACATGATCAAAGCCCCCACGCATGCGCGCACGATCGCCGACTGCAGCTCCACCTTTAGTTCTCTCACGATTGTGGCACGTTAAGTAAAGTCCATTAACTCCTGGAAATAATGTTTTCTGAGTTTTTCCAATGTAACAAATCCATCTCTGTGTCAGGAAGTCTGTTTAAAAACAGCATCATGGAGATGTCCCCCGTCCATGTACACAGCTTCAGTAAACCAGCATCCACAAAAACACCACATGATCACACTTCAGGTTCCAAAATCCAACACTCTGAAAACGTTAATAGTTTCAGGGTGAAATGTGTCCTCTTCTGCCTGTAAATCCTCTGTAAATCTGAGCCATCACTTTCAAATGAAAGCTCAGAAGCTTTGTTTTCAGATGGAGCAGGTTTGTTTCCCTCTGTCTGTCATTGGGATGTTTCTGCTCATTCTAAAACGTACGTCATGTGCCGAAAAATGCAGAGACTTGCAGAGTGAGACATTTTCCAGAAATGCACCTGCTAACACTCAGTGTGAGGGTAATTAAAATACATCAGCAATCACGAATTTTTAGCACGTGTGCGGAGAGACTTACAATCATGAGTACTTTTATGTTGTCTTGCTAACTGGGATGTTACAAAACGTGTGACATGTCCTTTAATAATTTCTTTATTATATGCCCATTATATATATATATATATATATATATATATATATATATATATATATATATATATATATATATATATATATATATATATATATACACACACACACTCAACAAAAATATAAACGCAACACTTTTGGTTTTGCTCCCATTTTGTATGAGATGAACTCAAAGATCTAAAACTTTTTCCACATACACAATATCACCATTTCCCTCAAATATTGTTCACAAACCAGTCTAAATCTGTGATAGTGAGCACTTCTCCTTTGCTGAGATAATCCATCCCACCTCACAGGTGTGCCACATCAAGATGCTGATTAGACACCATGATTAGTGCACAGGTGTGCCTTAGACTGTCCACAATAAAAGGCCACTCTGAAAGGTGCAGTTTTGTTTTATTGCGGGGGATACCAGTCAGTATCTGGTGTGACCACCATTTGCCTCATGCAGTGCAACACATCTCCTTCGCATAGAGTTGATCAGGTTGTCAATTGTGGCCTGTGGAATGTTGGTCCACTCCTCTTCAATGGCTGTGTGAAGTTGCTGGATATTGGCAGGAACTGGTACACGCTGTTGTATACGCCGGTCCAGAGCATCCCAAACATGCTCAATGGGTGACATGTCTGGTGAGTATGCCGGCCATGCAAGAACTGGGACATTTTCAGCTTCCAAGAATTGTGTACAGATCCTTGCAACATGGGGCCATGCATTATCCTGCTGCAACATGAGGTGATGTTCCTGGATGTATGGCACAACAATGGGCCTCAGGATCTCGTCACGGTATCTCTGTGCATTCAAAATGCCATCAATAAAATGCACCTGTGTTCTTCATCCATAACAGACGCCTGCCCATACCATAACCCCACCGCCACCATGGGCCACTCGATCCACAACACTGACATCAGAAAACTGCTCACCCACACGACGCCACACACGCTGTCTGTCATCTGCCCTGAACAGTGTGAACCGGGATTCATCCATGAAGAGAACACCTCTCCAACGTGCCAAACGCCAGCGAATGTGAGCATTTGCCCACTCAAGTCGGTTATGACGACGAACTGGAGTCAGGTCGAGACCCCGATGAGGACGACGAGTATGCAGATGAGCTTCCCTGAGACGGTTTCTGACAGTTTGTGCAGAAATTCTTTGGTTATGCAAACCGATTGTTTCAGCAGCTGTCCGAGTGGCTGGTCTCAGACGATCTTGGAGGTGAGCATGCTGGATGTGGAGGTCCTGGGCTGGTGTGGTTACACGTGGTCTGTGGTTGTGAGGCTGGTTGGATGTATTGCCAAATTCTCTGAAACGCCTTTGGAGACGGCTTATGGTAGAGAAATGAACATTCAATACATGAGCAACAGCTCTGGTTGACATTCCTGCTGTCAGCATGCCAATTGCACGCTCCCTCAAATCTTGCGACATCTGTGGCATTGTGCTGTGTGATAAAACTGCACCTTTCAGAGTGGCCTTTTATTGTGGGCAGTCTAAGGCACACCTGTGCACTAATCATGGTGTCTAATCAGCATCTTGATATGGCACACCTGTGAGGTGGGATGGATTATCTCAGCAAAGGAGAAGTGATCACTATCACAGATTTAGACTGGTTTGTGAACAATATTTGAGGGAAATGGTGATATTGTGTATGTGGAAAAAGTTTTAGATCTCTGAGTTCATCTCATACAAAATGGGAGCAAAACCAAAAGTGTTGCGTTTATATTTTTGTTGAGTGTATATATATATATATATATATATATATATATATATATATATATACATATATATACACACACACAAATTGACAGTATCGCCCAAATATGCTGCTGACGGTGTTGGGCTCCTTTGCTTTGTTCATCTCCAGGTCCGGTCGTTAGCTGGTAAGCTTTCAATCTGTGTGTCTTTTCCAGTGCTGAATATATATTTATGGAGTATGTTCATGTCTAACTTGGTTTTTCTAATCGTGTTTTTAGCTTCATGGTTTGTAACGAAAATACGTGTTGTGGACCGACTGTCATTGTAACTGGTCCAATATGGGGAAAATATCCGACTGGTAATCAGCCAATCAGAGCACGTAGCGTTGCAGCCATATAATAAACGGTTTTATTACACAACCAAACTCAAACACAGCAAATTAAACACCATCTTGCTTTATGTGAAATACTTTTGATAAAAGTCTGGTGTCAAACATTAGCAACACTCTGAAGCTTTAAAGTGAACTTTCCTTCACTGTGTTTTGTTTTTGTTTTTTTACCTTTTGAACTTGTCCTTTTTGTCCCTGATGTCGTCTGCCTCATTGTGGTTGAAGAGCTCAGCGATCCGCGTGGCCAGGTTGCTGTTAATACAGTTCATGTTGCAAGGCGTGGCCACAATCACACTCATGTGTTTGTGACAGTACTGAATGCACTCCTCCACCTGAGCACAACAAAATGATGTACAACTCTCTTTAGCTCACTCAGTTAAAATAAATTTCATTACAACTGCCTCCAGACATTACTGGAAGATGTTTGCCATTTATTGGGAGCAGTTGTTGAAAATGTAATTTCTGAGGGCAAACATATACAAACACTCATGCAACACAAATGCAACTGAACTTTATCCATTCAGCTCTTGTTTTCCCTACTTTCAGAGAGATTTCAAACCTCCAAAACTTCCATTTGCAAGCAGCTGATGTTTAAAATGTTGATACATCAGTCGGGTCCGTATCCACGAAGCAACTCAAAGCCCTCTCAAAGAGCTCCTAACTTAACCTAAAACTTCCTGGCAAGGAATCTTAGCCTAAGAAGGAGCCAGCAGGTGTCTGAGAGCAATGAGGGGACAGAAACTCCTATCTTCGTGAGGAGGCGAGGTTAACCCCGTTGCTAGGAATGACGCAGTCCTCTAAGAGCTGTGATTGGTTGTTATGGTTGTTAAAGGGGAGGAGAAATAAAAAGAAAAGAAATGTGCTCCACCCTCCAAATCATGAATGGACATTGAAATCAACCAATCATATAACCTGAACTGCATTAAGACGTGTAATCATGAGGATAACTTTGTTATGATGATGAAACTCAGCAAATTAAATTGCTACACAGCTTGAAAATGTTTGAGCATACCTCATTCACATGCCAAATATCTAATATATCCAAATATCTATATCTATTAATAATACCGATAACAAAAAATAATGACAATATTAACAGTGTGTATATGATAACAAGAATCTAAACAATCTATAAATACATTAAGACAGTACATTAACATAAAATAATTACGTAGATCAAGCCGGTAGCATGTTACTGAATCACTGTCACCCTACATACGGAGAATATCTCTGCTTCCTCTGTCTTTTCTGCCATCTTCTCTGCTTAAGACACTCTTGGGCTTCTTCAAAGTCCTCCTTCCTCCTCTTACCAGTTTGGAACCCTAGGAGTTCTCTTAAGGCCTAAGGTGCTTTGCGGACAACTTTCATCTTACCAAGAAAAAATTCTAAGAAATGGCTAAGAATTCAAGGAATTCTAAAATTTTGTCTTAGAATAACGTCACTAGGAGCTGTTTATAGCCTTAGGCTGCTTTATGGATACAGACCCAGATTTCTTGCAACTCTTAACAGCTGAGTATAAGATGTTCTTCACAGAGGTGACACCATGGCAACACAAGTGTTACGAAGCTAAAAAGCATTTTAATTTCCAGTAGTTATTGTGACTTCTCACACAATCCATGTGAAAAGATACAACATAAAATATTCTAAACTCGTAAAAAAGACCTCCCCAAAATTCAAGACCTTATAAACAGCATTTTAAACATTAATATAACAGCCAATATTTGTTTTAAATGTAAAGATCTAGTGTTGTTAATGACATCCAGCACAGACTCTGTGTGTGCTGCAATCTGAGCCTTGTTCCTTGTTTTCATAGCCAGATCAGTCACACGTGCACATTTAATGAATGCGAATCCCACTATGTAAAGCAGGTACTCCCCGCCTCCCTGCATTTATAAAGAGACAGTCGTGACCACACACAGCACTGTGCGTGCACAATGGTGGAGAGTGGTGACTTTCCTCGTGGTCAAACTAGAATCAAGATAGTTTGGGCTTTTCCTACATGGAAAAGGTGCACAGGATAATGAACCTGACCAGCCAGTATAATCTCTCTTTTGCATTATCTCTGAACCATGAAGCGGAAAATTTGGACCACTTCTAACACATGTACACGCAGTTGAAACTACCCTGAAGGCCTGTAAAAAGGCACTCTAATCCAAATCTATCACCAGCTGCCATTGTTGACAATATTTCATTACAAACCTATGCTATTTTGGACTTTTCATTACACTTCATATCCTATAGGTGGCAGTGCTGTATATCTCAAACACCCACTATACTTTTGAGAATGTCTAAAATTCTGTGTCAAATTGTATTGTCTCCCCAATAGACAAGAAAAACAAGCGCTTGAACCATATCACAACACTTACTAATGTATCCATCTTCAAGAACTCGGAGGAGATCAGGATTGAGATCACATTGCTGGGCTCTGTAACCAACAAACACCCCGTAACCCAACCATAAACAAACACACAAACGTAGAACATACAGCCAGTGACCCGACAAAAACAAATCACAAGATAATCAAGCACAGTCACACAAACTGGAACTCTAAGTAACAGCTCAGGCATTTCCACGTGTATTAATATGATGACGGTTACTGTTGAGCAGACTGTCCAGGATTTTACCGAGCCTCGGTTTGTCTTTGCTTCGCTCTCCTGTGGAGTTCCTCCTCACGTAGTTCATGAGCCACTCAAAGATTTGCACGTCACAGTGGACAGAGATGTCAACCTCCTCCCACCTCTGAGTGTCCACAGACAGATACTCAGCAAAGTAGCGCATCTCTTTCACGAGAAGGTCTCTGGGACACGTGAAGTCCTGCTTCAGGTTCTTGGCCTCGTCACACACGTGGATCACCATGTTAGGACTGTACAGGAAAAAAATGAACAGATGTAAGTTCCTTTCCAAATCAAGGATGTTATTTCTGTTTGCAAACAAAGAGGACTTTCTTTTATCCATCCTGCACTTGATGTTTGAGGTCGAGCACTTAATGATGACATTCTCCCTTTCCATGCACCTTTTGAACATGTGATATTTCATCTGAACCACTACGCGACGTCTGCAAAAATTGAATTAGCCTTCTGAACCCCAAAGTAGTTTCTGCGCATTTTTTTCCTGTCATGTTTTTTTACTTACCACATGCCAGTTTTTCACTGCACCTGCCAGTCCTGCACCTCTATGGAAATGTACCATCATGGCTACATGTAGGTAGAGTTAAAAAATAACTGTATTTTGTCCAGTATAACACAGTTATAAGTTCACAGAACATATGCACAAACATAAGATAAACATAATATAAACACAAGTTCAATTTCTTTGATATTTTACAAAACTAAAAAAAAAGTGTGGGGGGGTCAATATAAGCATTTTTTTTCCCCAAATGTACACAAGTGTTACCAATATTGGAAAAGAAAAAGTGGCTGCACATGCTATACATGTACCGTAAAGTTTCCTCTTTGCACTAGCCAGCAATTTATTCTATTACCTGATTTTTTTGTCATATGACTGTTTATCGCCGTCAACTTATTTAAACCTTCACAACTGTGCTGATGAGAAGTTAATCTTTTGTTTTTAACAAAATCTAAATAGAGCAGTTTGCTTTTGGAAGATTTTGAAATGAGATGTGTACAATAAAGTGATTTACAGTGAGGCCAATAAGTATTTGACCCACAAAATCAACAGTGGATCAAATACTCATTTGCCTCACTGTAGATGAAATGCCACTATTTTAAGTTTAGATTTGGTCACTTTCCTGATAGAAGTGCTGAGTGAACAATTAGTTCAAGAACTCTGAGAAATTTGAAAACACAAAGATGATTCCTAATTCGCGGGAGGTTTTTGGGGTTTAAATGAATAAAGCAAAGAATCATGTTAAGATAGCAAGTATCAAGTAGTCACAATGTCTTAGCAGTATTTCAGAGAAATAAAGTGCCAATCTTTGCAGACACAGTGGATGAGTGTTCCAAACTTACTCTCGTGGCTTCTGAGGCTTGTCAATTCCTTCTGCTGAGAGTCTTTTCTCTTTCTTGTCCACAACACCAAATCTTCCTGACAGTGTCGACCTAGAACCTGATGATACAGATGCAAATACAGACAGACAGCAGATACAGACAGCACCTGTCCTGTATATTTTTGCTCTTTGTAAAGTTACCGTATTTTCCAGAGTATAAGTCACACTGGTCCAAAACTGCCTCTTTAGGAGAAAAAAGTGTGCAAGTTGTATTTATCATCTCCCTCTCATCTATTCTCACTCTTGTATGGCTAGCATACTGACATAGTATGGAACTATGGTTTCTATCCCTTTAACTCATCTTATTAGCAATAGAAGAGGGTCTGTTAATGAAGCTCAGGGCTAGCTGCTAGTGATCACCTTTGTATTCTCTCCGCTTCCCTGTCGATTTACTGCTGGTGAACTTATAACTAGGTGCAGTTTTTCCGGCTGACTGATTCTGCTTTTTTCTCTCTGTCCCAAGGCACTGATGACATCATGCAAGGCTGACAGCTCCGCACCACAGAGCGCTGGACTGACCACAAGATGCCATGCTTACTCATGTGAAGCACCTTGAGGTGACTGTGTTGTGGTGATTTGACGCTGTATAAATTAAATAAATGAGAAAAAAAAAAATCACTTCATGCAGGAAGACACAAAATGGATTAAATTGCTGTAGGTTTTTTTTTTTTTTAACAGTTTTTACAGCTACCGGCTTTACTTTTTGTTATAGACACCTTTTATTTTAAGTAGAATTATTATCATAAAATCTAAAATAAACGGGAACATCACCAATTTAAAAAATTTTTTTGGAATGATTTTGAAGTGTGTTAGAAAAGGGATTTCTCCCCTCACCCAGCTGAGTGACTAAATGCCAGTCACTACAATTATACATTTAACATCTCGTCATAATTGTTCAGGTGCGCTACACTGCTATATATTATAAATAATTACCTTTGAGACGATTCCAAATGTGTTTCACCGCACAATGCAGACAAGACAACCTGCAGCTGTAAATTATTTCTGTGATTCTGTAAGCGATGAGATAATTATTTCATCAGCCACGTTCTGAGAGCAAATGCGTCATCGGCTCCAAAAGTATTATTTTACTTCAGTTTAGTGTTGAAAGTTTACAGAGAGCTGATATGTTCCAGCTTCCAAATTCTGCCAACATAAGGTACAATGTCACACAATCCAGACTGGGCACACAGAACGCATTATTAATTCCACATTAAATCCATTTTTGTATTGTACTGAAATAATTCAGCTTCGAGTAAAATTCCATTCCAGATGGTACAGGCCCTTCCAAAGTTACAGTAAAAATCCAAAAATCAATTATTTTTGCAGATAATCACGAGTCAATTTTATTCCAGGCACTGCCAGGCAATAGTGTATTAACATGGTATACAACTTCATATTCATGCGTTGCACAGGTATGACACGCTGCAAGAAACACCAATCTATCACCCAAAAGTCATGGAAAAAGTAGCAAAACTAACCAAATTGCAGCATTTTCCAGCTGTTTCTTGACAAGACCTAGGAGCGCCAGTGAGCGGAGGCCACTGATTTGCCCGTTCTCAAAATATCACACACACACGGACACAAACATCTGTTTGTTTGCACTGTAACAGCACAGCACACACACAGACATGGATGTCTGTTGCTGTGCATTTCAATCTTGTCGCGCATTTATACATGTTGTCATGCTCTCACATTAATGCATGACATTGTCCCACATTTCACCAATTTAACCTGCAAGAAAAAATTTGAGGGGAAATACATAAAACCTATGAAAGTAAATGATGAGGGTGCTCCTCTAGTCAAGGTGGAATGTCTATGTAACAATCGTGTCAATCACAACGGGATCACACGTCAACAACAATCTCACTCCAGGGGCATATCTCTATTTGGGAGCTCTGGCATTTTTACGGTGCAGTTCTTTTAGTCATTAGAAAGCGCTCTTTGGTATTTGATGAAGTCATTTATTCATACATATTTGCTTGAAGTGAGCATGACTGCTAATTGTATTTTATCCAGAGCCGACATGAGGAAAAGCTCAAATCAGTAACGTCATGATGATCGCTTGTTGAAAGAAAGCTTTAAGAGTGACCTGATTGTTTTAAACGTGTGCTGAAAGTAATCAAGCGCTGTTGTTTTTAAAATGAAAAGGCAGTTTAATGGTGTGTTTCTCATTTCAAGTGTAAAGAAAATTTGTGGTCGTGAATTGTGATTTTTTTTTCCCGTATGCAAGTCACACCAGACTATAAGTCCCGAGACCTCTCAAACTAGTAAAAACAAAACAAAAAAAGTGACTTATACTCCAGAAAATATGGTATATGCTACAGTTTATCTTTGGTTACAATTTAGGCCTCAAAAGATGTTCACTTTTTTCTGCAGAACCTTCAGCTAAAGAAAAAATATTTTGTAATTTTGTTAGTCTGAGGTAGAAATTTGTTTCATAGGTTGTTGGCAAACCTACCAATAAACAAAAGAATCAAACCTTACACAACAAAAAGGTTGCACCTGGCCTAGAAAGGAAACTTTTAACTTCTGGTGAAAAACAAGATAACAGTTTCTTGGCAGCAATATTCATTGTACTTTACTTATTTCAGAATTCCTGTTAATTGACTTCAGAAGGTGAATAAAGCTAACTGAGCCTGAAATGATTTGCTAAGATCCCAGATAACAAGTTACATGTGCAATCCAATCTTTTTCACGTTGGGGTGAGGACAGTTAGTGATTTACTAAGAGTAAAAGTGCAATTGATAGTGGGTGGTAATGTGACGTAGACAGCAGTATGTAAATGAGAATTAGTTCGTGTAAATGGCCGTAAGCACAAAATAAAATGAAATCAGCCATGTAAGTTAAATTACTGGATGCAGGTGTGAAAGACTTCTCTATCTAGATCTAATATACATGGAAGACAACTCAGTGCTCGAATAGCAGTGGATTTTGATTTACCTAATGCTGTCTATATTATATTGATTTTCATTATTTCTCTGATGTTTGTCTAATCTATTTTTAATACTGATTACAATCTGTGCTGTTATACATCCTTAGGCAGGCTGTTCCATGTATCCACCATGCTCATTGTAAATGAGAATTTCCTCAAATCCAGATGTGATCTTTTAAATAACTTCTTGCTGTGAACCCTTCTGTTGTCTTCTGGTAATGGCAGTATGCCCCTTGAGCTTCGTTACACACAAACTCTGTAACATAACTTGGGAATTTTTCACAGGCTAGCAATAAAAAAAAAGAAAAGAAATCTCCTATTTCAGAAATTTAATTATTCTTCCATCCATGGTATTGAAGCATACAGGAGATTAAGTATACTGTGTTCTGCAAACAGACAACAGTGTGCGCAGAGCAGACACAGCTATGCATTCCACCACTGTACACAGCTGTCTGTGGTGTGCATGTCTGTAGTGTGTGCTTCGTGCACAGCACAGACAGCTGTATGCTCTCTGTGCTAAATTTTCTGTTGACCATGATAAAGGTCAATAAACCTTGATAAAGGCAAAATGCACAATATGTGCTATTTTACATATCTGATTAAGACCCAAATGAACAAGTCTTAATTGAACTAATCTTAAGTAGACTGCTGTGTACAAGGAATGAATTTTGTCAACATGGCATATAAATAAAATAAAAGCTAATCCACATATTTTAAGATGTAATGATTGTTTTTGTCTGTACCGGTCTGACTGACACTGACTAACCTGACACTTTGCTGGTGCTTTGGGTGCTTCCTGTTTCCACCACCTCCCCAGAGTCCAACAGTGTGGACAGTGCATCTGAAGGAGAGCTGCTGCCTTCAGTCACGGTGTTACACTGGTTATCCACATGAAGAAAACCTCCTGAATTTTTCAGCTCCTCAAATCGATGAGCGCACTGTAACATCACATTAAATGGTATGGCCTCCTTTCTTGTTGATGTGTGACAAAAATCATGGATGGATTAACTGATACGTGGGTGAAATGCCCATAATTACCTCCTTTGGAGTGAAGTCTGGGACAAGCTTGGCTACATTGTCCCAGTTTATGGGTTGTGGCACTCGCCACAGTGAGCTCAACACCATGTCCAACACAAGAACATTGTTGTTGTAGGGAAAGTTGTTGTTGTCCACGCTGAAGCGGCTCATCGCTACAGTAACAGAGACAAAAAGCAGAAAATGACTAATGAGCACCTCTATCTGTTTGCCATTTTATCTATCTATACACACACACACACACACACACACACACACACACACACACACACACACACACACACACACACACACACACACACACACACACACACACACACACACACACACTAGGGATACACTTTTTATTTTTTATTTTTTCTCTAAAACAATTTCCTGTATCATATTTTGATGAGATTTTATGCATGAGTAACTAAAGTGAACTCACTTTTGAGATATCTTTAAAAGGTTCACCCATGAACCCATGTTTGTACTCATGCAAAACCTGTCTGAACATGGGCAAGGCTGCAGAGATGCAAAATCTCATTCACGCTTTCAGTAAATTATTAGTATAAAATACTTCAATGGAGATTAGATTGGGTCGTGCTTTTCCCCTTTTTTATTATTCAACGAGGGTTCTACTTTTTGGAAACACACCCAAATGCAACAGAGTATAAAAATTTAAAAGTTAGTCATGGGTGTACTTTTTCAATCAAATACACAAAAACATTGATTTTAATTGATTTCCAGTGAAAACTTATCAGAATATGATACAGGACTATGGGGTTGCAAAAAAGTTGTATCTCTAATATACACACACACATACAAATACACTGAACAAAAATATAAACGCAACACCTGTTTTTGCTCCCAGTTTTCATGAGCTGAACACAAAGATCTAAAACATTTTCTATATACACAAAAGACCAAT
Source organism: Thalassophryne amazonica (assembly GCF_902500255.1). Taxonomy (NCBI): domain Eukaryota; kingdom Metazoa; phylum Chordata; class Actinopteri; order Batrachoidiformes; family Batrachoididae; genus Thalassophryne; species Thalassophryne amazonica. Next base: position 61,983,232 of record NC_047115.1, read on the forward strand.
TTCTCCAAAATATTGTTTACAAATCTATCTAAATCGGTGTGAGTGAGCACTTCTCCTTTGAAGACATAATCCATCCCACTTCACAAGTGTGACATAAAGATGATGACTAGATAGCATGATAATTGCACAGGTGTGCCTTAGGCTGGCCACAATAAAAGGCCATTATAAAATGTTCAGTTTTATCACATAGCACAATGCCACAGATGTCACAAGTTTTGAGGAAGCATGCAATTTCCATGCTGACTGCAGAAATGTCCACCAGAGCTGTTGCCCGTGATTTGAATGTTCATTTCTTTACCATAAGCCGTATCCAAAGGCGTTTCAGAGAATTTGGCAGTACATCCAACCAGCCTCACAACCACCATGTGTAACCACACCAGTCCAGGACCTCCACATCCAGCATGTTCACCTCCAAGATGGTCTGAAACCAGGCACCCAGAAAGGCTGCTGCAAAAATCACTTTGCAAAACCAAAGAATTTCTGCACAAACTGTCAGAAACTGTCTCAGGGAAGCTCATCTGCATGCTCGTCATCCTAATCGGGGTCTCCACTTGAATGCAGTTCATCGTCGTAACCGACTTGAGTGGGTAAATGCCCACATTCAATGGCGTCTGGCTGCTGATTAACTATGTGAAGGAGATGTGTTGCACTGTGTGAGGCAAATGGTGGTCACACCAGATACTGACTAGTTTTCTGACTCACCCAGAACCCCCCCCCCCCCCCCCAATAAAGCAAAACTGCACATTTCAGAGTGGCCTATTATTGTGGCCCGCCTAAGGCACACCTGTGCAATAATCATGCTGTCTAATCAGTATTGTTGATATGCCACACCTGTGAGGTGGGATGGATTAGCTCAGTAAAGGAGAAGTGCTCACTAACACAGAATTAGTCAGATTTGTGAACAATATTTGAGAAAAATAATTATTTTGTGTATATAGAAAATGTTTTAGATCTTGAGTACAGCACATGAAAAATGGGAGCCAAAACAAAAGTGTTGCATTTATATTTTTGTTCAGTGTATATTCCAACTTAAAAGCTGGTGGTGGTAGAAGGATGGGGAAGAGAAGAAAAAAAAAATCACTGCCCCACTACCATGATTAGGGAAGTCTGCATCCATTTTAAAGTAGCTTTTGAAAGTTTTTCCTTCTCTTTTATACCACTAGTATCCGTGACTAATTCCTTTGTTGTTTTACTTCAAACAAATAAATAAATACATACATTTTTAAAACAGTGGTACTTAAAGGTTTGTCAACCCTTGAGCTGTCTGAATTTTGAATGTCAAATTAAACAAAAATAACAATTCAGTCTTCTTTATATTAAAATTTTGAAAATGATGCCTTTTAAAACCAGCAAAAACTCTACAACTTGAGAGAAATAAAAAATATAAAAGTTAAACATAACTACATCATCACTTTTACAGAAGATTTTCTTTAGACAAGTCAGAGAATGGATACATGAACATTTTTAAGTCACTGAATAGGTCTTAAATTTCATTTACATCAATTTTTACAGAATTCAAACAGTAGCCTATGGTAAATCTGTCTGGAGGACGCAGTTATCAAAAATTGAGTGACCGTGCAAGCCACCAACTCTGTAGGTGTTATGAGCTTCTGTGGCTGTGATTGGAGAAATTGTGCACAGTGCAACTTGTCGGTTGCATCACCACTCACAGCTTCACAGTGGAGTAGAGCACAGACAGACTTTCATACAAGAAAATAGATCACATCTAGACTTGAATCTCCCATGTGCCTTCTGGCAAACTGGAGTTGAATTTCACATCGTTTGGAAAAAAACTTTTGTGTTCGACTCTGCCATGAAGTTGTCATGCAACAGACACAAATTGCACCATACAGAATTTCTCCAGTTCCAGCCAAAGACGCCTATACCATCTTCAGACTTGTCACGGGTGCTTTATGACTCCCCTCATGAGTTTTCTTGCATGGTCACTCAGTATTTGAGAACTGCATACTCCAGGCAGATTTACCATACAGCCTGTACTTCATAATGTTTGATGTAAATGAAGTCCAAGACTTCAGTGACTTGGAAAATGTTCATGTATATCCCCTGACAGCTAAAGAAAACTGTCTGTAAAGGTGTTGATTTAACCTTTAAGCTTAGAATTATGTTAGTTTTTTCCTATTACTTATGGCATTTGAAAACAGAGGGACGGTGTACAAAAATGGTTTGATTCTTGCATATGCCTTCTGGAAAACCATAACTAAAATTTCTTGTCATTTAAAAAAATAAAATAAAAATCCTTCTCTATGCCACTCCATCATGACTGTTGAGGTAACACACAAAAGAAGTAAAGAACTACTTCAGGGTTGACAGATTCTTGGTAGCTTCCCTCACTTAGCTGCTTCTTGTAGGGTCACTCAGTAGCTGAGAACGGCCAACTCATCGCACATTCAGCATACAGCATTATACTGTTTGTATTTCTTAATGGTTGATTCAGTGATACTCATGTATCCATCCCCTGACCCATCTAAAGAAAGCTGGCTGTGTAAGTAATGATTTATATTTAAAATAATGCAAACATTTAAACTGTTTGTGCTAAATATAAAAATGGGTCATTTTTGTTAACCCCCTATAATTTAAGCTGAAATTCTACACAACAAACACATCTTGACTGATTCATTTTAAACTCAGAGGCAAAATGTAAAAACTGTCACTGTCCAAATATTTATGGACCTGGCTGTCTGCTAGCACAGGCCGAATCTGTCCTCCAGCTGGTTCAAGACCAGCATAAAGATGTTTTTACGCCTCATTAAAAAGCTCAACCACCAGTCAGCACAATTCAAAAGTGAAGATAAAGTCCATACACTCACCTCCAGTCACAATTCCTCCCTGATGTAAATTGTTTTACGATACTGATGCTTCCTGCCGGCTGCAGCCACAGCTAATGCGAAACATGATGTGCTGCCTTCACGTGCTCCTCAAAAGCTCGGAATTCTGAGTACCAGCCACTTACTTTAGCCTATAATTTGAAGATACTTTGTAATATCTTTATATATTACATATATACGCAACCTCTCCAGTCGACTGAATTAAGGAAGTTCTGTAAAACGTAAGTATTTTCAATCGTCAATGAAATCACCGAAGCTTCGGAAACTACTCGCATGTTTCTAAAAAAAAAAAAAAAAAAAAAAAAAAAACGCCGTCACACTTAAGAAAAATAAGGTAAACTCGTTACGTTGATCAAATGCTCACCAAGTCCTAAAACAATCCAGTCTCAGACAGGACAATAGATATGATGGTGCATTTGGTGAACTCTTCTGTTGTCGCAGTGCAGCACGCCTGGAAAGGCGTCATGTTGCTAGGAGACAAAGCCGCAAATCTAATCTTTCGGTCGTAAATTATCTTTAGATCCACTGATAACGGGGAAACCAGTAAATGCAAAATATCTTAACTTATATAGATTAGAGTTGAGAGTTACATTAAGGTACAGTAACGGCTTTGGTGAGGAAAGGTTGACTGACCTTGACTTTGCAGATGATGCTGTGATCTTTGTGACAATATAAAAAAAATAATAATAATAATAATAATACATCAAAAGCACAGACTGCAGAATCACACATGATTACATTGCAGGTGACACATTTATTCACAGTTTTAACAGCATTTTTGCTATTACAAAATTTAATAGTTTTCAAGTAATCAGCAAAATATTTACAAAAGACATTAAAACTGGGTTTTGGTTTGAAAAGTTATATCTATGCATATGAAATTTGCCTAAAATAATCAATAGATTTATAATATATAATACAAGTCCTGGTGGATCCGACCTTCTTCCATTTACAGATAATGGAGGCCACTGTGATCATTGGGACCTTCAAAGCAGCAGAAATGTTTCTGTACCCTTCCTCAGATTGGTGCATAGAGGCAATCCTATCTCAGATGTCTACAGACAATTCCTTTGACTTCATGCTTGGTTTGTGCTCTGACATGCACTGTCACTTGTGGAACCTTACATGTAGACAGGTATGTGCCTTTCCAAGTCATGTCCAATCAACTGAATTTACCCCAAGTGGACTCCCAATTTAGCTGTAGAAACATCTCAAGGATGATCAGTGGAAACAGGATGCACCTGAGCTCAATTTTGAGCTTCATGGCAAAGGCTGTGAATACTTACGTACATGAGATTTCTTACAGGTTTTTTTTGTTTGTTTGTTTGTTTTTAATTTTTAATAAATTTGCAAAAAACAAAAAAACAAAACAAAGAAACAAACAATGTTTTTCACAATGGGCCTCATGTATCAACGTGCGTACGGCGATATTTGAGCGTATGTGGGGTGTACGCCAAAACGGCTGCGCTACTTGGCATTTATCAATGTGGTCGTTGGCGTACGCTGCGCTGAAAATATACACCAGGTCGAGAGGTGGCGTAAATTATACACCAAAATGAAAAAAGCACTAGAATCCACATGCAAATGAAACTGATCAACATGATAAACAGTGCCATTATACAAATCAATGCATATGTTATATAAATAACACTTTCCTGATTATACTACATAATAATCAATACAAATCCCGCTTTTGCAGGATTTCTGGTCTATCGAGCACGATCCGTGGCCACAGCACTGACTGCAAAGAAAGCGCTGCTCACCTTTTTCTCCAGAGCCTGGAGCCAGAGCAGCGCTGAGCTTAACTTTATGTGGTGTGATCGTTTTAGACAATAAATTGATAATTACAATTGTAGTGTTGTCATTCCCTTCACTCGTGCTGCAATCAGGTTTTGTCTTCTCCATTCGTTTGTCACAATAAAATAAATGAAATACATTTTAAGAATAAAGAAATCTGAAAAATTAGGCGTGTCTTATTAATTGAGCGAGCAAATATCCACGTCAAGAATTATTGACATGTGAAAAGAGAATACAGTGGTCCCTCGCTATAACGCGGTTCACCTTTCGCGGCCTCGCCGTTTCGCGGCGTTTTTAGTCCAATTTTGCATGCTTTTTTTTTTTTTTTTACAGTGTTCTGTGTTCTGCGTGTCTGTTTATAAGAATCTTCTCGCCCAGAAGAAAAAAGAGCTCCAACAAGTACTCATAACTGTGTTTGTCACTCGGAAACAGACACCTGCAGCCAGGTGTGAGTGGAAAAAGGCCCGGCGTCAGGACGAAGAGGCCCGATCTGTGAAATACTGGTCAGTCACTATTAATAATTTCTTATGTGTCCAACCTCGTATGTTGATCGTTAAAATTAAATTCGTTAGTTCTAAAAGCCATCATAATTATTTATAGGAAAATGTTCTATTTTTATTTCTCAAACAAATGTTTGGGCCTAAAAACAGTTTGGTCTTATTTTTCTACTAAGGTTTGAACTTTGAGAGTGTTTCCACATGAGAGAAAAGCGAGAAAATGTTCCTGCCTGATTGAGAAAGTGTATAAGCTGTGTAGTGAGGGGTTTTACAGTTTTGAAACGTCTATAATAATTGTAAAAAATAATGCTGGCTACGTCGCAGTTTCGCGTATTACGAGCTATTTTTAGAACGTAACTCCCATGATAAACTAGGGACCACTTTGATACGACGGCCGCGTTTGACGCTCTATTGGCACGCGTGGTGATTGGTGGAGTTCTTTTTCTTTGCCGTCTTCCTGGCTTCCATGTCGTAAAATGAGGGTGTGTCTGAAGCAGAGTTTGAATATTTATGGGAGTGTTTATTATAATTACGATTGTTTTCACCTGCCGCATTTATCAAGGTCACGTCAGGCGTACGCTGGAAATGGGCAGGTGCGCACTGCTTGATACATGTCACGGCAACTTTGGTGTACTTCAAATTTACACTGTAAATTTACTCCACAAGTGTGCAACTTTGATACATGAGGCCCATTGTCACTATGGGGTATTGTGTGTAGAATTTTGAGAGAAAAAATTAATTTCATCCATTTTGGAATGAAGCTGCAACATAAAATGTGAAAAAAGTGAAGCGCTGTGAATACTTTCCAAATGCACGGTATATTAAACCTCTTGAGGAAGTGCTTTACAAGGTAATATTTGTCTGAGCTGAACTTTTCTACCTGTTATTAAGACATCTGGTATTAATGGCTGGGCGAATTGGAGACTTGGCTCCGCACCGTGGAAAATTCTACAGCTAGCCAGGCCCCTGTAGTCGGTGCGGACCAAGGTAGCTTAGCCGCCGTTAGTTCCCTTCCAGCAGATCCCGAGCAGCCGGGAAAGCAGGCCGACTGGGTGACTGTGAGGAGGAAGCGTAGCCCTAAACAGAAGCCCCGTGTACACCGCCAACCCGTTCACATTTCTAACCGTTTTCCCCACTCGGCAACACACCCGCTGAGGATCAAACTCTGGTTATTGGCGACTCTGTTTTGAGAAATGTGAAGTTAGCGACACCAGCAACCATAGTCAATTGTCTTCCGGGGGCCAGAGCAGGCGACATTGAAGGAAATTTGAAACTGCTGGCTAAGGCTAAGCGTAAATTTGGTAAGATTGTAATTCACGTCGGCAGTAATGACACCCGGTTACGCCAATCGGAGGTCACTAAAATGAACATTGAATTGGTGTGTAACTTTGCAAAAACAATGTCGGACTCTGTAGTTTTCTCTGGGCCCCTCCCCAATCGGACCGGGAGTGCCGAGTAGCCGCATGTTCTCCCTGAATTGCTGGCTGTCTGAGTGGTGTCCAAAAAATGAGGTGGGCTTCATAGATAATTGGCAAAGCTTCTGGGGAAAACCTGGTCTTGTTAGGAGAGACGGCATCCATCCCACTTTGGATGGAGCAGCTCTCATTTCTAGAAATCTGGCCAATTTTCTTAAATCCTCCAAACCGTGACTATCCAGGGTTGGGACCAGGAAGCAGAGCTGTAGTCTTACACACCTCTCTGCAGCTTCTCTCCCCCTGCCATCCCCTCATTACCCCATCCCCGTAGAGACGGTGCCTGCTCCCAGACCACCAATAACCAGTAAAAATCTATTTAAGCATAAAAATTCAAAAAGAAAAAATAATATAGCACCTTCAACTGCACCACAGACTAAAACAGTTAAATGTGGTCTATTAAACATTAGGTCTCTCTTCTAAGTCCCTGTTAGTAAATGATATAATAACTGATCATCATATTGATTTATTCTGCCTTACAGAAACCTGGTTACAGCAGGATGAATATGTTAGTTTAAATGAGTCAACACCCCCGAGTCACACTAACTGCCAGAACGCTCGTAGCACGGGCCGAGGCGGAGGATTAGCAGCAATCTTCCATTCCAGCTTATTAATTAATCCAAAACCCAGACAGAGCTTTAATTCATTTGAAAGCTTGACTCTTAGTCTTGTCCATCCAAATTGGAAGTCCCAAAAACCAGTTTTATTTGTTGTTATCTATCGTCCACCTGGTCGTTACTGTGAGTTTCTCTGTGAATTTTCAGACCTTTTGTCTGACTTAGTGCTTAGCTCAGATAAGATAATTATAGTGGGCGATTTTAACATCCACACAGATGCTGAGAATGACAGCCTCAGCACTGCATTTAATCTATTATTAGACTCAATTGGTTTTGCTCAAAATGTAAATGAGTCCACCCACCACTTTAATCATATCTTAGATCTTGTTCTGACTTATGGTATGGAAATTGAAGATTTAACAGTATTCCCTGAAAACTCCCTTCTGTCTGATCATTTCTTAATAACATTTACATTTACTCTGATGGACTACCCAGCAGTGGGGAATAAGTTTCATTACACTAGAAGTCTTTCAGAAAGCGTTGTAACTAGGTTTAAGGATATGATTCCTTCTTTATGTTCTCTAATGCCATATACCAACACAGTGCAGAGTAGCTACCTAAACTCTGTGAGTGAGATAGAGTATCTCGTCAATAGTTTTACATCCTCATTGAAGACAACTTTGGATGCTGTAGCTCCTCTGAAAAAGAGAGCCTTAAATCAGAAGTGCCTGACTCCGTGGTATAACTCACAAACTCGCAGCTTAAAGCAGATAACCCGTAAGTTGGAGAGGAAATGGCGTCTCACTAATTTAGAAGATCTTCACTTAGCCTGGAAAAAGAGTCTGTTGCTCTATAAAAAGCCCTCCGTAAAGCTAGGACATCTTACTACTCATCACTAATTGAAGAAAATAAGAACAACCCCAGGTTTCTTTTCAGCACTGTAGCCAGGCTGACAAAGAGTCAGAGCTCTATTGAGCCGAGTATTCCTTTAACTTTAACTAGTAATGACTTCATGACTTTCTTTGCTAATAAAATTTTAACTATTAGAGAAAAAATTACTCATAACCATCCCAAAGACATATCGTTATCTTTGGCTGCTTTCTGTTGTGTGGGCCGCCCAAAGAGGAGGTACTGCTGGCCTACGCCAGAGGGCGCCCTGCCTGTAGTCGGGTTTCAGGCCCCAGAGGGCGCAGTTACTACCCAGGAGCCAGGACTGACAGCTGTCAGCAATCACCATCATCATCACTATAAAAGCCTGGAGGAGACACCACATCTCTGCCGAGATATCAGTTTACCACTCAGGTAATTCTCTCAGCCGTTTTTCTGTGCCGAACGCACATACCTTGTTTGTTCTGAACCTTTTGCAGGAGTACCTGGAACTCTACTCGCAGCTGGAGCTGGGTTTGTGGACGGTGGGGGAGTGACGATCTTCACTTCTCATTCCACTTACGATAAGTAGTAGTTCAGGCTCTGCCGTTAACTTGTTCCAGAGTTGGAGGTGGAGGTGTTCCCTCCAAGTGGATAAACATTGTGAGTTGCTGACTGCTTACTGGGTGTCCACACACCCACCATTAACCTGTTTTTGTTCCTGCCAGCAGTACCGGATCTGACAGCTGAAGCAGAGGCCACCTGGGGACTCGGGACTTGGCGGCTTCAGTGTACTGCAGGTCTTCGTTGGCGGCGGAACCTTGTGGGCCCCGGCTCTTCTCTGGATAGGCGTCTCCTACCCTCGGGCCTGCCCACACGTCACCTGTTGTATTTTGTAATTGACTGTCTAAAAGCAGTATTCGACCTGTTGTGCACATTTGCCACAATAAATTGTATTTATTGGATTATCTATTGACCGTTCATTTGCGCTCCCTGTTGTGGGTCCGTGCATTACACTTTCCCCAACACTTTCAGTGATGCCGGTATTTGGTTAGACTCTTTCTCTCCGATTGTTCTGTCTGAGTTATTTTCATTAGTTACTTCCTCCAAACCATCAACATGTCTATTAGACCCCATTCCTACCAGGCTGCTCAAGGAAGCCCTACCATTAATTAATGCTTCGATCTTAAATATGATCAATCTATCTTTATTAGTTGGCTATGTACCACAGGCTTTTAAGGTGACAGTAATTAAACCATTACTTAAAAAGCCATCACTTGACCCAGCTATCTTAGCTAATTATAGGCCAATCTCCAACCTTACTTTTCTCTCAGAAATTCTTGAAAGGGTAGTTGTAAAACAGCTAACTGATCATCTGCAGAGGAATGGTCTATTTGAAGAGTTTCAGTCAGGTTTTAGAATTCCTCATAGTACAGAAACAGCATTAGTGAAGGTTACAAATGATGTTTTTATGGCCTCAGGCAGTGCTTGTTCTGTTAGACCTCAGTGCTGCTTTTGATACTGTTGACCATAAAATTTTATTACAGAGATTAGAGCATGCCATAGGTATTAAGGCACTGCGCTGCGGTGGTTTGAATCATATTTATCTAATAGATTACAATTTGTTCATGTAAATGGGGAATCTTCTTCACAGACTAAGGTTAATTATGGAGTTCCACAAGGTTCTGGGCTAGGACCAATTTTATTCACTTTATACATGCTTCCCTTAGGCAGTATTATTAGACAGCATTGCTTAAATTTTCATTGTTACGCAGATGATACCCAGCTTTATCTATCCATGAAGCCAGAGGACACACACCGATTAGCTAAACTGCAGGATTGTCTTACAGACATAAAGACATGGATGACCTCTAATTTCCTGCTTTTAAACTCAAATAAAACTGAAGTTATTGTACTTGGCCCCACAAATCTTAGAAACATGGTGTCTAACCAGATCCTTACTCTGGATGGCATTACCCTGACCTCTAGTAATACTGTGAGAAATCTTGGAGTCATTTTTGATCAGGATATATCATTCAATGCGCATATTAAACAAATATGTAGGACTGCTTTTTTGCATTTGCGCAATATCTCTAAAATTACAAAGGTCTTGTCTCAGAGTGATGCTGAAAAACTAATTCATGCATTTATTTCCTCTAGGCTGGACTATTGTAATTCATTATTATCAGGTTGTCCTAAAAGTTCCCTGAAAAGCCTTCAGTTAATTCAAAATGCTGCAGCTAGAGCACTGACAGGGACTAGAAAGAGAGAGCATATCTCATCCATATTGGCCTCTCTTCATTGGCTTCCTGTTAATTCTAGAATAGAATTTAAATTTCTTCTTCTTACTTATAAGGTTTTGAATAATCAGTTCCCATCTTGTCTTAGGGACCTCATAGTACCATATCACCCCAATAGAGCACTTCGCTCTCAGACTGCAGGCTTACTTGTAGTTCCTAGGGTTTGTAAGAGTAGAATGGGAGGCAGAGCCTTCAGCTTTCAGGCTCCTCTCCTGTGGAACCAGCTCCCAATTCAGATCAGGGAGACAGACACCCTCTCTACTTTTAAGATTAGGCTTAAAACTTTCCTTTTTGCTAAAGCTTATAGTTAGGGCTGGATCAGGTGACCCTAAACCATCCCTTAGTTATGCTGCTATAGACTTAGACTGCTGGGGGTTTCCCATGATGCACTGAGTGTTTCTTTCTCTTTTTGCTCTGTATGCACCACTCTGCATTTAATCATTAGTGATTGATCTCTGCTCCCCTCCACAGCATGTCTTTTTCCTGGTTCTCTCCCTCAGCCCCAACCAGTCCCAGCAGAAGACTGCCCCTCCCTGACCCTAGTTCTGCTGGAGGTTTCTTCCTGTTAAAAGGGAGTTTTTCCTTCCCACTGTTGCCAAGTGCTTGCTCACAGGGGGTCGTTTTGACCGTTGGGGTTTTTCTGTAATTATTGTATGGCTTTGCCTTACAATATAAAGTGCCTTGGGGCAACTGTTTGTTGTGATTTGGCGCTATATAAATAAAACTGATTTGATTTGATTTAATGTGCTGACTAATGTGACAAACAGGACCCCTTTCATCAGAATGTGCATCAAACGGTGAAAGGTTACACAGCTTGACACTCACTCACTTAAAACATGTGGATTTTGTTTTTTTCTTCTTCTTCTTCCTCTTCACAGCTATGGCAAATGTTCCAGCCTAACTTCCTTTTGAACACTTGTAATTGCACACTTGTAATTGATTGAAAAGAACCACCACGGTGATTTGTTGAGCTCCATCGTGGGATTTGTGTGTTTTGCACAGAGCAGTCGTACTCCTTGAAGGAACTCTTCCTGATGACAAACTGCACAGACTGTCTGGTCATCAATGAACAACTCATTTTTGGCAAAAACAGCTTTGAGTCTTGTGCTTTTCAGTGAGAATACAATCTGTAAAATCATCTGATCAGAGTTACAAAACACTGAACATTCACCATTAGATAAGATAAGATAAAACTTTATTGTTCTCACAGAGGAGAAATTCACGTTACGTCAGCTCTTAAAAACCATACAAGATGGCTGCAAGTAGAGGAAAATGTTCATCAACAGCATGTGCAAAGCAATAATAATACTTGTAACAGTACAATAAAATAAGAAAATGAGGGAGAAATAGAATATATATATATATATATATATATATATATATATATATATATATATATATATATAGTGAGGAAAATACGTATTTGAAAACCCTGCGATTTTGTAAGTTCTCCCACTTAGAAACCATGGAGGGGTCTGAAATTTTCATCTAAGGTGCATGTCCACTGTGAGAGACATAATCTAAAAAAAAAAAAATTACGGAAATCACAATGTATGATTTTTTAATAATTTATTTGTATGTTAAATGGTAAATGGACTGCATTTATATAGCGCTTTTCCATCTAACATACAAAGTGGACAGTGGACATTAGGGTTGACAACTCTCTGAAAAATAAATAAGGGACACCTCACCGCCAGGGCCGACCGGCCGACTGGCCATTGCCTTCACCCTTCCCAGCGTCTGTGTGAAATGATTTTTAACCATTTGACTGTTGACTTGACCCTGAATTTAGGTAGATGCATACATGCATTTGTTCTGATATGAACACGTGGAAAACAAATTATTATTTAGCAATTTCTTTTTAGTGCAAAATAAATTTTCACTCACAATTTCAATATGAGCATTCTGTCTTCTTTAAAAATAAATCTCTGTAGTGCTATTGCTTAACTTAAAATTGTATAAATTATCAAAAAAACAATAGAAAATTTGCATCATCCAAAACAATGTAACAGTGCACATTTACACATTTAGTGTAATAAAAAGTGCAAAAAATAAAGTCTGAAAAGTAAACAATACTGTTGTCGCACACCTTTTCCACCCAGCCATTTTCCTTTTCTCATTCTCCCTGTATTTTTGCATTCTTTTTTGTTTTTGTTTTTTTTTAGGAGTAGTAGTAACGACGTTACAGACATTGCTGTCCGTAGGCATATCTGCAGTGCCAGTGTCGGTGTCTGTATCGATATCAGCCATGCCGATTTGTTATTGTCATCCAGCGACCATCGTCGGCTCATGACGTCGGTATCTTCTTACGAGCAGATGTCCCTCGACCAATGAGATAAGAGTGATTCTGTATTGTCAACTCGTGTCTGTCAGCTCATTGGTGTAGAGCAGGAGAGAGGCTGGGATCAAATTTACCGTAAGTTTCCATATAAAGCGCCAGTCAATTCCATTGACATTTTACAGACTTTTGATTCTCACAGAAATACGGGACAAACTGCGTCCCGTTTCAGGTCAATACGGAACGCACACTTTTATTTCCAAATAAGGGATGATTCCGTTTTTCAAGGGACGGTTGGCAACCCTAGTGGACATGCACCTAAGATGAAAATTTCAGACCTCTCCGTGATTTCTAAGTGGGAGAACTTGCAAAATCGCAGGGTGATCAAATATTTATTTTCCTCACTATATATATATATATATATATATATATATATATATACACTCAACAAAAATATAAACGCAACACTTTTGGTTTTGCTCCCATTTTGTATGAGATGAACTCAAAGATCTAAAACTTTTTCCACATACACAATATCACCATTTCCCTCAAATATTGTTCACAAACCAGTCTAAATCTGTGATAGTGAGCACTTCTCCTTTGCTGAGATAATCCATCCCACCTCACAGGTGTGCCATATCAAGATGCTGATTAGACACCATGATTAGTGCACAGGTGTGCCTTAGACTGCCCACAATAAAAGGCCACTCTGAAAGGTGCAGTTTTGTTTTATTGGGGGGGGGATACCAGTCAGTATCTGGTGTGACCACCATTTGCCTCATGCAGTGCAACACATCTCCTTCGCATAGAGTTGATCAGGTTGTCAGTTGTGGCCTGTGGAATGTTGGTCCACTCCTCTTCAATGGCTGTGCAAAGTTGCTGGATATTGGCAGGAACTGGTACACGCTGTCATATACGCTGGTCCAGAGCATCCCAAACATGCTCAATGGGTGACATGTCCGGTAAGTATGCCGGCCATGCAAGAACTGGGACATTTTCAGCTTCCAAGAATTGTGTACAGATCCTTGCAACATGGGGCCGTGCATTATCCTGCTGCAACATGAGTTGATGTTCTTGGATGTATGGCACAACAATGGGCCTCAGGATCTCATCACGGTATCTCTGTGCATTCAAAATGCCATCAATAAAATGCACCTGTGTTCTTCGTCCATAACAGATGCCTGCCCATACCATAACCCCACCGTCACCATGGGCCACTCGATCCACAACATTGACATCAGAAAACCGCTCACCCACACGACGCCACACACGCTGTCTGCCATCTGCCCTGGACAGTGTGAACCGGGATTCATCCATGAAGAGAACACCTCTCCAACGTGCCAAACGCCAGTGAATGTGAGCATTTGCCCACTCAAGTCGGTTACGACGACAAACTGGAGTCAGGTCGAGACCCCGATGAGGACGACGAGCATGCAGATGAGCTTTCCTGAGACGGTTTCTGACAGTTTGTGCAGAAATTCTTTGGTTATGCAAACCGATTGTTTCAGCAGCTGATCGAGTGGCAGGTCTCAGGCGATCTTGGAGGTGAACATGCTGGATGTAGAGGTCCTGGGCTGGTGTGGGAGTGGGAGCAAAACCAAAGTGTTGCGTTTATATTTTTGTTCAGTGTATATATATATATATATATATACACATACATACACACACACACATGCACACAATTACCTTATTTTATTTTTAAATATCCAGGTAGGTAAAGCAGCATGCTGCTCCCTGCTGAATGCCCGTGGATGCCTGTGAAATTGATGAATACTGTCTTCAAAATACTAGTGTTATTTAGTCATTTTCTGGTCGTGTTTTTCCACAGAAATGTGTCCAGACAACATTCTGCCCACAGACGGCCCAAGTATGTTGAGCTTAATGCTCAAAGCCAAGACTGCAAGTCTGGATACTTTCTTTGATCTCTTTGTCAACTGATTTATAATCAAATACAAATCACATTTTGTGCAGTATTGCTTTAGAAGGTTTTGTAAGGTACACAAGAAGATGTTCTTCACCCACCCCCCAAATTATTTATGAGAACGGTATTGTCTGCTCCACATACCCAATGATAACCAATTGGCATGTACGACACATACCGGTAGCCTGATCCCTAGAACCCCAATGGTTTTGGTGTCTGAAAACCTAATGTCAAGATCAGCTCAATCCAGATTCTGATCAATCATCGTGGGAATAAACACAGTAAGACACCATCTGTCCTCCTCTCGCACTGTATTTCTGTTATGTTCCTCATATTTAAACCAGTTAACTCAATAGCTGACCAAGTTTTGCATTAGTCTTGACAGCCAGAAGTCCAGTGTCCAAACCTCACTGGGGCAACAAAGATATGTTGCTTGGTTACAAACGCCCCAAAAGGATGATCACTTATGGAAAACTATACCTTCCAGATCTCGAGTGCCATATCTTGCCAGGATGGTAGAGAAAGCAAATATAACTGGCAATAG
Source organism: Thalassophryne amazonica (assembly GCF_902500255.1). NCBI lineage: Eukaryota > Metazoa > Chordata > Actinopteri > Batrachoidiformes > Batrachoididae > Thalassophryne > Thalassophryne amazonica. The sequence goes on from NC_047115.1 coordinate 61,998,311, forward strand.
ACAGTACTTTTACAGACGAGCCACAGTCTCAGGAGAAGACCCTGCTGTGCTCAGCTACATCAAAAATCAACAAAATGAATTCATGAAAATAACTGCATGGATATATGAAAAATATGACATCACCATTGTATCTTGACATAGCACTGCTGTGCTCATGGTAAAACAATCAGTCACCATGCTAATATTAGTCCAACATGAATAAGGCAATACTGGAGTAATAACCCAAATTTTAACTTCTTTCTGTATGTGTGTAAAACTTTACCGCATTCTGAAAAAGGTATGAAGTTCATATTTCTGTAAGCTTTGCTTGTCTCTGTGATTTCCTTTTCACAAATAGCTGTTATGTCTGTTGAGCTCAGTTAAAAGCATATAATTCTGATTTGTATTAATTGGGAAATGTCAGTTTGTTACCAAGTTAACGGTTTGATAGTTTAACCTTACAGCTGGTGTTGCATATTTGTGTTAGGTTTGCGACAATGACAGCACGGGAACTGCAGCACCAAACTGTTCCTTACAATTATGTTTTGTCCAAATTGAGGAACAAGAAGAAAATAGAAGTTTAAGGTATTTCTTCTTCCACACAAGTGCCAATTGGTGCATGTTTGGTTTTTTTATTGTATTTTGGTTATTTTTTTTTAGTTGGTTCTATGTCTATCTTTGTGGCACTGCTCAAACTTCAGTCTTTGAATTCCAGATGTTGGATTTATTCTGGCCTCAGCTCTGGCATGCCTGCAGGTTTGGATTGTGCCTGCAATTTAGCGCTCACCTGATTTTAGTAAGTGAGGACCTTAGTCAAAAGCACGACAACATTTTCAGCATGTAACAGATTTCTTATTAAAACTTGCATTATTAACTGTTTAATTAGTCATTCTGGCCTATGTAAATCTTGCGCCTCCAGCACACAAAATAGCAGAAAACTAAAGCTGTGCTGCAGAAAAATACACAACTGAGAGTTCAAAGCTTCATTCTTTCTTTCCTTAAAGGGTTCATTTCAAGAGCATACTGTAGTTACAAATTCATTTATCCACCAGATGTTGCACACCAATTCCTCATCCCTGCTCATAAAAAAAAAAAAAAAATTAACAACACCCATATGCATTATTCATTTCATTTAATTTTGCACTGATCACAGTCAAACATCACTTATACAATGGATGGAGAATATCCTCAAGAAGACATCAAATGCTGGAAAGCAGCAACTTTGAAGGAATGTATACACTCGTATACATTTTTCAGTTCTTAGTGATCAATCCCTTTGATAAAATAAGAATTTCCTTAATCTGTTAAAACTGATTCATATCTATTTTAATCTCACTCAGGCACAGCTGATTTGTACAGTCCATGGAGGAAAATATTAAAAGCTTTTCCTGAACTGTATTTATTCAATGTATAGGAGTTTAGACTGTGCTGACAAACTAAATGAAATTTTAAAGTGATTTAAATTCTGGACCAGTGGCTAGAAACTGAAATATGCAAAGTCTATTTTATTCAAAGATCATCAACAATGCGCATCATGAATGCACATCTTGCAGATTAACAATAGCAGATTATGTAAACAATGCACATCCAACATGAGTTTGCACTGCCACAAAAATGGTGATGATGTGCCACCACTAAGTAGCCCAGGGGTCTCATGTACAAAGACTTGCATGGATTTCCTACTGAAACATGCCGTACGCCAAAACCCAGAAACTGGCATAAGCACAGAAATATTCAGAGGTATCAAAGTGTGCATACGCATGGATCCAAACATGCTCCTTTTGTACATCCTAATCAACATGGAATTGAGCGCATATGCAGAACTACCAAATGCATCCCTGTCCACGCCCCCATCTGAATATGCAAATTTATTTAAATAGTTTGGTTGTGTTATTTGCTGGTACCATAAGTGTGGAGTGTAGTGTGCTTGACGACTTCTGCCATTGTCTCTGTGTTGTCGTGGGTAAAAAAAATAAAGTAGAGGCAGCGTGCAAAAACAACGAAAGCTGTGGTTCTGTCACTGTTCTCCCACGCAGCTCGCCGCAATATCAAAACAAAAAAGAAATGAGTACGTGTGTAAATGCTGAGGCCAGAGCAGCGCACACGTACTGAAGTAAAAACATTAGGTATGCGGTGGCCGACAGTGTGTGACATTCACAACATTAACACATGCATTTGAGAAATACTGACACAGAGTGATAGTTGGGGGCTTTTTAAGAAGCTCTCGTTTCATAATCAAGAAAAAGAAAACATTAATAATAACAAAAAACATATCTGAATGCGCACATGCCAAAATGTGCCCATGCTGGTTTTCACTCAGAACAATTACACAAACTAACCACCAAGAAACTATTTGTCCCAGCCTGCCTGTTCCCCATAGCCGGCACCATGAGGGGGCGTTTGGGGGCGATGCCCCCTCACGTCATCAACCTCGCCCCCTCGGATGTTAGAGTTATCAAAAAAATAAAAAAGAAAGAAAAAGAAATACTGGAAAATATAGCAAAATATTAGTTATTCAATAATATCACGTATTTAACAAATAAACCAAATTAATTAACTAAAGTAATTAATTTTAAAACAAACAGATATGGTGTGTGTCTGTGTTCAAGCGATTTGATAGGTTGAGGGTTGCGCTTGTCAGTGCGGCAGAGGGCGGTGCGTTTCCAACGCGTCGTGACGTCAGACGCGTCGCTTCGGAAGCGGCAAGGGGAGATTACTACGTCACACTCTGGCTGTTTCCACAACCTGAATAAAGTTCAGCGATCAAAATCTTGAATTTGCGTTGCCTGAACCACAAAAAAACCTTTAAAAAACAGCAGTAGAACGATTCTCCCATCACCCTGCTGGGAGAAGCTTTTTTCAGCTACTTTTCGGAGTGACACCGACCGAGGGAGGACTGACGTCTTGGTGGGATATCGATCGAACCGCGACAGCGGGCCAACCCGCACGGAGAAGCCGGCCTTCAGGCATCATCACTGGGCAGAGCGATCCAGGCCGCCGGGGTGATGGAGCAAACCCACTCAGTCCGAAATCTCCCACTTTTTGGATATATGCGAAGTCCCAGTTTGCCCAACGGAGTTTAGTTCTGCAGCTTTACTGAGGTGACAATAATGTAAAAATAAAACGTGAAGTTTACTGAACTGTGAAGGTTTAATGATCGGCTAACGTTAGCGTAGCCTTTTAGCACAGTTGATCTGAGTGAACACTTTTAATTTAAATGGTTCAGTCTTTTTTATTTTTACCAAATAAAGCTCAGCTTTAAATAACTTATTTTTTGGGGCGTTTTTTCCATCGTTTTTTTTTTTTTTTGCCGTTTTCCCCTTTTTTTAATGTATAAACTGTTTAGTGTTTCTTTATATTTAAAGAAATATTTTTATTTGTCCCAATCAGGCACATTTGCTGTGCAGACAACCAAACTTCCATTGATGAGCTGAACACCGCGAAGTCCAGTCGAAAGAAAACATCTCTGCTTTTCAGCAACACCACCAGAGTTAAAAACTACAGAAGAGATCTTCATCTGGTCCCGAGAATCCAGCAGAACATCACCTGCTTATAAATAAAAGGCTCTTTGAACAGCAACCATTTTATTATTTTTAAAAAAGCTGTTTAATTTTATATTTTAACAATAAATGAACGGATCATTAAAAATGTCCACGAATCAAAGTCAAAAGACATTTGCACAAGTAGAAGCTCTCCACTTATTGTGCTCAAATTCATATTTTAGAAATGACTGTCCTGATAACATTAAAGGCAATTACATATTTTGACGAAATTACAAGTTTAAATGACTATAAAAAATTCATCATGAGGTTTATGTCACAGAAATCCTACTTTACAATAACACTGCAGTCATTGTTAAATTATTTCCTTTTGCATTTATAATAAACATTTGTATTTATTTAGTGTTTGTTTTTCTGGTTGAAATGAGATATAATCTGCAGACATAAAAAATATACAAGTTTCCATGTTTTTTTATTTGTCTAAAAATAAATGTCTGAGGTTCCTTATGTTAAACAAGAAATTATCTAATATGAAATAACAGGTGGTTTTAATTTACAGATGAAAGGTTTTTAAAGAACCATTTATTGATTTATTTAGCTATTTTAATTACAAGTGTTCTAAACTTTTTTTTTAACAGTAATCAGACATTTTGAGGTAACAACAAAAAAACATTTCCAATGATTTTTCTTCAGAAAACTGCTCTCTAAATGAGCAGTCCTGTCACACGTTAATGTTTTGTACAGATCAGTGGTTTCTGCACCAATCGGATTGGTCCAATCCATTTTGTACAAATCAGTGGTTTCTGCACCAATCGGATTGGTCCAATCCATTTTGTACAGATCAGTGGTTTCTGCACCAATCCGATTGGTCCAATCCATTTTGTACAGATCAGTGGTTTCTGCACCAATCGGATTTGTCCGATCCATTTTGTACAGATCAGTGGTTTCTGCCACGAGTCTTCTGTGTTTTGGCACGACGCATCGTTCCTATTGGACAACACGAAGGTACGTCACAGCTCAGTGTCGAAAGTTGGCGCACCTCATCTCGACAGAACACTGGCTCTGTGTGGTATGCAGGAGATCACTTGACCGAGGGTCTATACGTTCAAATAATAATTAAAAAAATACTGTCATGACTCTTTACTCTTAGTCAGTCTCTTACAACGGTGTAGCCTAAATACATGAGCTTTCCAGGAGCGCACCCAATTCATTACGCACGCTCAGAGGCACGTCTCCTCCGGTGTGTACTTTTTTTTCGGGGAAGCGACCCCGCCCCCTGTGATAAACTCATCGCCCCCTTAATATTTTTTTTCTGGCGCCGGGCCTGCTGTTCACAATCCAACGCGTTTGCGCATCACATATGATTTGAACATTGATGGAATTAAATTGTTTCCCATTAACAAAAACAAATTCATCATGTGATGGCACCTTTATAGCAATGTGTGTGCATTCAACAGCTCCGATTACACTCGGGAAACCGGCTCTCACTGCAAATTGCGCTGTAATGTTGGAATGTGATGTACTTGGATGACATTCAGATGATTGCGTTCCACACAGCTGGCATGGCTCAGCTCAAGGTTGACTGGCACACTGCTGACCGATTGGCCAGCTCACGCTGGAATGTCCCTGTTGCCAGGACATCCAGCGTGGTCAGCACCTGTGTGGACACAGACAATGGCCTGGCTCCTCACTGTACTGCACTCTGGGCCAGCGTCTTCTACGTACAACTCTAGCCACAGTGGCCTTGATAATCAAAATTGGCTTATGAGCCAATTAGCGTCATTTGCAAGTAAATACACTCACAAACGCGTGGGTGTGTTAATTGTTCATCAGTGTGTTGCTGATGTGCACATCACTGATGGCTTTCACACCATTCACAGTTCCCAGCATCACCTTTACACATCGACAGTGGAACAATAACTGCAGAAATGTGCATATGCTAGCCAAAATTTTTACATGATGCACTGCACATTTCCACGGTCATTTCACTTTTCATACATCTGAACGTTACATGAGGCCCCTGATGTTCAGGCAGCCCTATGGATAGCTGGGAAGCTGACTGAGGACTCTGCCTGTCTGGGTTTGCGGTTGTCCTGGATTAAGCCTAAAATTGTTTGAATTACTTCCTGGACTCAGCCACCCTCAACATGGTGAAACCGTGGAACTTGATTCACTTATCTCTGCAGTGGCAATGTGTCTGGAAGCATGGCCCGTAAGGTAAAAAAAACAAAAATAAAAACAAGGGGGAAGTATTTATCAGAGATGCTCAACTCTTCTCATTTCACAGACTCAAGTTCTTGAGTCACTTAGAAAACAGAGCTGGCTTTTAATGAGTCCTTTGAATAACTTATCAAGAGTGCAGAAATCATAAGGTGGTGGTATTTGTTTCTATGCTCTGGACCATGCTAGGGTGGTGGGGAAGATGAAAGCTGCCACACCTGATCTGAGGTTTCGTTTAGGAATCAGTGGCTGAAAGGTTCTTGGAGACACTCCCATCATAACACTGAAACTCAAGGCTAACACACACTTGTTAGGAATTAATGTCAGCAGCTTGACGACAACATTAAACTGACCAACGCATTTTTAAGACATTTATTCTCAAAATATTTACAAAGTACTTCTTTACTCTCATAATCTGTTAAAATGTGCAAAATTAGCCCATTTCTCATTTACAAGAAAATTATCATGGCTTTGTGCCAGCATCATCAGTATGGACCATTCCAGGATGATATCCATATCAAAAGGTCACAGCCATTTTGGAAGACATACAGTGTTATAAAGCTGTAAGAGTTTGAGTTTTTAATGTCTTTGACAGGGTTGAACTTGGTAGGTTTTGTGCAGTTGCAAGTGTAGGAAAAATAAATAAATAAGAGACAAGATAAAGAAAAACATTCCTTCCTCCTACCAGCAGCTGCACATTAAGCACAGATGGATGACCTGCCAGAATCAGAGACTGAGTTTGGAAACAATCATTTAAATACTGCAGGTAAAAACTCACTTTCACCTGGATTCACATGTAGATAGCAAAAAGAAAAAAAAAACATCACAACAGTCATTACAGCAGAATCCCTCCCCCCATCATCTGCAGTAAATAATGAGTCGAGATGCTGTAATTTTACAGTATTATCAGACCTGAAATACTTTACTTGGACACAACAGCTTTTCAATAAGTGTTATATTATACACACACACACACACACAGTAGTGTAGTGGTGTTCAGAATAATAGTAGTGCTATGTGACTAAAAAGATTAATCCAGGTTTTGAGTATATTTCTTATTGTTACATGGGAAACAAGGTACCAGTAGATCCTCACAAATTCAACAAGACCAAGCATTCATGATATGCACACTCTTAAGGCTATGAAATTGGGCTATTAGAAAAAAAAAAAAAAGTAGAAAAGGGGGTGTTCACAATAATAGTAGCATCTGCTGTTGATGCTACAAACTCAAAACTATTGTGTTCAAACTGCTTTTTTAGCAATCCTGTGAATCACTAAACTAGTATTTAGTTGTATAACCACAGTTTTTCATGATTTCTTCACATCTGCGAGGCATTAATTTTGTTGGTTTAGAACCAAGATTTTGCTCGTTTACTAGTGTGCTTGGGGTCACTGTCTTGTTGAAACACCCATTTCAAGGGCATGTCCTCTTCAGCATAAGGCAACATGACCTCTTCAAGTATTTTTGACATATCCAAACTGATCCATGATACCTGGTATGCGATATATAGGCCCAACACCATAGTAAGAGAAACATGCTCATATCATGATGCTTGCACCACCATGCTTCACTGTCTTCAGAGCTTGGGGGTCTGTTGTGGGCTGGGGTGTTTGGCTGGCTTGGTTTTTGTTTTCTGTTTCTCCCACCAGGTGGTATGCATTCAGGACTGAGTGGCTGAGCATTAGGACCTCACCCTGAACACGAGGCTTGTCATCAGGACTCACAGCTGTGGTGTATTTTGTCTTGATCAGAGATTGCTGCATTTAAACCTTGAATGCACAGTGTGTGATTGCCAGAGACTCGGCCTTGTGAGCAGACGTGTGAGAGCGACGTCAGGAGAACAATCTCACCATTACGGACGCAGAGACCGCTCCAGGTTTGACGCCACAGTCTGTGAAGGAGGATTGGGTGAGGTCTCACGCTCTTCAGCACACTTCCTGAGGTAATTTGGTTTTGGTGACTTTTATGAAGTAATGACAGTGGATTTGGTGTCCCTCACACCTTGTGTTATTGAGCTGTCACGTTATGCTAATTGTCTAATCAGCCTCTGCTGCAGTGGAGATTTGAACTGAGTTGTTCCGTGCCTGCAGGGTGAGAAGCTGATGTATAGATTTAAGCCAGGAAGTGTTTGCTGATTGCGTGCAACTTTGAGTTGTGTCTCTTTGTGTGGAGTTGGACTCACCTCCATGTTTTCTTTCTTCACAGACTTGGTTTGTCGCGGCCACCTGGGGGGTGTTGGCGGGGTCCCTGGGTCCGAAGTGCTGTGGCTCCGGACCGTTTGCGCTGTTGAGAGCGCGCCGTGTTTCCACCTCACCAGACCGCGGACTTTTTAGTTGTTTAGCACGTCACTCACTGTTATGTTTATTAAATTCTGTTATCCTTTGAACCGTGCTCTGCTTATTTTATGCTGGGTCCTTTCAAACGCTGGGTCGGTGCTCCGACCGCGTCCGAAACATAACAGTGTCGTCTCACAAACTGTCTGCAGCCCCTGGACCCAAAAAGAACAATTTTACTCTCATCAGTCCACAAATTGTAACCTCTTCTGCACATGTTTTTTATTTAACAGGGTTCTTTGCGGCGGATTCTTGCAAATAAATTAGCTTCACACAGGTGTCTTCTGTCACAGCACTTACAGGTAACTCCAGACTGTCTTTGATCATCCTGGAGCTGATCAATGGGTGAGTCTTTGCCATTCTGGTTATTCTGCTATCCATTTTGATGGTTGTTTTCCATTTTCTTCCATGCGTCTCTGGTGGGTTTTTTTTTGTCCATTTTAAAGCATTGGAGATCATTGTAGATGAACAGCCTATAATTTTTTGCACCTGCGTATAAGTTTTCCCCTCTCCAATCAACTTTTTAATCAAACTACCCTGTTCTTCTGAACAATGTCTTGAACGTCCCATTTTCTTATTGTGAACACCCTTCTACTTTTTTTTTTTTTTTTTTTTTTTTTTACTAACAGCCCAATTTCATAGCCTTAAGAGTGTGCATATCATGAATGCTTGGTCTTGTTGGATTTGTGAGAATCTACTGAATCGACTGGTTTCCCATGTAACAATAAGAAATATACTCAAAACTGGATTAATCTTTTTAGTCACATAGCACTACTATTATTCTGAACACTACTGTGTATATATATATATATATGTAAAGGCCAATTTCTTTTACAGTTTATTTCCTCTATGTAAAAATTTTACCTGACGTAAAACACCTTTAAAGATAAATCATCTTGTTTGTCCTTACTGCAAGCAGAGAACTTTTTCTACAACACATAACGTTGCGGTGTGCTACTCAGTCACTGGTATCTGAGGTCTCCCTTGTACCCACTGAAAAAAAAAAATGAACATCAATTTCTCAAACGTGAATTCAACAATACTTCTGGCCATGGTGACACATCTGCACACATCATTTATATCCATGTCTTGGCATCTGCAAGACTACAAGTCATGTCACCTGAATTGTGAGGGAGCATAAACTATGATGTACTGGCTGTGTGGCGAGTATTCTTGGCTATGATCTGGCACACAGGTGCCTCAGTTTGTGAGGACTAAGCAGGTGGAGGATACCAAGGAGATGCTCATGTTCCACCTGGCTGTGGCAGATAGTTACTCTCAAAAAGGTGGGGATGGACTAGTTGCATGCTAAGGCAGTTCTGAGGAATTATGGATGCAGCATCAGCGCATGGCATCTGTTTGACCAGACTATCTGCCACATATAAGCACTCAAGAGCTGATCTTTTTCAAGTTAATCCCACTTCATTGTTTTTGTCTTCCATTATGGCCACCAACAATCTGGATGATCTGCAAGTCTACATCAATCAACATTTACTTCTGGCATGATGAAAAAATGCCTCCACATAACAACTATAAGAACAGAACACTTTCTTGTACTAATGAATGCCAAACCAAAAACAGGTTCAAAACACCAGTTCAACATGCAAATTCAGTGTGGAAACCATTTTTCAACAGAAAGCCAATTAAAAAGGTCCAGATTCAATTATTTGAATTTCAAAGATGATCTTTAACTTATGACCAGCTCTCAGTGAGGTCCATGCTTCAATTTTGATGGACAGATATTATCAGATTATTATTCAAGCCTCAGAGTTTAACATTCCCCAAAAACAATGTGGGCATTATGTGCACAAACCTCACAGGTCAGTTTTCTGAGGGATGTTCAGCACTGTGAAGGAGGGCAAACTGGAGTTGGTGGTTTCCAGACTCTGTGAAGCTGGTGATTCGTTGTATACTGATTCTAGCAGCATGTCAGAGCAAACTGCGCCCGAGGCTGATCTGATGCCCGTTACAGGACCTTGGGCTGGATTTGGTTGCAGGTCTGCAGTCAAAGAGCACTGTGGGTTCTCTTGCTCAGTCTGGACAAGGTGCTCCATCTGTGCATGCTTACGGCCTCTCCTCTTTCCAAGAACTTTCACGTAGTTTGCTGGAACAAGACCAGTGGTCTGACCATCCATGCTGGCAAGCAGCCAGCCACGCACCCTGGGCTGTTGCTCTACAAAAAAGTGAAAAGGTATGAAAGAACATCAGCTTACCCAATAAAGATAGACTCAGACAATTTTAAGCCCTGCAAGCTAAAGGAGAACTAAGTACGTTTTTGACCTTAATTCTACAGTGTGAGTAACTGTAATAGTTAAATTACTTGTTTTGGGAAAAATGGGGGCTGTCTCTCTAGCAATTACTTATCATTTACAGTTGTCCCAGAATCCCTTGCACAGATCTGGTGTTATCGTGCTGCTGTCTTTACCAAGTACCTTCAGCTTCTCCCTTGTTTAACTTGGGGTCACCACAGAAAATCTGAGTTGTATCTGCATGTTTATCTGGCACAAGTTTTATGCTGTAAGCCCATCCTGATGCAACTCCACATTACATGGAAAATCATGCTGCTGTGTTTATTAAGATTGATTTGTATTTGTTTAGTGCCAGTATAGAATGTTATTATGGGGTATTATGTGTAGAATTTTGAGGAAAAAAATTAATTTCATCCATTTTGGAATAAGGTTGTAACATAATAAAATGTGGAAAAAGTGCAGTGCTGTAAATACTTTCCTGATGCACTATACATATGAAAACATTTTGTAGTTTAGTTAGTTTTTATAAATCACAACATATGCATTAAAATTGTTGTGTACATCATTTTGGTCCATTTTGTGCTTGCACAACAGCTATAAATGAGACCCCTGGTTTGTCCTGTATCCACAAACTGCATTGCCATATACATCATGGCCATTTTGGCAGTACCGGTAACTATTTGCATATTTATCCTGGGGTTTTATATACAGTATTATGTATAAGTTTGGGCACCCCTGATGATTTCCATATTTTCCTTTATGAATCATTGGTTGTTTGGATCAGCAATTTCAGTTAAATATATCATACAGCAGACAAAAACATGATATTTGAGAAGTGAAATGAAGTTTATAGGATTTACAGAAAGTGTGCAATAATTCTTTAAACAAAATTAGGCAGGTGCATAAATTTGGGCACCCCAACAGAAAAAAAGACATCAATATTTAGTAGAACATCCTTTTGCAGAAATAACAGCCTCTAAATGCTTCCTATAGCTTCCAATGAGAGTCTGGATTCTGGTTGAAGGTATTTTGGACCATTCTTTACAAAACATCTCGGGTTTGTTGGTTTCCGAGCATGGACAGCCTGCTTAAAATCACACCAAAGACTTTCAATAATTCAGGTCTGGGGACTGAGATGGCCATTCCAGAATGTTGTACTTGTTACTCTGCATGAATGCCTTAGTAGAATTTGAAGTGTTTAGGGCCGTTGTCTTGTTGAAAGATCCAGCCCTGGCGCAACTTCAACTTTGTCACTGATTCTTGAACATTGTTCTCAAGAATCTGCTGATATCGACTGGAATCCATGTGACCCTCAACTTTAACAAGATTCACAGTACCTGCACTGGCCACACAGCATGATGGAACCACCTCCAAATTTTACTGTAGGTAGCAAGTGTTTTTCTTCAAATGCTGTATTCTTTTTCAGCCATGCATACCGCCCCTTGTTATGTCCAAATAACTCAATTTTAGTTTCAACAGTCCACAGCACCTTATTCCAAAATGAAGCTGGCTTGTCCAAATGTGCTTTAGCATACCTCAAGCGATTGTTTGTGGCATGTACACAGAAAAGGCTTCTTCTGCATTACAGCATCTCTTTGTGCAAAGTGCGCTGTACAGTTGAACGATGCACAGGGACAATATCTGCAGCAAGATCATGTTGTAGGTCTTTGCAGCAGGTCTGTGGGTTGACCATGACTGTTCTCACCATCCTTCGCTTCAGCTTATCTGAGATGTTGAACAATCTGTTTTCAGGTCATCCATGATTGGATTCACATGTGTAAGGACCAAACCAATTTTGTGTTCCAATAATTAGTGCTAAATGTAGTCAATAAAATGACAAGGATGCCCAAATTTATACACCTGCCTAATTTTGTTTAAATAATTATCGCACACTTTTAAATGCTAGAAAATTCATTTTACTTCTCAAATATCAGTGTGTTCATCTGCTATATGATATATTTAACTGAAATTTCTGATCCAGACATCCAATGATTTATAAAGGAAAAACCCTGAAAATTACCAGGGGTGCCCAAACTTTTGCATACAACTGTACATTAAATGTTTCTCCACTCCCACTTTCTTACCTTTAGGAGCTAGATTAAGCATGTCTCCAGCCCGCAGTGAAATCTCCTCCTCAGATGCAGCTGTAAAATCATACTCTGCTCTTGCCACAACATGATCGTCCTCCCCACTGGCCCAGTTAGTAGCTAAACAGCCACAAAACATGCTCACTTGTTATAAATGTAATTAAAAAGGAGTGCTACAGGCATACATTTTAACATATTCAGCATCTTGTCTAATAATAGATATCATAACATTATTATTCACCCTTAAGTCAAGAAACATCAGTTATCTGTCAGTGTTTGCTGCCCTACATAGTCAAAGTTACCAGCACCCCTATATTTTAACTACACATTTTAAAATAAAAACCCCAAGCATGTACCAGACACAGCAGTCTGGGCGTGCCCAGTCGCAACAGAGGTACGAAATGAAGTTCAACTCTGACACTTGTCAATTCAAGGAAAATGGGGGCTGTATTTGCTTGATTAAAACTGGGTGTTTATTTTTTTCAAACCATGCTCAGACCGGGAGCCTAAACGAGGCACGCCATAATTCAAGGCCGCATTTCTGCTTAAAACTGATTTTAGAGGTACAGAGGAGGATTTTATTAAAAAGACGACCTGAAAGTTCACCTACCTATTTGCCAGAATGTACATCTGAGATGCAAGCCTAGATCTGACGTTTATACCACTTCATCATGAAGCTTTGTAACTGGAGATACAAAAAGCAGAATTTGCACTGTGCACAACTTCTTCAATCACAGTCACAGAAGCCTAAAACTTTTTCTGGGTTGTCTGGGTGTCTTTGCTCACTCTTCTCCTTCTTGCACAGTCACTCAGTTTTTGAGAACTGTCTCCTCCACACAGATTTACCATAGAATGTCATGCTGTTTGCATTTCTTCATAACTGATGTAAATAAAGTTCAAGACATATTCAGTGACTTGGAAATGTTCATGTATCCATCTCCTGACTTGTCTGAAGAAAACTGGCAATTAAACTGATTATTTACAGGTATTATACCATAGGGGCTGATTACTTATGTAACCCATCATCTTGGCTTTTATATTTGTAATTAATTTATATCAGGTTGTAGAGATTTACTTTCAGTTTAAGGAAGATAATTTTAGAATTTTTTTTATATTGAGAAGCCTGGTTTACTTTTTGTATTTAAAATGCCATAAATTAAAATGTGTGAAATACCAAGGGGCTGAATACTTTTGCACGCCACTGTATGCAGAAATGATTGTTGCACAAAAGCTTCAAATACCTGTTGCTGAGACAGATGATGACTGGAGTGCAGTTTTAAGCAGAAGCAAGGTGATAATTGGAAAATTGCTGCCGACGCTCCAAAACGAAGCATGCACAGTGAAGGCAGAGGGGACAGATTTTTAGGGGGGACTGTTCGGTCGTTGACACCGGTAATTATTAACAAAATGCTGCTTTTGTTGCCTGCACTGTAATATGGTGTTAAGTTTCACACATATGCCTGGGTGTGGCAAACCAAAGACAACCTCTTTAGATCAGAGCCCTCTGCGTGGCTGTGAACCCTCTGTGCAGCTTAATGCACAACCACCAAAGCCCCAAACTCTTACAGACTGGTCATGGGTGTGGTAATGGCTTCCCTCACTAGTCCCCTTCTTGCACAGTCACTCTGTTTTTGAGAACTGTCTACTCCAGACAGATTTACCATATTGTTCATATTTCTTAATTACTGATCTGAATGAAGTAAAAGACACACTCAGTGATTTGGAAGTGTTCATGTATCATCCGTTGACCTGTGTAAAGAAAACCTGGCATGAAAGTTATGATCTACTGTAAATTCAAAGGGTGCCAATAACCATTTCAGCATACATTTCATATCTATATTTTTTCCCACTTTATATGTTTTGTTGTCTCTGTTTAATAACTTTGGAGTTTTTTCAAAGATATTTTCATTATACAAAAATTGGTTTGTTTGCATTTATTTCTGTACATATTTTAAAATGTGTACTTAAAACAAAAGGAGTGCTAGTAATTATTAAGTATCAAGTACTAAGTATTCATACAATTATCAGTGACATTTTCTCAGCTAGTTTTTTCAGGAAAACCTAATGTCTTAAACAGTATTTCACAGCTGCTGTTGCCTCACAGCAAGAAGGTCATGGGATCAATTCCCACCTGGGCCTTTCTGTGTGGAGTTTTGCATGGTCTCCCCATGTTTGCGTGGGTTCCCTACAGATGCAGCAACACACAACATGCAAACTCTGCATGCATGTTAGGTGAATTGTTAAACTTTAAAATGACCGCAAGTGTGCGTACAGGTATGTTTGCCTGTCTATATGTGACCTGCGACAGACTGGCATCCTGTCCAGGGTGTACGCCGCCTCACGCCTTATGACTGCTGGGATAGGCTCCAGCACCCCATGACCTTTAACTGGAGTAAGCAGGAATTGAAGGTGGATATGTGTGGTAAAAAGTGAAGTGCATCATATTATCTACAAGTACTTAAATTCAAATCTCACCACTTTCTTCAGTCCCAGGATTGGAGCTTAAAAGTTTCCAGATAAGATATGGTCCCCCCAAGACTACAGCAAAAAACAGAAAGATTGGCCAGGACTTAATGCTGTGACCATCCATGTCGTACCCTCTGGATGAATTTGTAGCCAAGGCATCACTAGCACTGTCTGCCCACAAGTCCTCCACTTCATCATCTGTCCTTCGAGACAACAGCCTTTGTAATCGCCGGTAGAGGTAGCGCAAGGTGCGTACCAGTGCAAAGGCAGACAAAACCCGGGTGAGGTGTGCACGAAGCCGTGTTAGATGGTTGGCCACATCCAGCACAGCACGGAAACTGTTGTACACAGCGGAGAACGTAGCATCTAGCATCATACTAACAGAGGCAAAGGCGTGGACAATGCTCTCAATAGACTGGAAAGCGCCACGGCTGCTCTCCTCTGCTTGCTGCACAAACCGGCTGGGGGCAACATCTTCTGTGTGGGAGAAACGGCTATATCCTCCCAGGCCATAGCCACCGCCATAGCTGTAGGGGCTGAATCCCCCGTAGACAGAGTTTCCATATGGACTATAGGAGGTGGTGAAAGAATTGTATGATGGACGGTAGGACTGCTGGAGTGGCCGAGGCGGTACTGGGGGAGCCACTCTCATCAAGGCAGGAGGACCAGCAGAAATAGAGGGGCCCACAGTTGGTCTGAAATCTGTTGATCTGAGACAGTTTTGACAAAAAGAACACAAAACTCAAAATATCTGTAACTGAATTATATTAAAACTAAGTATGCAAAAAAATAATTTACTTCAGGACCTATCATCTGAGAAAACCTACAGACATATTAACAATGTTGTAAAATAAGAGCAACAACTACTTGTTTCATTACTGACAAATCTGACAATGTTACCAACTGAATGTCTTGCACAATGAGAATAAACAGCCGCTCTTAATTTTACACACAAGGAAATCGGGTGTGTGTGTGTGGGGGGGGGGGGGGGGGGGGGGGGTGTCTCGTCACATTTAACAATAAAAAATATTTAATACTTTGTTCAGCATTTGTGGTGTAACCGGTTCTCGAAAGGATTTGCCTACGCACATTTATCACAATGCTTGCGCACATTTTGGCGTTGGAAAACAACCATATAATTCTGTCTGTTTTGTGCTATTTTGTGTAAAAACAAACACTGCATGTTAAGGTAATAAGTGCAGATTATATATATATATATATATATATATATATATATATATATATATATATATATATATATATGTGTGTGTGTGTGTGTGTGTGTTTCTCAGAAGGTGAGGAGTTAAAACGGATATGTAATAGGTCACAATTTTTTCAACTACAGAAGTGTGCAGGTACCACTGCTCTGATTTAACTTTTTGAGGTTTTTGAATAGAAAATGATTGTAGAGATACTTTTTTACTCCAGTTCACGAAGCCAAAGTGATCAGCTAAGCTGAGAAACTAGAGTCCAGAAGCCCTGATACATGTGTAACTTTATCAGAAAAAATATTTTTGGGATATGGCAGTGGCCAACTTTCATGTTCAGACCATGAAGGAAATCCACCGATGACGTCATATTGACAATGCGTGACGAAGTTTCTCAAGTTGTGACTGCACTCAAAATTAATTGTTTGAAGCTTTACTGCTAAATTTGGTGTCCAAATCTGTCAAATCCAGTAGACATAAACCAAAACCAACAAAGAGCAACAGTAATCGGTGGCAAACATATTGTCTTACTGGTAACACCACGGTGAAGACTTCTAAATATGAATTCATTTTGCAGGTAACAGAGAAATGCAGTTAATAATTACAGAAGCGCCTACAAAAGTTAAAAGTCTACGGGGAAAACAAACAAAACTGTGCACTGGAAAGGTCACTTTATGAGGCCTCAGTGGGCACAAAACATGTCAGTTCGCTAGTTATAGCTTTATTTAGTTTATAAGAAACGTAGAATTAAATAGCAGACAAACCCGACAAATATTTAGCTACCCAAACAACTTTAGCATTAGCAAATGCTAGCTAGCAACACCAGCTAACATGATTAAAGCTGTTATACCTGTAATTTATAGGCGCACTCATCACCCCAGGAATACGTCTTTCCCACGGTTTTGGTGGAGGCTGTGAGCCCATGGCAGAAAATATGTTCAAAAATTGTCAAAATGTGGAAAAAGTCCAACGAGCGCTTCGCACCGTGTTTCAGTGTTTCATACACTGTCTGTCTGGCGTTGAAGTTTCGAAACATGTATCAAGTCGAGCTCTTTGGTATCTTAAAGCCACAGAGACGGTGGTAAATAATGTGTGTGTGTTAAGTGTTTCTTATATTTTACAACAGACCTGAAAGATTCTTGCTGTAAATTGTTTTTTGTAACCGAACATCTGAAGTTTCAAACACAAACCCACGTTTAACTGGAAAGCGTCAGGTTTTTTTTCTTCATTACTAGTTCCACTGGACACTAGGTGGCGGTAATATCCCTAATCTCAATTCTACTCCTTTTCCCCGTTAAAACCCTAAAGAGCATATGTCTGAGTAATATTTACCTTTACCTTTACCTACCTGTTATGGTCTTCTGAAACAGTTGATAGATATATTTTATAAGTTAAAAATGGGACCGATGCTAACGCGTTAGCCTGTCTATGGCGTTTTCAATGTAAAAGTTAGCTTTAAACTGTAAAAGAGTCAAATGTATTACAAATTGTAATATTTTATTTATTTTTATTTATATATTAATAGCAACAACAACAATAATAGTAATAATAACTAATAATGCTACAATACAGTTTTAGAGAAACAGACAAAGAGAAACAACACAAAGGATAAAACCAACTAACAATGAACATAAACCGCCAATGGAAATGCAGGGTGCACAGGCGCCGGCAGGAGGCGTGTTAGGTGAGCTGCAGCAAATCTTAACTGCCTTCACTGCTCGGTTGGACTTGGTAACCGAGCAGAATGTTATACTCAATCGGAGGATGGAGGCTCTCACCGCCCAGGTGGAAGCGCACACACTGGGCCCTGCTGCAGCATCTCCTCCTGCTGACCGAGCACTGAATACAGATATTACAGTGGTGGTTCAACCCTTCACGCCCCAGCACTGGTGGACACGTGGTCAGAAGGGAATCTGCTGGATACAGATGGGCAAGGGAGGTCGGGCTCCCCCTAGTGGCTCTACCTTCCCCATTGAAGGTATGGGCGCTAGATGGCACCCTTCTCCCTTTAATCACACACAAGACACAGCCAGTAACTCTGGTTGTGTCTGGGAATCATCAGGAGGAGATTGAGTTTTATGTAACTCCTTCTACCTCCCGCATTATTTTGGGCTTCCCATGGATGGTAAAACATAATCCCCGGATTGATTGGCCATCTGGGGTTGTGGCTCAGTGGAGCGAAACCTGCCACCGCAGTGTTTAGGATCCTCGGTTCCTCCCGGTTTGACCGCTAAAGAGGAGGTTAAAGTCCCCCCCAATCTGACGGCGGTGCCAGTGGAGTACCATGATCTTGCTGACGTCTTCAGCAAAGATCTGGCACTCACTCTTCCCCCGCACCGTCCGTACGATTGTGCCATTGATTTGATTCTGGGCGTTGAGTACCCGTCCAGCAGGCTGTACAACCTCTCACGTCCTGAGCGCGAATCAATGGAGACCTACATCTGGGACTCTTTAGCTGCCGGGCTGATCCGGAACTCCACCTCCCCGATGGGTGCTGGTTTCTTTTTTGTGGGCAAGAAAGACGGCGGACTCCGTCCATGCATTGATTACAGAGGGCTGAACGAGATTACGGTTCGTAACCGATACCCGTTGCCCCTGTTGGATTCAGTGTTCACGCCCCTGCATGGAGCCAAAATCTTCACAAAGCTGGATCTTAGAAATGCATACCACCTGGATCAAATCCCGAAAGGAGACAAATGGAAGACGGCATTTAACACCCTGTTAGGTCACTTTGAGTACCTGGTCATGCTGTTCGGCCTCACTAACGCCCCTGCGACGTTCCAAGCTTTGGTAAATGACATCTTGCGGGACTTCCTGCATCAGTTCGTCTTTGTATATCTGGACGATATTCTCATCTTCTCCCCGGATCCTGAGACTCATGTCAAGCATGTACGTCAGGTCCTGCAGCGGTTGTTGGAGAACCGGCTGTTTGTGAAGGGCGAGAAGTGCGAGTTCCACCGCACTTCTTTGTCCTTCCTGGAGTTTATAATCTCCTCCAACTCCGTCGCCCCTGATCCGGCCAAGGTTGCGGCGGTGAGAGATTGGCCCCAACCGACAAGCCGTAGGAAGCTGCAACAGGTCCTCGGCTTTGCAAATTTCTACAGGAGGTTCATTAAGGGCTACAGTCAGGTTGTTAATGTTGTGTGGGCCGCCAGAAGAGGAGGTACTGCTGGCCCACCACCACCAGATGGCGCCCTGCCTGGAGTGCGGGCTTCAGGCTCGAGAGGGCGCTGCCGCCACGGACACAGCCGGGGGTGACAGCTGTTACTCATCATCTCATGACAGCTGTCACCCATCTACACTTCATCATTCTCCTCCATAACAACCGGACTTCATCTCCACCTCGTTGCCGAGATATCATCTACCAGTAGAGGTAATAGTCTCAGCCGTGTAACTAACTGTGTTTAGTCTGAACTCATTTTTGCAGCTGTTTTTCCTGTGGAGTGCATTGTCTGGAGATTGGCCGGGACGGCGACAGCTTCGCTTCACACCCTGCCAGTAAGTGCTTTTGTGACAGGAGCTGCACGTGTGGATGAGATGTGAGGTGGAATTCCCACCATTTGTTATTACTGGGTGTGCACACACCCACCTTTGATTGTTTCTGCTCCTTGCCAGCAGTACCAGATCCGACGCTCGGAGACGGTGGCCACCTGGGGGACTCGGGGACTTGGCGGCTCCAGTATTCTCCAGGTTCAGTGGCGGAGGAAATCGTGTGGTTCCGGTTCTTCTCAGGACAGACATCTTCTATCCTCGAGCCTGCCCCACACGTCACCTTTGTGATTGACTATTGTCTTACATTCTGTAATCTGTTGTATTGTGGTTGTGCTCATTCACAACAGTAAAAGTGTTCATTTTTGACTCTATCATTGTCCGTTCATTTACGCCCCCTGTTGTGGGTCCGTGTCACGACACTTTCCCAACAGGATATCTCGGCCAGCATCATGGATCCCGAGGGGCGTCACCCAGCCGTTGAACAGCCAGTGGAAGAGCAGGGTGCACGGGCGTCTGCAGGAGCGTGTTTGGTGAGTTGCAGCAAATCCTCACAGCCTTTACTGCTCGGTTGGATCAGATGACCGAGCAAAACGTCATCCTTAATCGCAGGATGGAGGCTCTCACCGCACAGGTGGAAGTGCGCGCTCAGGGCGCTGCTGCAGCTCCTCCTCCTGCCGACCCAGTGCAGAATACAGACGTTCCACTGGTCGTTCAACGACCCCCCCCACCATCCCCTGAAGCATACATAAGCCCCCCAGAGCCGTACGGGGGTTGTGTGGAGACGTGCACGGACTTTCTTATGCAGTGTTCGCTCGTCTTTGCACAACGTCCTGTAATGTACGCGTCTGACACCAGTAAGGTGGCTTATGTCATTACTTGCTCCGAGGTGAGGCACGCGCCTGGGCTGCGGCGCTTTGGGAGCAAAATTCACGGCTCCTTCACATGTATGCTGGGTTTGTGAGGGAGTTCAAAATGGTTTTTGATCACCCTAATAGAGGAGAAACAGCTTCAACTGTGCTGCTGTCAATGAGACAGGGGCGCTGGAGCGCAGCCGCTTATGCAGTCGACTTCCGCATCGCGGCTGCGAGGTCCGGCTGGAATGACGCTGCGCTCCGCGCCACCTTCACAAACGGACTGTCGTCGGTCCTGAAGGAGCACCTGGTGGCTAAGGACGAACCGCGAGATTTAGATGGGCTTATCAATCTCGTTATACGGTTAGACAATCGGTTGGAGGAACGCCGTCAAGAGCGAGACGAAGGACGTGGCCGGGTACGCGCCGTCCCTCTCCCTTCCGGTTCCGAAGGGTTCCGCCCTCCCCCACGCTCCACAGCCGCAGCGCTCCGTGTGGCAACAGCTCCCCCTGCTGACGTTGCTAGGGAAACGCACAGGGCCAAAATGAGAACAGATGACAGAATGAGGAGGCTGGTCCGCGGGGAGTGTTTTCTCTCAGCTCAAAAGAGCACATACAGAAAAAACTGCCCCAAACGGCCAAAACGACAACACTCGCCTTGGAGACTGGGCTAAGGGGGGGTCATAACATTCACCGTGGGACACACACGTATTGTCACACGACTCCCAGTTACAATCCTGAGCGGGGATTTAACCCTTCAAGCCCCAGCACTGGTGGACACGGGGTCGGAAGCGAATATGCTAGACAGCAGATGGGCTAGGGAGGTAGGGCTCCCTCTGGTGGCGCTCCCTTCGCCATTGCAGGTGCGGGCACTAGATGGCACCCTTCTCCCTTTAATCACGCACAAGACACAACCAGTAAATCTGGTGGTGTCTGGAAATCATCGGGAGGAGATCGAGTGTTTGTGACTCCTTCTACCTCCCGCGTGATTTTGGGCTTCCCGTGGATGTTGAAGCACAATCCCGGGATTGATTGGCCGTCTGGGGTGGTGGTTCAGTGGAGCGAAACCTGCCATCGAGTGTGTTTAGGATCCTCGGTTCCTCCCGGTTTACATGCTAAGGAGGAGGTCAAAGTCCCTCCCAATCTGACAGCGGTGCCGGTTGAGTACCACGATCTTGCTGACGTCTTCAGCAAGGATCTGGCACTCACCCTTCTCCCGCACCGTCCGTACGATTGTGCCATTGATTTGATTCCAGGCATGGAGTTTCCGTCCAGCAGGCTGTACAACCTCTCACGACCTGAGCGCGAATCAATGGAGACCTACATCCGGGACTCATTAGCTGCTGGGCTGATCCGGAATTCCACCTCCCCGATGGGTGCAGGTTTCTTTTTTGTGGGCAAGAAAGATGGCGGACTCCGTCCATGCATTGATTACACGGGGCTGAATGAGATTACGGTTTGCAACCGATACTCGTTGCCATTGTTAGATTCCGTGTTCACCCCCCTGCATGGAGCCAAAATATTTACAAAGTTGGATCTTAGGAATGCGTATCACCTGGTTCGGGTCCGGAAGGGAGACGAGTGGAAGACGGCATTTAACACCCCGTTAGGTCACTTCGAGTACCTGGTCATGCTGTTCGGCCTCACTAACACCCCCGCGACGTTCCAAGCTTTGGTAAATGACATCTTGTGGGACTTCCTGCACCGATTCATCTTCGTATATCTGGACGATATACTCATCTTCTCTCCAGACCCTGAGACTCATGTCCAGCATGTACGTCAGCGGTTGTTGGAGAATCGGCTATTTGTGAAGGGCGAGAAGTGCGAGTTCCACTGCACCTCTTTGTCCTTCCTGGGGTTTATCATCTCCTCCAACTCCGTTGCCCCTGATCCGGCCAAGGTTGCGGCGGTGAGAGATTGGCCCCAACCAACAAGCCGCAGGAAGCTGCAACAGTTCCTCGGCTTTGCAAATTTCTACAGGAGGTTCATTAAGGGCTATAGTCAGGTAGTTAGCCCCCTGACAGCCCTGACCTCTCCAAAAGTCCCCTTCACCTGGTCGGATCGATGTGAAGCCGCGTTCAAGGAGTTGAAACGACGGTTCTCGACTGCACCAGTTCTGGTGCAGCACGACCCTAGTCGCCAGTTCGTGGTTGAAGTGGACGCCTCTGACTCAGGGATAGGAGCCGTGCTTTCCCAGAGCGGAGAGACCGATAAGGTTCTTCACCCTGTGCCTATTTTTCCCGCAGGTTGACCCCGGCCGGAACGGAAACTATGACGTCGGCAATTGAGAGCTCCTTGCGGTGAAGGAGGCTCTTGAGGAGTGGAGACACCGGTTGGAGGGAGCGTCTGTGCCATTCACGGTTTTCACTGACCATCGGAACCTGGAGTATATCAGGACTGCCAAGCGACTGAACCCCAGGCAAGCCTGCTGGTCACTGTTCTTCGGTCGTTTTGACTTCCAAATCACTTACCACCCCGGGACCAAGAACCAGAGATCGGATGCCTTGTCCCGGGTGCACGAAGATGAAGTCCAAACTGAGCTGTCGGATCCACCGGAGTCCATTATTCCAGAGTCCACTATCGTGGCAACCCTCACCTGGGACGTTGAGAAGACCGTCCGGGAGGCCCTGAAACGGAGCCCGGACCCCGGAACTGGTCCGAGGAACAGACTTTACATCCCACCAGAGGCTAGAGCTGCAGTTCTGGATTTCTGTCACGGTTTCAAGCTCTCCTGTCATCCGGGGGTGCGAAGGACAGTGGCAGTTATCCGGCAGCGCTTCTGGTGGGCGTCCATAGAGGCCGACGTCCGGGAGTATATCCAGGCCTGCACCACCTGTGCCAGGGGCAAAGCCGAGCACAAGAAGACCCAAGGGCTTCTCCAGCCGCTGCCAGTGCCTCATCGCCCCTGGTCCCATATCGGCCTGGATTTCGTCACGGGCCTCCTGCCATCCCAGGGTAACACCACCATCCTCACGATAGTGGACCGATTCTCCAAGGCGGCCCACTTCATGGCCCTCCCGAAGCTCCCTACTGCCCAGGAGGCTGCTGACCTCCTGGTCCACCACGTTGTCCGTCTGCATGGGATATCAACTGACATTGTCTCGGATCATGGTCCCCAGTTTTCCTCTCAAGTGTGGAGGAGTTTCTGCAGAGAACTGGGGGCCACCGTGAGCCTCTCGTCCGGGTACCACCCACAGACGAATGGACAGGTAGAACGGGCCGACCAAGAGCTGGAACAGACCCTTCGCTGTGTGACATCCGCGCATCCGACGGCCTGGAGTAACCATCTGGCCTGGATTGAGTATGCCTATAACAGTCAGGTGTCTTCTGCCACCGGCCTCTCCCCATTTGAGGTGTGTTTGGGGTACCAGCCCCCATTGTTTCCCGTGGTGGAGGGAGAGGTCGGTGTGCCCTCGGTCCAGGCCCACCTGCGGAGGTGCCGTCGGGTGTGGCGCACCGCCCGTTCTGCCTTGTTGAAGGCCCGGATGAGGGCTAAGGCCCATGCAGACCGCCGGCAAACCCCGGCCCCTGCATACCAGCCCGGGCAGGAGGTGTGGTTGTCTACGAAGGACATTCCTTACAAGTGGACTCCCCCGAAATTGAAGGACAGGTACATTGGCCCCTTCAAGATCCTCAAGGTCCTCAGCCTGGCCGCAGTGAAGCTCCAACTCCCAGCTTCACTGCGGATCCACCCTGTGTTCCATGTTTCCCGGATCAAACCACACCCCACCTCACCCCTCTGTGCTCCTGGTCCGGCGCCGCCTCCTGCCCGCATCGTTGACGGGGAGCCGGCTTGGACCGTGCGCCGGCTCCTGGACGTCCGTCGGATGGGCCGGGGGTTTCAGTATCTGGTGGACTGGGAGGGGTATGGACCTGAAGAACGCTCCTGGGTGAAGAGGAGCTTCATCCTGGATCCAGCCCTCCTGGCCGATTTCTACCGCCGGCACCCGGACAAGCCTGGTCGGGCGGCAGGATGCGCCCGTTGAGGGGGGGGGTCCTGTTGTGTGGGCCGCTGAAGAGGAGGTACTGCTGGCCCACCACCAGAGGGCGCCCTACCTGAAGTGCGGGCTTCAGGCACGAGAGGGCGTAGCCGCCTCGCAGGAGCAGGCCGTGGAGTGACAGCTGTCACTCATCACCACCTCATCACCAGCTGTCACTCATCACTACCACTTCACCATCCACAATAAAAGCCGGGCAGCAACTCCACCTCCCTGCCGAGATATCGTTCTACCCGTCAGGTAAAACTCTGACCCGTTTTTCTGTGCCGAACGCACGTGTTTTTTTGCAGGAGTACCTGTTACCTACTTTCAGCTGGGAAATGGGTTTGTGGTTTGTAGAGGAGTGACGTTCTTCACCCCTCACTCCAAACCAGATAAGTAGCACTTTCAGGCTCTGCACGAACTGTGTTCCTGTGTAGGAGATGGAGATTGTCCCACAAGAAGGAACTGACTGTTTGCTGACTGTTTTGCTGGGTGCGCATTCACCCACCATAAACTGTTTCTGCTTCCTGCCAGCAGTACCAGGTCTGACAGCTGGAGACGGTGGCCACCTGGGGATTCAGGACTTGGCGGCTCCAGTGTGCTCCAGATTTGTTGGCAGTGGAAATCGTGTGGGACCCGGCTCTTCTCTGGACAGACGTCTTCTATCCTCGAGCCTGCCCACACGTCACCTTTGTATATTGACGGGATTCTAAATCCATGATTGTCTATATTCCATTGTGCACATTCACAACAGTAAATTGTTATCTTTTGGTTCATCCATTGTCCGTTCATTTACGCCCCATTGTGGGTCTGTGTCACTACACTTTCCCAACATGAAACCTGGTGGAAATCTCTTTGTGGCGTGTCAGTGATGTATGTATGTGCAAAATAAAACAAAACACTACTCCAGGTATGTTTTTGACGAGAATATAACATCATAACTTTGTTACAAGGTCAAACGTTGATGTTGCGTGAATAACGTAATAATAACTCACTTCAAGAAATAATGGCAAACTCACATGTAAGTAAAAAAACAAAAAATAAAAAACGATTAATTGAAAAAAAATCAACCAATTAATCGATTACTAAAATAATCGTTAGTTCCAGCCCCAGTTTGTTTTATGAGTCAGAGCATTTTACCGATGAAATGTGAAGTTTTGAGTTTCTCAGTGCGCATTCGTTTTCAAAACGGTGACAGTTGTTGTGTGTTGGGGGGTTTGGCTGGACATTTTGGTGTTATTTTCTTTTCTTTGCTCTCCAGGTGGTATGCAGGCTGGTTCTTAGTCTGTGGGAGACGCAGAAGAGTCCTTCACCCTCATCAGCATTATTGGCTGCACTTGTGGAGGATGTTCACGTGCAGGCCTAATGACTTGCAGCACCTGTGGATGATGCTCACGTGCAACTTGACTTTCAGCTGAAGCAGATAATGAGATGGCGTTCTGCATTTAAGCCATGAGTGATTCGAGCAGAATTGCCGGGAACTCGACCTTGTGACGTTCGTTTGTGAGACGCTGAGGACCGCGTGTTGTGAAAGTGTAGGAACACGGACCCACAACAGGGGGCGCAAATGAACGGACAATGGAGAAGGTAAATAACAAGGTTTTACTGTTGTGGAACGTGCACAACCAATACAACAATTGACAATTTGGGGTTAAGCCGAATTCCACTGGTGTCGTGTGGGCAGGCTCGAAGGTAGGAGACGTCCGTCCAAGTCGAACCGGAACCACCCAGATTTCCTCTGCCACCGAACCCTGGAAGTACTGGAACCGCCAAGTCCCGAATTCCCAGGTGGCCACTGCCTCCGCTCGTCGGATCCGGTACTGCTGGCAAGAGAACAAACACACAGGTGGATGCGGCTGCACCCAGTAACACAGAGAGGGGAGAAGCCGTCTCCACCTCACGTCACAATACTGCAGGAAGGTGAGTACTTATCTTTGAGTAGACAGCTGTCCTGCAATGTTCAACAAGAAAGGCAATATAATATAGCAGAGAATTGTTACCTCTATCTTAAGGCGATATCTCGGCACTGAGGTGGAGACGCCGTCCTACTGATATACCTCCGTGCTGAGTGGAACAAGCTGTGTCCAGTGATGGTGACAGCTGTCACCCAGGCTGCTCCCATAAGGTGGCAGCGCCCTCTAGTGCCTGGAGCCCGCACTCCAGGCAGGGCGCCCTCTGGTGGTGGTGGGCCAGCAGTACCTCCTCTTCAGCGGCCCACACAACACCGCGCCTGGGTTTGACACATCGTGCCTGTGAAGGAGGACGGGTGAGGGACACATGCTGTCAGCACACATCAGAGGTGATGATTGTCTGAATAAGTGTTAACAGTAATTTGGTATTTTGTTATGCAGTATATTTGAACATTGATGAGAATTGTGCAGCTCGCTTCTCACTGCCGTGGCATACAGAATGATGATCCTCCACCTGTTGTGAGAAGCTGCTCATTTACATAAAGCTTAAATTCAGACCTGAATGTGTTGCTGATAGTGTGTGCCTTTGAAGGATATTTGTTGTAGCTGTTGACTTACCTCACTTTTTCCATCCTTCACAGAGTCAGTTTGTCGTATCCACCTGGGGGGTGTTCGGCGGTGAGTCTGGGTCCAGAAGCGTCGGGCTTCGATCCATTTGGGTGCTGGAGAGCGCGCCTTCCTTCACCTCGCCAGACAACCGCACATTTATGTTGTACACAGTTATTGCACAGAAGGAAAATAAATTTATTTTGTTTTTGGAACCGCTTTCTGGTTATTTTAGCGCTGGGTTCAGTCAGACGCTGGTCGCGCTCCTCAACTCGCGTCTGCACATAACAACAGTGTTACTTTGTGCACAGCAGAACAATGTTGTCAGTTGCCTTAGGCCCTAATTTTGTATTTTATTGACTGTACAACCAGCAACACAGCACCCTTTTGGTGCATTTACCGGAATGGAACCGATCAAAATATCACAGAAGACAAAGAATTTTTACTTGACAGTTTGAAGTGAGTTTTCTTTGTTTCAGAGGAGTTCAAACCCATTAAAATTCACTAGAATATACAAAATTTGACTTGCTCTTTTAAAAAAGTTCTGGGGGAGCACCCCCAGTCCCCCCATAATCAATGCTTTGTTTTTAACTTGACAGTTTGAAGTGACTTTTATTTGTTTCAGAGGGCTTCATACCCATTACAATCACCAGAATATACAAAATTTGACTTGCTCTTTTAAAATTTTCTGGGGGAGATCCCCAGACCCCCGATACTCAATACTGTATTTTTACTTAAACAGTTTAAAGTGAGTTTTTGTTGTTTCAGAGGGCTTCATGCTCATTTATGTACCTTTATGTTCAGGTTTTGCATTCTTTTTATGCTTGTCTGTCTCTCCTTAGAGGCTATTTAGAATAGATTTGTATACTGTATAATGTGTTTATTGTATTTATTGACGAAAAAAAGTGTGTGCCCCACTATGCCACATTTTAGGAAATTGCTGCATGGATTTTTGCCAGGAAAAAATTTATGGCTTAACCCACCCCCTCATGAGACGTTGGAAGAAAGAGAGATAAAGCTTAAAACTTTTAAGTAAATAAATCTGATTGGAATTTAGTGATGATCTTGAAGCCAATTAATTTTAAAAAATTATGAAACAAACATATGAATATGTTTAAAAATTAGCCACTTGATATCCATAGACAACAAACCCTTTTTCTGGAACCTTTAACTGGGTCACTTAGCTGGTCCGTTTGAAGAGATGGTTCAGATGATCCGTCCGTCCGTCATTGATGTTCATGCTCTGAGCAGCGTGAGCTCACTTGGGTCAAGGGGTTAACTCAGCGGTCTCCCTGGTGATCCCAATGGCTTGTGTCGGCCGGCTTTACCCGACAGGTTGGCTGCAGTTTTGAATTCAGCTCCGTCGTCAGCTTGCAGGAACCCAGAGGTAGAAGGTGTTTGTTGAAAATGGTTTCTGGTAGATTTTAAAAAGTTTGTTGGAACCAGATTAAAAGTCTTTGTGAATTTAGAAAAAGGTTAAAACTTTAAAAGCATTGAAAAACAAAATAGCTACAGAAAAGGAGAATCGCTTTTCTGTAAAATCGCTATTAATTTGAAAAGCTCAGCTCAGAAGTTCTCTTAAAAATTTCAAAAGACGACGCACCTTAAAGGGCACGGACCTCATCACTGAGTACTGTGACTGTTACCTTTTTGTCTTTGATGCTTTGCTCAGCAAGGATCAAAGATTTTTGGTCTGTAGTCTCTGTTTCAGTCGCTGGTTCTCCTCCTTCTGTTCCTGGAATTGAGAAACGGACTGCGATAACAGAGATTCAGCATGCTTCATTTTGGTAAAAGCCATCAAGGCTAATTTTCCTAGCATTTCAGCTAAGTTGTTTCCTTTATGGGCTTTGTTCAAAGCTTCGCAGTAGAATTCAGACATTTCTGTTCTCACCTTCTTTTGCGTAGCAGATTAAAGGTTGTCGGCAAATCCAGGTAATAACTCTGTTAAAAAATCCCCCTTCATCTTGCACATATCCCTTTTCATTGCATCCCGTATTCGAGTCAGATCAGCTATGGCTGAGCAATGACACCACTGTCACCTGAATTGTCTGGAATGAATGTACAACAGTCAGTCCCACAATTGAGCAGGACAATTTATTAAAAATTTAAACTTAATGAGGGCGCCATTTTTGGATTTTTAATCTGATCTTCCTGGGTCATAATCTTAATTGGGTGCTCGTCCAACTCCCTTTCAATTGTCTCATCTATTGGTTCATCAAATCTTTGGTCAGCTAGAATATTTCTAATTGTGTTCATTGTTCTGTCAGGTGTTCTTGCTGAAGCACGAGACAGATGATACCAGTACCTTCCTTGGTTTCCACCTGTACTGAGTGTGAGTTGCCTTTATCACTTTGTGTGAACCAGTCCACCTTGGTTTCTGTCCACTTCCTCTGGTGACCTTCAACCAGATCCAATCTCCTGGATATACTTTATTCCCCACAGGTCCCTGTGGAGGATTGCCTTCTTGTTGCTGCACCTTGAACGAGAGCAAGGCTACCAATGCAGTTAGCAGCGAATAATAGGTAGTGTGTTGTATTTGGCTGTCATCTAGGGGCGTCCCCCTTATGCCAATGGCATCTGGGTTGGGAAAAGCCCTTCCTGTGCAAAGTTCATGCGGGGAGAATCCTATCGATGAGTTAATGGAAGCCCTAATAGCCATCAAGGCAATTGGCAATGTCTGTACCCAGGTCAGCTTTGAGTCAGCACAAATTTTAGCCAGCTTCTCCTTTAGTGTCCTTGGGACTGGTGGAGAGCATTAAACAGCCAAATCTGTTTAATGCTCATACTTTTCTCGACTCTAGCCAAATCTTCAGTTTTGAAATGTGAACCATTGTCTGATCTGATTGATCTCAGAAACCCATGTCTAGGTATGAACTGATTGATCAGATATTTGCAAACTGATGCAGCATCTTCCTTTTTGGTGGGGATGGCCTCTACCCACTTTGTATAGCAATACACAATGACCAGCAAGTACCTGTAACCTTTAGTTTGGTTTTCTGGGCCCATGTCTGTGTAATCAATTACTATGTCCTGAAATGGAGCAGTTGGCACCGGATATGACCCCATTGTGGGGGTCATGCCTAGACGCGCATTGTACTCCAGACATACCTTAAAGTTTTTCAATTGATCTTTAATCAGTTTAGTTAGTCTGGGATGCCACCAGTGTTCTGACACAACTTTTTTTGTCTGCCTTCTTGACAAATGAGCCATATCATGTGCTCCATCAATTATGATATGTGCCAATGCTGATGGTAAGCAGATTCTCCCATCAAGAAATCTTCAAAGGTCTGTCCTTTCTATTGCTCCATATTGTTTCCACACTGATTTCTCATATGTTCCTGCATCATCTTGCATTTCACACATATCCCACTTTGTTAATGTATGTCCTTGCAACTCTGCTTCTTCCTCTTCTGAGTACATAATCAACTCTCCTTGGTACCCTGCAGCTGCCTTTGCTGCCACGTCTGCCTGATTGTTTCCTTCATAGACATTTACTGCTGGGTCTTTTGAATATCCTCTGCATTTTACTATAGCCAGTTTGTTAGGTCCCATCATGGCTTCTGCCAGGTGAGTCACTATGTCATAATGTTTTACAGGTTGTCCTGCTGCTGTCAAAAAGTCAGTCCTATACCATCATGCCAACTCATAGTGAACTACACCATAAACATAGGCAGAGTCAGTGTAGATTGTCACATTTTCACCTTTTGAATGTTTTAGCGCTTCAGCTAATGCATGTAATTCTGCTCTTTGCACAGATAGCTTGTTGAGGATCTGTCCTGATGCTACTGTCCTGAATGTCCCTGAGTTTGGGTAGAGTTCAACTATAGCGAATCCTGCCTTTAGCCCTTCCATTGGGCTTCTCCAGCAGCATCCATCTGTGAACAGAATCCTTGTTGCTCCCAACAGTGGTTCTGCTTGTAAATCCTGCCTTAATTTCACATCTGCTTCCACCTTTTCTTCACATCTGTGTGCGGGTAGAGGATCCATAGTGTCGGCCATATTTACACCTTCAGTGCTGTAGGTGATGTGTGGCTGCAACAAAATGGCTTCCAGTCTGGTTTGTCTTAGGCTAGTCATGGTGAAAGCCTTGGATGAGACAAATGATGCGACCGTATGTGATATCATTATTGTCAACGGGTGAGAGACACTATGTGTGCTATTTTGTGATTGCTTTAGCCTCTGCTGCTGCATGTTTTGTGCATGGAGGTTGTCCTTGTTCCACTGAGTCAAGTTTTGAACTGTAGTACATTAGTACCTTTCTCTCACCCACCCTTTTTTCTGAAAAAGGGCAGCATTAACAATTCTCCCTTTTTCAGAAACATCCAAGAAGAAGGGATCATCATAATTGGGTACAGCCAACGATGTGCTTTTGCCAAATGTTGTTTCACCTGAATAAAACTGTTGCTCTGCTTCTGTTGTCCAGTTCAGAGCTGCTTTAAGGTTTCTGTGCCTTCTTCTTTTACCAGTCCCCTCAGGAGTGCAGTGTTGTCCACATAGGATGGTACGTAATTTCTGCTGTATCCAGTCAACCCCAAAAAATGACAGCATCTCTTTCACTGTTTCAGGTCTTTTGTGATGCAGCATAGTTTCCAGCTGTCTGGAGGAAACTGATTTACCACCAGCAGGAGATTACTCTGCCCAGGAATGAAACCTGAGGTTTTGTCACTTGTAGTTTGGCCTTACTGACCTTGAAACCTTTGTCTGCTAATGTTTGCAGGACAATGTGTGTAGCTTCCAAACAGGAGCTGTCTGATTCAGCTGCAATAAGGATGTCATCCACATACTGGACAAGGAGCACTCCAGAGGGCATCTGTACATCTTTAATCAGCTGTTTGAGAGCATGATTAAATAAACCTGAAGACAATACAAATCCTTGTGGCACAGGAGTGTATGTGTATTGCTTTCCCAAACGTGAACGCAAAAAATCTTTGGAGTTGAACCGACAGAGTAACACAAAGAATGCATTTGCCAGATCAGTTACTGTGAAGAATTTATGTTTTGGTGTCAGTAATGACAAAGCTGTGTATGGATTAGGATACGTCTCAAATCATGCACTATGCGGTATTTGTGTGTGTTTGGTTTGGAACAGGTAAAATAGGAGTGTTGTAGTCAGATTCGGTCTCGATCAAAAAACTAGAGTCAATTAGCCCTTCAATGGTGGTCTTTATGCCTTGTGCAGCCGTGTCTGAAATGGGATACTGTGGAATCCAAACAAGTGGACCAGGCTGGACCTCAAACATAACAGGTGGCACATCAATGTGTCCAACATCTGTTGGAGAGGTGGCCCACAATTTCTGGGGCATACTGTCCAACAGAGGTGTGGTATTTTCATGGTCAGTTTGTTCAGCACCATGATGTCTTTCCAAAAAATGTTTCTCCAAAAATACACTGTCACGTAAGGACCAAGGAATGTAGTAGGCTTTCTGGGACTGTGAGTACTTGACTTGGGGCAACTGACAGTTCTGCCAGTCCATAGTTTCTTTTAGCCTCTTAGTCATGGGACCCAATTCTTTTGCTTAGTGTCCAGAATGCAATGCAAGTGAGACATGAGGGTAAGAAACATCAGAGAGTGCAAACCACTCATTTTGTTCTGCATCTAGTTCCACCACTGCAACAACACCTTTAGGACCGACAAACAACACATCAGAGACAATGAACCAACATGTCTGGTCAAGCTGCTCTTGAAATGCTTCATCATACACAAGCTCGGTCTGCCTGGTGTAATTTAGGGTGACATGAAAAGGGTCTGGTGGAGGAACATAAGGTTGGAGAGACTTGATCCAGGGCTCCCACTTAGGATAGAAAGTCAATATGCCTGTGGCTGTGGCAGTTTCTGAACAAAGAAGTCCCCAATAGATCTCAGCATGTTTGTTGGGTATAGTGGGTGCAGTATCAGGTTGCAGCAACATCATTCCTCCATTGAGCTGGGAGTGGCAGAGCAACACTTTGCCATCTCTCAGAGTTATAGTTCCAGCCTCTGAACAGGACACTTCCACACCACACTTTACCATGATGTCTCTTCCCAAAAGATTGACAGGACAGTCAGTTGATGCGAGAAACTGATGCATGAATCTCTGGCTTCCCATAGTCACTTGAACTGGCACAGTTTTTGGTATAGCCGCAGATTTCCCAGAGAACCCCTTGACCCTCACAGCAGTAGAGCATAGTGGAATATTGGAGTCAGCCTTGGTCAGCGTGGAGTAGGTCGCACCAGTGTCCACCATGAAATCCACTTCCCTGTTGTTTACAGACATAGTCAGCATGGGAGGGGCTAAGGCTCCCTGTAGGGTTCTCTAGGCCTCCCTATTGAGGAAACTGGCCCCCTTGTGGTGACCAGAAGGGATTGCCAGCTGATGGTGCCATGTCCTGTTGGGGTTGCTGTACATAATCCTGGGCAGCTTGTGGGCAGTTCTTAGCCCAGTGTCCTGGTTGACCACAGTTGTAACACACTCCGGGCTGTGGTTCACCCTGACCTGTCCCCTTTCCCCTCATAGAACCTCCTCGACCCCCATGTCCTGTTCGCGGGCAGAAACGGCCTCTACCTTTTCCACCCCTATTTTGATTCATGCCTGATGGCCATTGCTGTTGTCCAGGTCATGGAGGTGGTGGCACATAAGGTGGATATGGCCAGTTCTGTCCAGAGGCCCCAGCCACAGGTTGTGGCACTTGAGCCATCTGAAGCTGATCTGAGCCATTTTTATCCTTTTTGCTGATTTTGGCTTCAGCTTCTTTGAGTTGCATTTTGAGCAACTTCAGTTCCATCTTTGTTTTCTCACTCTGATTCTCTGCTTGCCTTACATTGAAATTTTTTCAAGAAGTGTATCACATGTAACTTCCACCTATCCATCGGCATGACAGAAATCTCAGGTGTGTCATCCAATTTAGCCTTTACAGGAGCAGGGAGACCAGAAAACACAGCCTGTTTAAACAGGATCTGTGCACCAGTGTCACCTGTACCCGGATGTCGGCCAGTTAAGTCAATCCAGTGATTTACGGCTCTTTGTATGAATCCTTCAGGGACTCATCTCTTTTGGTGAGTAAGAGGGTGTACCAGATGCTATATTGTAAGGGTATTTATCTCTGAGTGCAGCATAATACTTGCGCCTTACATTACCAAATTACATATCATCAGGAAATGTGGTAATTTTAGCTGCTGCTTCCAATACCACAATTTCATTTCTGGATGCACAGGCTGCCACCAGAGCACGCACATCGCCCAATGCTAAATACATACTTCCTGTGAGGTCTTCCAATTGCCTAACCCAGGGGCCTGCACCCCCAAACAGGGGCGGTAGCCTATCTTTGATTGCAAACATGTCACGTGTTTTCCAGGCTTGATAGACCTGGCGTCCTCCTACTCTTTCAAACAATGGTGCATTCAGAGGAGTTTGTAAATCAAATTCAATTAATACAGTGTTTTTAGTCTTTTGTCTAGTCACCATGGGATGGCTTACGGCTGTCAGGTTGTGATGGAAATTTTTGCAGGACTCTGTCTCATGGGTGTATTTATCACTATTTACCACTAGGGAGCAGCAGTTGGCCATTTGAGATGGAGCATCAATGTTTTGAGACTCCAGTCGTTCTTAGTAAGTTCCACCTTCCCATCCTGTCAAGTCACATATGTCATTATCACTTTCTGAATCCTCCTTCCTGTTTGTTTTTTCTTTCTGTTCCCCTTGGGCTGATGGACCCTGCGGAGACGAGGATCTTATTGGGCCTCTAGCAGAACCCGAGGTGCCCCTCAGGCCACTGCCAATATCTCCCTGGGGAGATGGTGGAGGACCCTGAGGACCCTCACTGCTGACCAATCATGGAGTCTCCTCACAGTCCATCAGTCCAGACTTAATCACTACAACTGGAGCTTGGACAGGCTGTGGAGTCATTGGCAGTGTGCCATTTTGAATCACCATAGCATTATTATAAGGTGGTGGGTCGATGTCTGTCAATGTAGGATAAATTGTTGGGAAAGTGTCGTGACACGGACCCACAACAGGGGGCGTAAATGAACGGACAATGAAAGAGTCAAATATGAACACTTTACTGTTGTGAAAGCACAACCAAACACAGCTGATTACAGAATAAGTACAATAGTCAGCAAAGGTGACGTGTGGGCAGGCTCGAGGATAGAAGACGTCTGTCCTGAGAAGAACCGGAACCACACGATTTCCTCCGCCGCCGAACCCGGAGAATACTGGAGCCGCCAAATCCCGAACACCCCAGGTGGCCACTGTCTCCGCGTGTCGGATCTGGTACTGCTGGCGAGGAGCAGAGACAATCAGATGTGGGTGTGTCAACACCCAGTAACAACAACGGTGGGAATTCCACCTCCACCTCTAACACACACTCGTGCAGCATCTGTTTAACCACTTATCTGACGGGAAGTAGGATGAAACAGTCGCGACCCACGCCGGTCCTCTGGTTAGACAGCTGCAACACAATAGCACTTGGAACCAATCAATGCAGGCAGAGAAAGTTACCTCCTAAGGTAGACGATATCTCGGCAACGAGGTGGAGATGACGTCCGATCTTTATGGAGTGGGATGATGAAGTGTAGATGGGTGACAGCTGTCAAGAGATAATGAGTGACAGCTGTCACCCCCGGCTGTGTCCGTGGCGGCAGCGCCCTCTCGTGCCTGAAGCCCGCACTTCAGGCAGGACGCCCTCTGGTGGTGGGCCAGCAGTACCTCCTCTTCTGGCGGCCCACACAATATAAATTCTCTGTACCACAGGTACCACTTCACCTTTAGAGCCTTTAGAGGCAGCGGTATTTTCTCACATTTTGGTGTGTCAGTTCCCTCTGTGTTGGTCATCTTTCTCTGAGCCACAGTTTCTTCCCAGGATTTACAAGCACAAAGCTGTATTACAGCATTGTGATAATGAATATGATTTTTCTCAGCTGTTTTGCACAATTTGGTGGTCTTGATTTTAAACAGGCCCTTATTCTCTGCTTTCAATTTTTGTGCTTCTGATTTTTCTCTCAGCACTACTATGTACAGGTCTTCCAATGAAGTCAGCATTTTTTGACGAGTACTGAGAGCACTCAATTCAGGCCATTTTAGCTCCTCTCCTCCCTGCATGTCACTGAGAATTGTCTCTAAAAAATTTTTCTTCTGGTTTACGATTTTTCTCTTCTACAGATTTCAAATAGAATGTCTTGCAGGTGGACCAAAGGTCCATAAATGATCTGGGTTCAGCCATTGACACACGAACTACTCTCGGAAACACGCAAAAAATTTAACAGTTGCCGGTAATGCCCCCTTGTGCTCACGTGGCCTCAGATCAAGATCAGTGATCAAGCTTCTTCTACAATTGTGCCAAGGGGCGAACCCCTGATTGCAGTGGATCAATTCTGGGTGTTACTTCACAATGTTGATCTAGTTTTAACAAAGGGAACAGTCTGACAGTTCAACCACCCACACTAAATACCCACAGAAACTCCTCAGTGTGCCCTTTATTGTTTCAGGAATCTACAGTCGTGGAGGAATGTTGATTCTTCTCTGGAACCTCTCAACACGACACTCTTTGGTACCTAGGGGACCTATTACCGAGGAGCAAACCAGCCCAGCACAAAATACCACCAGAAAATACAAACCCAAACAAAATAGCAATTACAATGTAACACAGGACCAACGGCTCAACAGATGCTTGTTCTCTTTTAGTTTTTCTGAACGTAATTTTATTATAATGAATTATTTTGCACCTTATTACTCTACTCCTGTATTGTTTTTGAGATATATAAACATTTAAGGCAGACGCGTCAGAGATCACACAGTCCGCTTTGGGATGAAACCCGATAGGTACCTCTACTGAGGAATAAAACGCCCACCTTCCAGGATCGAACACCTGGCTTTCAGGGATCACACACCCTGCTTCGAATTTGGTACTTTTAACTTTTTGTTTTTATGATTTGATCTGCTGTAAAATATACTTTAAGCGTGAGCGAGATGTCTGCCTTTCCTCAAACACCACAATTTTTGGAAATGGCCAATAGGACAATTTTATTAAAAGGTTTGTCCTTACCTTTGTGTTGGGTACCTGTTAAAGTGGTGTTTAGAGAAATTAGGATGCCTTTAAGTCCTAGAGAAGTCTCCGTCAATGTTCCTTAAAAGTTTTGACAGTGATAAAAGCAGGTTCAATCAGAGAATATGGTAAAATTGTATAATAAATTCTACTTGCCACTGCCCCATGTTGGGCGCCAAATTGTTGGGGAAAATAACCTTTTCTCAAAACACAGAAAATCTCAGCCCCCCGGGAGTCCGTGGGCAGTGCAGATAGAATACAAAGACTATAATTTGAATTTAAGGTAAACGTACCGGGGTAATTAAAACAGCAGAGCAGGTCAATCATCAAAAATCACTCATCTTTGTGCAAAAAATGGGTTCAGAATGCATACACATCTTTTTTATAACACCACAAACCGATACCCACCGCATTGTGCAGCAAAATGAACACTCTTCAAAAACAAAGTTTTTAAGCTTTCAGTCCAGAAATCTGTTTGAGAGGGGTATCCAGTCTCACATGTCCATGGTCTGAGCACAAAAATGTACTCCATGGAACATTGTTATTATTCATTAATTGTCCAATGCTGTGATAGGAATCTACAGCAGGCCACGGAGCAGGTGATTAGAGACCCTGCAAGGCTTATGACAAATGTGGGTGTGGAATCCATTAGCTTAGCGGGGAATTTAGTGCAGAAAATCCACTATGGTGATAGTGCAGTTTATTTGCCAGGGAGGGAATTTCAACAAGTTGAGACTGTGGCCTGCTTCTG
Organism: Thalassophryne amazonica; assembly: GCF_902500255.1. Lineage (NCBI taxonomy): Eukaryota > Metazoa > Chordata > Actinopteri > Batrachoidiformes > Batrachoididae > Thalassophryne > Thalassophryne amazonica. The sequence goes on from NC_047115.1 coordinate 62,035,963, forward strand.
TAGTCGTGTCCATAAAAATCATAGAGGGATATGCTTTCCAAACTTAATACCCATTACTATATTGGATGATGTTGAAATTGAGGATGGCCCAGTGGTTGTTCCAGCAATAGCAAAGATTTCGTGTCTGCTACCTACAATGCACGTGGAATGTCTCAAACCTAAACCTACTTCTAGGCATCTAATATATGCTACTCTGGAACCACCCCTAAACCCAAACAGTTCAACTGTCAACCCCACTGAGGTCCTTAGACTGGGTCTCATTAACATAAGATCACTGTCCTCAAAATCATTTTGATCAATGATCTAATTATTGATCATCACTTAGATATGATTGGGCTATGTGAAACCTGGCTTAAACCTACAGCTGTCCTCCCCTTAAATGAGGCCTGCCCACCAGCATATACATTTAGTCACGTCCCTCGTGATGCGAAGCAAGGCAGGGGTGTTGCTCTTATTTCTAAATCTAGGTTTGGCTTATTAGCTGTTGGGGGTTACAAATATCACTCGTTTGAGCATCTGATTCTCCGCTGTGCTCAGGATATTACACATTGCCAAGGTCAGAAGAATAAAAATCAGTCATATTAATTTGTCACTGTATATAGGCCTCCTGGTCCATATTCTGAATTCTTAGATGAATTTGGTGCGTTCATGACAGGGTTTTCTATATATTATTAATATTATTATCAAATATTAATGTCTTTGTCTTTACTTTGATTGTTAATGCCTTTACTTTGATGAACTGCCTTTGATCTTGTTTTTGATTCTGTTCTCTATTTTCCATATATACATATATGCATGTGTGAGAGTTCATGCACCATTATTCTTCTAAATAAGCACTCATTGTCAAAGCAGTCATATATAAAAACTGCTCCTACGAGAATGTAACATTTGATTTTTGGCTTTAGTGAATGTGCAGACTGTTTTGCTAGAGCTATGTTTTTGCTGAGCACAGATGTATATTTTGGCCTTGAGCAGAGAATAACACAGCCTGTACACTAGTTTGAGGCTGGCGCTGTAATGTTTCAATTTGAAGAACAATTACTATCTGTCTGAGCAAGACCACAGGGCGCCTTCCAGGTGCAAAGTGATACAAATATGAATTGACTGAAGAAACACAGCTGTGCCTTGTATATTGTTTTGTAATATGTCTGTGTGCAAATAAATTCAGGGCTGGACATTGTTATGGGAAGCGTAGGAGACTGAAGGCTTAAAGCCATAACAGTTTTCATATCAATGTGAGCCCAGACTCTGTGTCTTTTCCATGTTTGTGATATTGCCACTCCTATATGCTTGTATGTAACTTTTATTCAATAAATATGAGAGGGAGATGGGCGGGGCCCTTCAGAACGGACGAGGACGAGGTTTGAAGAAGGGTCGTTCGTTCTCTCCTGATCAGGAAATGAAATTCAGTCTCCAGCGTGATCATTCTTTGTGTTAGTTAACTGAGTTGCTTTTTTACAGATTTCAACTCTGACATCTTGGTCCTTCGAGCCGGATGCCAATAGACCGGAACAGTGGTCAGTCCGTGTTGGAGGACCCCGTTGGAAGACCATGGCCATGGCCGGGACTAGTTCCTGCAGACCCTTTTCTGGGGGGATGAGTCTCCTCCATAATGGGTCGGCGCCTAATGGGGTGAAGGCATACGGACTTCAGTGGTGGTGACAGAATGTGATCGTGGGTGAGACTGCTTTTCTTTACGTGCATGTGTGTGCATGTGGCGGGGACCACCGTGAGAAAAAACCCCGTAATTTCTTTTTTGGTTTGTCTCTTGGCTTAAACACTGTAAAGTGTGAGGCTAAAGCCTGGCTGTAAAGCGTTAAATTTTACTCTCTGGGAGAGAAAGAGAAAAGTCAGGTGGCGCAGTGGTTAAAGACCATCTGTTACGGAGCCGGGTGGTGGCGCTGCTTTCCCGCTGTGTCAGACACCTGATGTGGCTGTTGGCTCCAGATTGAGCCGGCAGCGGTTACAATTGGCAATTAAAAAAAGCAAGAGACAACTGAAAGACCACTTTTGGGTCCGGAACAGTGCGTAAAAACTGTACAGTGTTAGGTCGGTGAAACCTTCGGTGGGCGAGCCGTAAAATTCTGATATAAAAACCGGTTGGAGCAGAAGCGTGATAACAGCGGAGCTAAAACATGATAACAGCTGAAGCGCAGTGGTGTGAATGTGTTTGTGTGAATGTGTGTTTTTATGACTGAGGATGTGCGCAACTGAATCGCGGGGGTCTGTCACCAGTTTTAACCCACTGGCAGAAACGAAGCCCTGTCTGTGAAGTAGGTTGTAAGCGTTCTATACACACCACACCTGTTTGTGAACCTACGAGTCTGGAAAGAAGCCATAAGCAAGGTACCCACCTCTCAGAGGTCAAAGTGGTGAAACTTTTCAGACTGATCGGTTACCAAACAGTGAAAAAAGAACAACAGCCTGTTTGTTTAGATCTCCCTATGAAATAACCCCACGAACAGCTAAAATGGGTAACTGCTGTTGTTCTCACAGTAAACATGACACACAGCCACAGTCTAATGATTTCAGGTATATGGAGGTTAAATATCCCGGGTCGTCTAAACATTTAAGCATGTGGCAAAAACAGTTCAATTTCTCAGGGAAATTACAGCCAGAAGCAACAACAGAATTAGCGGATAATATAAAGAGGAAAGCTAAGGACTCTGCAAAAAAGCAAAAAAAAAGTGTGGGTTAGAAAATGCACTAAAGTGGAAAAGTGAAGCCTACAGGCGGCGTGAGGCTGAGAATAAAGTCAAAAACAAACTGAAACAGGGACAAGATGATCTTAAGAGCGTCTTTTATAATAAAATGAAATTGATAACAAGACACCGGGAGGGAGCCAGAGGCCCCTCCGCAGAATGCAGGCGCAGCCCTTTACCCAGCCGCAAATAATGCTGAAACTACAGCAAGTGTACCTCCTTCACCTCCCTACAGTCACCAGACCACAGATGATGACCAAGATCCAGCATCACCTGAACACTTAAAAATGTGGTGAGAGACAGTTAACTTCTTGGGATAATTACAGTTAAACTCCACAGCAAAGTCATTTTATACCATAAAAGAGAACACCAGTGATTTTACAAAAAGGCAAGAGAGATGTGTATTGAAAAATACACCAGACCATGCTTTTGCACCAAACACAGCAGTTTTTAAACCTGCCGGAGCAGTCATAATGATGTGTGAGGAAGAAGTGTATTTTGTAGGAAAGGGCAAAGGTCAGCGCCGCAGAGCGGCCAGAGGCAAAGCCTGTGGGCGTGAGATAAAGAGGAAATTGACATATTGGAAGTGTGGGAAGAATGGACACTTTGCGTGTGAATGTACACACTCGCAAAGATGAGGAGTTCTCCGTTTTCAACATGAATTTTGTTTATGTACACATAAGGTTGCAGTTCTTTCTTTTCTAGAAGATTATACCTGTTATCAGTTTTTCCTTACTTTTATTCTGTTGTCGCTATATAGGCAGATTGTGTGTAATTATTGTGAATTGTTTTAGATAAAACTGTCAAGGTCACAGTTGCTGGCTCTTCAACATTTTAAAGTGTGGAGTTAAGATACTGAGAAATAAGTGCAAATTAATCAATTTTGTACGTGTATATGAGTGTGAGTTGGTGTCCAGAGTAAAAGACAGAGTATTCTGAGGGAGAATTCTGAAATAGATCTGTTGATGAAATAAAACTTTTCAGCTTGTTAAGATGATAACTCAAAGACAATAAATACTATCATCTTCCTACTTTCCATATTGAATGATCATGTAACTGGGGTGAAGTGGTTAAAATATGGTTGATTTTTGTACACTGGATAAGGTGTTAAGTTGGTTAGTTTCACCTACTTAACAGATTTTAAGTAAAGCTAATCAAGATTATATTTCAGTAGAGTGATTAATGACTGGATTTATTGTTGTGTGATATATTTTTGTGTGGTGTTGGTTTGAAATTTGTGTGGGTTGATTATTTTCTGTCTGGGGGAAAAGAAGAAAATTCAGATTGACTGCTTCAATTGAACGTTGCAGTATTTGGCCAATCTTGCCTCAGTAATCATGAATGAGCTACTGTGGAACTGACCACTTAGATCAGTGAGTTCCAGCGGGTATTCATTGTCCAGAAACAGGCTCATCTAGGCAATGAAGACTTTGGGTTATAAAACATTTCTATGAATCGGTTCCCCAGTATACATATTAAATACTGCTAAAAGATTGAAAAATTGTTGATTGACTGATCCACTAATTATTTTTGATGACATAACAGACAGAAGGGAGCAGTGGTTGTGGTAGATTCTCTGAGGACTATTAAAAAAAAAGAAAAAGAAAACTGATTGTGAGACTGTGATTGCATACCCGGTTCTTGACCTCCGGGCCCCAAACAGCCTGACAGAAGGTTGGTGAAAGGAAAAAAAAAGTCTCCTATCAGTCCACTGTAATTAACAGTTCCGTTGAGTTCTATGTGTCTACATGTGTGTATAATATGTTGTGTGTAATGTAACACAGGTGTTCTTTGGACCTGTGGATGTTTTTTGGGTTTTTATTTGAGAAGAGTTGGGTTATTTTGCTTGATTGTTGTAGCAGTTGTGGGATTTTGTTCCTGGTCTGGGGTGTTGGAGGAGGAGCGTGTACACACACAGCTGCTGAGGGAAGCTCTAAATGCTCACCTCCCTCCTCCTCCTCCTCTCCCTGCCGCTCCACACCCCCACAACTTGAGAAATTGAGAAACACTGCAGCAATGTTTTGTTGTGCTTTAACACATGAAATACAGGGGTTTCACATGTAATTGATACTAGTGTTTTAAAGGTGTTTGTTACTGCTAAATTTAGAAGGATATTGTTTATTTGATGTATTCAATTCCAGCTTTAATGTTGTTTTCCATTACGTTGCATTGACTTTACTAAATACATTCAGTGTTCTATTTTTTGAAGCACAGTTTGTTTTGGAAACAAAGTGTAATTTATCACTCCAGCCGAAGAGCAGAGCAGAAGGTTGTACAGTGTGTGAACAGTAAAACTATGTTGATTATTGTAACATGTTTATAGAGCTCCTGTTGAAAACATTAATGTTGGTGAGGATGAAGTGACAGCAATGTAGAAGCAACAAATAATAACTCAATATTTTGATCATCCTGTGTTTTGTTTGAAAACACAGTGATGCAACTAACCCCTGCTGCAAATCAAACAAGAAGCTGCAGGCTTTCATAAAGCATTGATGACCACTGATGAAGTGCTTCTTAATTATTTGATGTATGCAGATTAAGTTAGGCCTTAAAGGATAGAGATTGTTGGACAACTTTTCACATGATTATTGTCCATCCTGACCCATAGTTATTCCTGCGAACCAAACATTGTTTATGTATCTGATTCTGTCATTATTTCTATTTATTATTGATGTTTAAGCATTGATTGATCCAACAGTTCTATTCTGGGATAAATTGCTAAAAGATACTTCAATTCACATTCAGTGATCCTGCATGCTTGATGTTCTGTGCAATCAAAACTGTTTTGACATGACACTTCTTAATGGGTGTTCCCCCACCCCTTGGAACCCCTGCCCAGTATGGAAGGCTGCGAGCCCATGACGGGTAAGATCCCATCTTAAACCCTGGGACAACCTAAGGCAGGCCCAGTCACGATTACTCGACCTTGTCTCTGTGATGCTCTGACTCACTAGGACATGAGGATATGGCACTGGGGTACTGTGGTGGGGTCAAATTTGCCCGTATGCCTACATGGTAGGCAGTGTATTGATCTAATTGGAGTATTGGATCATTGTCGGGAATTGATTTGTCATATTAAGATTGGCCTGCACGTAATAATCAATATTAATCAATGCTTATCATTCATCCAATCAGTCAATTTTTGCAAATTAATGCGTCACAATGTCCACCAAACCGCTGATCCTCAAACAAACCAGTCCTGCCCCGCTGCCTTTTCAAGTGAGCAGCTGTCGTAAGTCATGGACCATGTCACATTTTTACGGCTGGGATGGTTGGACTGGTTAATAATCATTTTGCAATGTTTGGATTTCAGGCATATGCAAAACATTACTGTAGAGCATGTCTAATTTGTGCAAAGCACAACCCGCAGGGTATGGAGAGGCTAATACGAGGGAAATTTCCAACACCTCAATACCCATTCCAAATAATCCATATGGATTTTATTGAATTGAACCAATGTGAAGGAATGAAATATTGCCTAGTATTGATTGCTGCAGATAGCAAATGGGTAGAGGTGTTCCCTGTTAAACATGCAGATGCTCTGACAGTTGCAAATATACTTTGTAGAGACATAATTAAAAGACATGGAATACCTGAAACAATGTACAGTGATAATGGTACACATTTTGTAAATACAATCATCCAACATTTGACAGAACATTTTAAAATAAATGCAAAAACACGTGTTTATCATCCTCAAAGTGCAGGTTTAGTGGAAAGAACAAATGGAACAATTAAAAAATAAGCTCAGAAAATGTATGGAAGAAACATGAAAAAAAAAACTGTTTATTGTTTGGATTTGGTGAAACTGTACATGCATGTAACACCCAGCTCAGAGACTGGCCTTATGCCATTCGAAATTTTGTACGGCAAGCCCTACGGAATACCAGATTTACAGAAAATAGCTGGGCCTGATAGTGAGGATGAGGGATTAGTTGATTATATGAGACGTGTTATCCCATAAGAATGTCATACACGCTAACAAGATACCAGACTCTCCTATTTCTGTGCAGGGCCCTGAGAATCAGATCCAGATCGGGGACTGGGTACTGATAAAGACTATTAAGAGAAAGAACTGGTCATCTCTGAGGTGGGAAGGTCCATTCCAAGTGCTGCTAACCACCCCCACTGCAGTGAAAATTGCAGAGGTCATCTTGGGTGCATCTATCCCACTGCAAAAGACAAAGATATCTGAAAGATCCCGAACAAGACAAGGGGAGCGACGTGTAACAGTGACGGCTGATGGCCTATAGGCCCAGCAACAGCTGGAAGCGCGTCATAACAGACACAGAGAGTGATCAGGAGTGAACAAAGAAAGACCAGAGGGTGAAGCAGATACCAGGGTCCTGAAGCAGATGAGTAACCAGCTGTGTCCAAAGAGAGGCCTGTCACCTTGAACCAGGATCAGAAGCAGACATACTACAAGCTTGAAATACAGCACTGACATGACCAGACCACGAGAAAGAAGCAGACGAAACTGCATCTTTGAGAACAGGAGACAAGACAATCCTGTTCTATTCCTGTGCACCTGTGTTTGAAGAAAACGTCAAGAACAGGGCACAGGACAAAGTACATGACACATTATTTTAATTCCACTTGCAGCATGCCTTCCACATACTGATGATAGTACAGATTTATGCACTACAGCTGAAGGGAAATAACATAAAGTTCCAGATTCCCTCAGTCCCTTGCTGAACTGAGACTGAACTGTCACCTTCAGCCCCTAAGCCCAGACAAACTGCACCTTTTGAACTGTCACCAAAGAAAGAAGACATCTTTAAGATCAGAACTGTAGTTTCTCTGTCCCTTGAAAGAAGAAGGAAAAAAAAAAAAAGCAACAGGGAGAGAAATCAACAGGTTGTTCAAAACACTGTTTTAGCCGTGGAGAGCTTTGCTGCCAGGGCAGGATGCAAACTTCACACCCTGATATTGATTATTGCTGTGATTGTGGCATTATGAAAAAAAATATATGAACTATGTTACAATTCAGACCAGAAGAAAGTGATACCTTTATTCAAATCTGGTGACAAGCATCTTTTTACTAACCATAGGCCTGTGTCTTTCTAGTGTCACAATTTTCAAAGATATTGGAAAAACTTTACAATAACAGATCGGATAAATTTATTGAACAACACAACTTGCTTAATGATAGTCAATATGGGTTTAGATGCAATAGAAGAGACTAATAAACATGTTATGTTTCGGACGCGGTCGGAGCACCGACCCAGCGTTTGAAAGGACCCAGCATAAAATAAGCAGAGCACGGTTCAAAAGGTAACAGAATTTAACATACATAACAGTGAGTGAAGTGCTAAACAACTAAAAAGTCCGCGGTCTGGTGAGGTGGAAACACAGCGCGCTCTCAACAGTGCAAACGGTCCGGAGCCACAGCAGTTCGGACCCAGGGACCCCGCCGACACCCCCCAGGTGGCCGCGACAAACCGAGTCTGTGAAGAAAGAAAACATGGAGGTGAGTCCAACTCCACACAGACAGACAACTCAAAAGGCGCACGCAATCAGCAAACACTTCCTGGCTTAAATCTATACATCAGCTTCTCACCCTGCAGGCACGGGACAACTCAGTTCAAATCTCCACTGCAGCAGAAGCTGATTAGACAATTAGCATAACGTGACAGCTCACTAACACAAGGTGTGAGGGACACCAAATCCACTGTCATTACTTCATAAAAGTCACCAAAACCAAATTACCTCAGGAAGTGTGCTGAAGAGCGTGAGACCTCACCCAATCCTCCTTCACAGACTGTGGCGTCAAACCTGGAGCGGTCTCTGCGTCCGTGATGGTGAGATTGTTCTCCTGACGTCGATCTCACACGTCTGCTCACAAGGTCGAGTCTCTGGCAATCACACACTGTGCATTCAAGGTTTAAATGCAGCAATCTCTGATCAAGACAAAATACACCACAGCTGTGAGTCCTGATGACCTGCATGTGAAAACAAGCCTCAGGTGTTCAGGGTGAGGTCCTAATGCTCAGCCACTCAGTCCTGAATGCATACCACCTGGTGGGAGAAACAGAAAACAAAAACCAAGCCAGCCAAACACCCCAGCCCACAACAGTACCCCACCCTCACGGGAAGCCTCCCGGCGACCACACGGACCTGGGCCAGAAAAAACAAAGCCCCCCCTCCAGGGACCATGGCTGGAATGTTGGCTGGGAACAAAAAACCTCCTGCAGCTTCAGTTTCAGCTCCTTGTGCTGACGATCCAGCTGGGGAAGGCCCGTCTCCAGGAGCTGTGCGTTACTGTGCTCCGACGACAGCTCCATCATCAGCTGCTCAACCTGCAATGTTAATTTCTTCATGCAGTCATTGATCATCTCAATGTTGAGCTTCTCTAGTTCTTCCTTCAGCTGGATAATGCACGCTTCCAGCCGCCTCTTCTCTGTCAACAGGGAACTTTGTGCCGAGACTATCACTCTCATCCTGGAGCTCATCCTTTCTCACCCTGAACCTGTCTGCAGTAGACTGCTCCGCAGCTGACACTCCAGTGCAGAGATATCCTTTGTTGACTTTAATGGTCTTGCCCTCTGTTTCATTTAGCAAACCTGTTAGAGTCTCCACCTCTGACTGCATCTTTGCGTTCATTCCTGTCGACTCTTACTTTAGTTGTTCACTTTGCATAATTTTGGCCAGGAGTTCTTGAACCTGTGCACTCAGCCTTCTTCCGACTGTGTGTTAAAGTCTGCTTAGTCATATAACAAAAAAAAGACAAACACAAACAACCATACCAACCCCCCCCCCCTCCCCAGAGGACCGTCCCATCAAACCCCGGGAAGAGGAGAAGAGAAAAAACAACCCAAACTTAAGCTTGCAAAAAAAAAAAAAAAAAAAAAAAACACCCCCCGGACGACATGTAGGGACCAACACCCCCCAGAGGACATCCCGCCAGCTCCAGGAGTAATAACCACAGCCGAGGTCCCTCTGGGATCCAAAGTCACCCACGGGGACTCCCAGCGCCTCCCAGAGGACCGTTCCGTCAAACCCCAGGAGACGCACCCCCCCATGACTAACAGACCCAGCCCCGGCCGTCTACGGCTAGATGGACCCACAGCCCTTTCCCCCCCAGAGGACACCACAGTCACACCCTGAGGGCGGAAACTGGGGGAAAAAAAAACAAAAACAAAAAACGTACAAACAGAACAACCCCAACCCCACCCCCTCAGCGCAGTGGAAACTGGAAGTACGTCCACTGTCACCAACCATGACTATACCCCAAAAGTCAACCGGGAGGAGTGGAACAGCGGTAATGGCGTACGGCACAAGACGGCGCCACCCCTCCGACTTTTAAACCAGCCACGGGTATATTCCACTGCCCCAAACCTCAGCAACGCCGATGGCGTATGGCTCAAAGACGCGCTGAAGCCGGAGGTGGAACAGGGAATCAACAAAAAAAACACCCCGAACCCCCGCCCTCCCGGATGCAGAGGTTATCTGGGAAACGCCCAGCACAACCAAACTGCACCACTCCAGCAACGCCGACAACATACGGCTCACACGGCTGGGGCCAGAGGAAAAGACAGGGAAGTAAAGAAAATAAAAATAAAAAATAACCCAAACCCCCCCCCCCCTCCTGGGTGCAGAGGTTACCTGGGAAATGCCCAGCATAACCAAACTGCACTACTCAAGCAACGCCGACAACGTACGGCTCACACGGCTGGAGCCAGAGGAGAAGAGGGAACAAAAAAAAAAACCAACCCAATTACCCCCCCCCCCCCAGAGGACTGTCCCATCAAACCCTGGGAGGTAAAACCAAAAGAAATAAAAAATAAAGACCAACAGACAAACAAAGTCACCTGGGTCCATGCCATGCTTCTGACAGCCTGTATTTCAACTCCAGACCACTGACAGTGGTCTAATCCACAAAAACAACAAATTAACCCCTGATAAAAACACCACATACTAAAACAAGAAACAGATAATAGACCAATAAAAAAAACTAACATTGGCCTACATCGTCAAGTGCAAAGAACGGAAAAACGTATTTTCCATCCTTTTAACCTAGACGGTAATGTGACTCTGTCACCAACAGAGGGAGCCAAAGTGCCAAATAAGAAAATCCCTGTGGTAACAGAGTAAAAACCAATACACACTGCTGTAAACGACAGCAGGTTATAACAAACAGCTTAAAGTGCAAACTAAATACCACCGGGGCTGCTACAACAGGCGTCGGAGCCAGCTGCACGGGAGGAGACGGGGCTACAGCCGTAACAGCGGGGTGCGACACGACCCAAACTGTAAACTCCGCCATGCGCGCACCAACACGCACAACCCGGGCGGAGAGCACCCGCAACTGATCCCGGATCAACTCCAACATCTGCTGCAGCCTTCCCGGCAAAAATACCGTCTCTGCTTCCGCTGGTCCATTGTTAAATGGACAGAGACTACCGTTATGTTTCGGACGCGGTCGGAGCACCGACCCAGCATAAAATAAGCAGAGCACGGTTCAAAAGGTAACAGAATTTAATAAACATAACCGTGAGTGACGTGCTAAACAACTAAAAAGTCCGCGGTCTGGTGAGGTGGAAACACGGCGCGCTCTCAACAGCGCAAACGGTCCGGAGCCACAGCAGTTCGGACCCAGGGACCCCGCCGACACCCCCCAGGTGGCCGCGACAAACCGAGTCTGTGAAGAAAGAAAACATGGAGGTGAGTCCAACTCCACACAGAGAGACAACTCAAAAGGCGCACGCAATCAGCAAACACTTCCTGGCTTAAATCTATACATCAGCTTCTCACCCTGCAGGCACGGAACAACTCAGTTCAAATCTCCACTGCAGCAGAAGCTTATTAGACAATTAGCATAACGTGACAGCTCACTAACACAAGGTGTGAGGGACACCAAATCCACTGTCATTACTTCACAAAAGTCACCAAAACCAAATTACCTCAGGAAGTGTGCTGAAGAGCGTTGTTCTCCTGACGTCGAGCTCACAAGGTCGAGTCTCTGGCAATCACACACTGTGCATTCAAGGTTTAAATGCAGCAATCTCTGATTAAGACAAAATACACCACAGCTGTGAGTCCTGATGACCTGCATGTGAAAACAAGCCTCAGGTGTTCAGGGTGAGGTCCTAATGCTCAGCCACTCAGTCCTGAATGCATACCACCTGGTGGGAGAAACAGAAAACAAAACCCAAACCAGCCAAACACCCCAGCCCACAACACATGTGGACCAAAGGAACACAGTGATACGATTATTTGTTGACATAATGCAAAAAAAAGAAAAAGAAAAAAAAAGGCTTTTTGACACAATCAATAACAACGTATTCTTTCAAAAGATGGAGCTTTATGGAATCAGAGAAGTGGTTTTGAATGGATTAAAAGCTATTTACAAAACCGGAAACAGTTTGTTAAACTTGGGGACTGCTGTTCTTCATATCTGGACATCGGTTGTGGAGTTCCTCAGCGTTCTGTGTTGGCACCAAAGTTATTCATATTGTATATCAATGATTTATGTAAAGTCTCGGATCTGTTTAGAGCAGTCCTCTTTGCAGATGTTACAAACTTATTTTGTTCAGGGGATAATTTGCAACAATTACTAGATGATCTGGGATCAGAAATGATAAAGTTGAAGAGATGGTTCGATATGAACAAACTGTCACTAAATTGGTCTAAAAACTAAAATAATGTTATTTGGAAACCATAAAAAAGATGGACGAATACAATTAAACATACAGGGGGTAAATATGGAACCTGTAAAAGAGAACAAGTCGTCAGGTGTGGTCATCGATGACAGAATCAACTGGAAAGCACATATTCAACATAGTCGAAAGAAAGTATCAGAGTACGGCAATATTAAAGCAGGGCAAAGCACATTCTTGATGGTAAATCACTACATACTCTGTATTGCACATTGATTGCACCTTACCTGACTTATGGTGCAAGTATGGGGCAATAACTACAAAACTACAGTACAACCATTATTCAACCTTCAAAAAAGAGCATTAAGAATAATTTATAATGCAGGTTATCGGGATCATACCAATCCACTGTTTATTACATCACAGATTTTAAAACTCTGTGACATGATTTCATTTAAGACTGTTTGATTGACGTATAAAGTAAAAAAAAAAATTAAGCAAGTACCTCTCAGAATTCAAGGATATTTTATGCAACTAAAGGAGTATATAATTTAAGGGGTTTGTATCGTTTTAAAAATTGCGGGCGTAAGGATGACCAGGAAATGCTTCTGTGTCTCTATTTGTGGCCAAAAAATTGGAATAAGCTACCTGAGAAACTCCAGCGATGTCCTAATATCAATCAGTTTAAATATTTATACAAAGAAATGGTAATCGACGGATGTGTATCTGATGGAAAACGTTGAATTGTGTTGTATGATGAATGTGCTTCCTTTAAATTCTTACTATTGAATGTTCTGGGGTAACTAGCTTACTAAGTATTGTGATTTGTCCTCTTGCTTGATCAATGGCTCAAAGGATGATTTCCACCACAGTTAATGGCTTATTAATGGCCCGTTACTATATTGCGTTATTGCTATCAGATGCTAAATCATGTCACCCCATCCAAACGGGGCAAAATGATGGTTAAGTACACTGTTTGTAAGTTTATTGATGTTTCTACAATGATGATGTTGAGAATGTAGACATTAAATTCGATAAACGGGGGGAATAACGACAGGGTTTTCTATATATTATCAATATTATTATCAAATATTAATGTCTTTGTCTTTACTTTGATTGTTAATGCCTTTACTTTGATGAACTGCCTTTGATGACAGTTCATCTCTAACTTGTCAACTAGTGTAGATAACATTCTGATCATTGGTGACTTTAACATTCATATAAATACGTAAGCCTTCTGATCCCCTCTGCAAATCCTTTATGGAAATTGTGAATGCATTAGGATTTCGGCAATGCATTCGGGATTTGATGCACATTAGTGGAAATACCCTGGATCTGGTTCTCACACGTGGTGTCATGAATATTGACATCATGCCTCTTACATCAGTGGTGTCTGATACTCACTTATTAAGTTTACAGTTTCGCTGCTGTGTTTAGTGGAACAACAACCTCATATCATTACGGCGATGCATCAACTCCTCAACTAAGACTGAACTCGAAGCTAGACTGCCTGATGTCTTAGCTTCACATTTGACAAATACCCAGTCAGTAGACAGACTTGTGGATAGTTTAAACTCAGTGCTCAAATGGAGGGTGTGAATGACATCAAGTACCTCAGACTCTACATCACAGCTGATCTCACCCGGACTCTCAACACCTCATACCTCATTAAGAAGGCCCATCAAAGACTTTTCTTTTTGAGGAAACTCAAGCAGACTGGACTCCCCCCACAATTACTTATGAACTTTTATAAGAGCACAATCGAAAGTATCCTTTGTCTCTGCATGACTGTATGGTATTCCAGCTGTACAGTGCAAGACAGAAAGGACCTGACCTGGGTGGTGAGAACAGCGCAGAGGATCATTGGAAGTCCACTCCCATATCTGGGCTCAGTGTATGCTGACCGCCTATGCAAGAAAGCCAACAGCATTACCAAAGATCCCACCCACCCAGGACATGATCTTTTGTTCCTCTTCCTTCTGGACGGAGATACCGAACACTAAAATCTCGGACTAGGAGGCTGAGGAACAGTTTCTTTCCCAGAGTTGCATCATCCATCACTCCCTCTGTATTACATAAAACTTAAAATAAATACTGTCATATGTTGTCTTCCTTTGTTAAAGAGGTACTAATCGGAATTTCGTTGCATCATATATAAGGACAATATAAAAGCTCAATTCAATTCAATTTAATTCAACAACTTATTCATTTATACCTTGCACTAACTCCATATTTTGCACTATTTTGTCTGCCATTTTGCACCACCTGTACGTTATTATTATTATTTTGTATTTTTATTCTTATTTTTCTATTTTATTATACCAAAGTGCTGTATGTTGTCTTCTGTTGTAATATGTTATTGTATGCTGTTGTATGTTTTCCTCTGTTGTCTTTTGTTGTCATATGTTGTGTTCTTTTGTTAAGAGGTACCACACGGAATTTCGTTGTATCATATACAATGACAATAAAGCTCAATTCAATTCAATTCAAAACTACACTCGACATGATTGCACCACCTGTGTTAAAACCACACTCCCCCAAATCACAGTCACCTTAGTTCAATGATTATCTGCGTGAGTTCAAGCATAAAGCAAGAGGTCTAGAACGGAAATGGCGTTGTTCAAAATTAGAAGTATTTCACCTTGCGTGGTGTGATGCTATCTTAGACTATAAGCATGCATTATTGGCTACAAAGCGGACTTACTACTCTGAATTGATCAACAAAAACAAGCATAACTCAGTTCTTGTTCAACGCGGTGGCAACACTTATGCATGGACAACCACCTGTAGTTTGCTCTCCTTTTACAGCACAAGATTTCCTGGTTTACTTTGGGAAGAAAATAGAAGACATCAGGTTAAACATATCCCGGCATTCCTTAACCCAGCCACTACACCCTGCTATTGAGGTGGGCGCCACTACTGAGGTATTACCTAGATTTACAGAATTTGATAGTATCTCACTAGGCATGCTGACAAAACTCATAATGTCAACAAAAAGCACAACCTGTTTATTTGATCCTATACCAACAAAACTGTTTAAGGACCTGTGGCCCACTCTTGGGCCGACTGTGCTGGAAATTATTAATCTTTCTTTAACTTCTGGATCTGTTCCTAAATGTTTCAAATCTGCAGTGATTAAACCATTACTTAAGAAACCTAATCTTGACCCTAGTGTATTGACAAACTATCGGCCGATATCAAATCTATCATTTTTTTCTAAAATTCTGGAAAAAGTGGTGTCACGGCAGCTCGTAGACTATCAAACTGAGAATAATCTCTTTGAGCCACTGCAGTCTGCTTTTAGAAAATATCATTCCACAGAGACGGCTCTCACGAAAGTGGTGAATGATCTTCTGCTTACAATGGATTCGGACACCACTACGGTTCTGTTTCTGTTAGATCTCAGTGCTGCATTTGATACAGTGGATCATCATATTCTACTTGATACGCTGGAAAATCATTTTGGGATTACTGGGAGTGCCCTTGCATGGCTGACGTCATACTTGACCAGTCGTTCTCACTGTGTTTTGTACAGTAACACTACCTCTAACCTTAGTGACATGCAACTTGAGGTTTCACAGGAGTCTGTTTTAGGCCCCCTGCTTTTCTCCCTTTATATAGCACCCCTTGGGCACATATTGCGGCATTTTGGGATTACCTGTCACTGCTATGCAGATGATACTCAGTTATACATGCCGGTAACTGCTGGTAATCTCGTTCACATAAAATCCTTAGAAGATTGCCTTGCAGCAGTGAGAAGTTGGATGTCTAGAAACTTCCTACTTTTAAACTTTGATAAGACTGAAATGATGGTGCTTGGTCCAGTGAGACATCGGCATCAATTTGACCAGTTAACGCTCAGGCTCGGCTTGTGTGTTATACATCACACTGACAAAGTGAGGAACCTTGGGGTAATTTTTGATCCTTCATTGTCCTTTGGCCTCCACATTAGAAATATTACTAGGACTGCTTTCTTCCACCTGCGAAATATAGCGAATATTCGTCCCATCCTGTCTATGGCTGATGCTGAGACCCTGATCCATGCATTTATCTCTTCTAGATTGGACTACTGCAATGTTCTATTTTCTGGTTTACCGCAGTCTAGCATTAGGCGTCTCCAATTGGTTCAAAATGCTGCAGCCAGACCTTTGACACGAAGCCGAAAGTTCGACTACATTATACCCATTTTGGCATCCCTTCACTGGCTTCCTGTCCCAGTGAGATCAGATTTTAAGGTTCTGCTACTAACCTATAAAATTATTCATGGACTGGCACCTCCCTGCCTAGCTGACCTAATTAAACCTTACGTACCGGCCCGGGCCTTACGTTCTCAGGGTGCAGGACTACTTTGTGTCCCTAAGGTGAATAAGAAGTCTGCGGGTCACAGAGCTTTCTCTTATCGTGCCCCTGTTCTGTGGAATGATCTCCCTGCGTCAATAAAAGTCAGATTCTGTAGAGATTTTCAAGTCCAGACTTAAGACACACTTATTTTCCCTTTCATGGCTAGCATACTGGTACAGTTTTGTTTTACGCTTTTTTACTCTTTTAATTCATTTATTAGTAATTGGAGCGGGCTGCGGCCTCAACTTTACCTAAATTCTGGGTCTTTTAGTGAAGTTTAGGGCTAGTGGCCGGCGATCACCTTAGTATTTCTCTGTTTTTCTTGTTGTTTAATGCTGGCAAATTATACAGTATTTCTTGTCTTTCTGATGCCTGATTCTGTTTTTTCTCTCTGTTTAAGGTGCAGCTCCATCCAGAGATGGGAGTTGTATTCGTGTTGGCGATCCTCCTGTCCTGTGCGCCAATAGCATTTCTTGTATATTTGTCCGTGAATTGTTCTGTAATTTATGTTTGTAGCATGGCCCAAGCAGAGGGTCACCCCTTTGAGTCTGGTCTGCTTGAGGTTTCTTCCTCAGATGGAGTTTTTCCTTACCACTGTAGCTCTGGGGGTTGGTAAGGTTAGACCTTACCTGTGTGAAGCGCTTTGAGGCAACTCTGTTGTGATTTGGCGCTATATAAATGAAAATAAATTGAAATAAATTGAATTGCAACTGATCTGATTATCACCCTGAGCGCAGAGGTTACCAGCACTTATGTTCTCACATTGTCTTCGCGACGTGTAACTCATTAATTAATGTAGATCAGTGTTAAAGAGTCACTCTCTTCAGCTTGTTGCTACAGCTCCTGTATGAGAGGAAAGGTCCACAAGTTCAATTCACAGCGACGTTATTGTATTCCTCCAGACACTCTCAAGGTTAGCTTCAGATAAGAAATAACCCAGTCATTGTTTTCCCTCTGGAAGCAAAATTCTTTCACACTAAGTATGAGATCACTCACATTTTACACAATACAGCAAGTAGCAATTAATTTTGAACAGTACAATCATTCAACTGCACATTATTGATCAGCATAGTTCAAACATGAATGTAATAAACTATTTGATTATAAATAGAGACAACAACAATATTATTTGCAGTACACATCTTGAGCTCATGACCTTTGAACATATCATGGGACATCAGGTCAGGCATTAGTCATGACTTTATTCAAAAATGGTCAATGTCTGACATGTTTTAAACCAACATGTTACATCTTACTTCTAAGCATATGTTATTTTATGAAAACTTTAAACCAAAACACTTGACTGATTTGAGAGTCAACACACCTGTCAGCAGTTCCACATGTTCAATACAATCAAGCACATATTTCAATCATTAATCAAACCGTATAATATTGTATAATTTCAAAACCATCATAAATCAATTGAACACCCATCAAAGCGTAGGCATACACATTTTCATTCGACATCATGATAAAACCCTTAAACACATTATGAGCACATTATGTGCACACTGGCAGAACCATTTATGAACATTAATGCACATATGCAATTTATTCTTGCAAGACAGAAGATATGTAATGCGTGGGTGAATGTGGTGTCACATATTATGGGTTCAGGTGGACCAGTGAATTTTGTCTGTTGTAATTGAAATCCTTTATAAGTATGTAACAAGTTAGTTACAGTCAGGCAGCACCGAACAATCTTCGGGAATCCCCAGCACCAACTAGGCTTCCGTATTTCCTTGATTAAATGCCTGACTTTGAATAGGGGCCTGCCGCGTGTAATGGCTGGGTCAAAACATCATCTGAAAAAAATTAACCCCTGCCTTAAATAAGTGCATATGTAATGCATAAATGTATAAATGCATAAAGGACCAAATGTAATGCATAATATGTGCATTACATTTGGTCAAGTCACTCTTTTTTCTTATTCTGCTGCACACTGATACCTTAAAATCCTAAAGTCTGATTTATGCTTCTACAACTCCATAACTCTGTGGCCATGCAATGACATCAACGTGCACATTACCGTTTTAAAGTTCTCTGTCGCGTTGGTGGGTGTCTTAATGCAGTTTATCGCAGAAACAGCGGCTTTTTCTGGATCAGTTTGTCCCTCAAGAAGCTCCACTTCTTTATACAATCATCAATCTCCAAATCAATTGTACGTACAATTTCCCTCCATGAACTGTGGGTCATTTGGGCGTCTTTGTAGTTTTAGACTCTATGTTGTAAAGGTGGTCATATTTGCAGACTTTTCTGCCGAATGTATTTGATCCATGATCAAAGTGTAATTGGCGTGGGTGCTGCAAAAAATGTTTACAATATGATGGGAGAGGAAGGAGTGAAACTGAAAAAATGACCAATCACAGCCGTTGCGGTCTGCGTCATTTAGCGGGTGCACGGCAGGCTACAAAGAGGGTTCACAGCCACGCAGAGGACTCTGATCTAAAGAAGTTGTCTTTGGTTCCTCACACGCAGGGATATGTGCGAAACATAACACCATATTACAGTGCCGGCAGCAAGCAGCATTTTGTTAATAATCACTGGTCTTGAATAATGGCCTGGCTTGTTTAGGCACCAGGTCTGAGCACAGTTTTAAAAAATAAATGCCTGGGCTTTTAATCAAGGAAATTCAGTACCCACTTTCCTCAAATCGGATAGTGTCGGGGCTGAACTTCATTTCGTACCTCTGTTGTGACTGGGCATGCCCAGACTGCTCTGTCCAGTACATGCAAGGGGTTCTTAATGGAAATACATTGCGATGGGATGTTCTGTCCCATCACAATGAGCAAAAATTTGTTATTCAAAATCTGTAATATACTGTGGAAAACTATAGAAAAAATTGGGAATTTTGCTTTTGTCCGGTGAGTGTGAGTATCCGGTTTATACGATGACGGTTTAGGTGAGTTTTACTGTACAAGCAACCCAGTGTCATGTGCATCGACTCACGCTTCCTCTCGTAGCGTTACAGCGACATTCTGAGGGTGGTTGCATTGTGATGTCTCTGCGCAACAAACTCACATCTCTCTCAAACATGTATAACTCATTGACGCTGGTGAGTCAGACCACCACACCCCCATCAGGTTATATCAGCCCCAACCCTACTATCAACCTGCAGAAACCCGGCCTACTGCTACACATCAATAACCCAACTTAGGTCCCTCAGACACACTCATAACACTGGCAAAATACATTAATATTTCCCTTTTTTACTTACTCACCTGCGCGATCTGCCGAGCTCGTGTACTGCCTAAAAGACGGTAGCCCAGTTTCTCCTGATGTCAGAGATTTTTGTCTCCTGTAAGTATGTTTCCTGTTCTGCATTATAGCCCCTCCAAGACACTTCACAAGGCTAAGGTCTGACCTTACCCACCCCCTGAGCAAGAACACTGGCGACAGTGGTGAGAAAAAACTCCCTGGAAGAATTAAAGTGTACGAAGAAATGAGGCTGGCACAGAGCGACTCGCCCCTACATTGTGGGATACAACACAACAGCTGAAACACCAGAAAGCAGCATGGATTGCTATGATTTAGATCAGTTTAAACTGAAATTGATGGCTTCAAGTGTTTTTTCATTCATCATGGACCGACTGTGACATCCAGGACTGTGTCCAGCAGTAAAGAACTGATGTCTCTCGCACGCACAGCATCGCTCCACAGTCTGCAGTGCATTTTGACAGAGGGGGAGGAGGATAGAGATCTTGTCAAAATGACTGCATGTCCTTGTAAACTAGAGGGTGGATACTCGATCTGGGCCCATAGGGTTGGGTGGGGTTCAGATAAATATTTCAAAGTCATACTCAGGTTGGGTCGGGTTCAGTGACGTCAGCACAAAGACACTAAATGTACAGAATGTTTGTGAAACAATGTCACAGCCTTGCCTCGGTAACCTCAGTCACCACAGTTAATGACATGTTGTTAATAGTATAATTTGGCATACTTTTTTTGTCTTGGTGGATCACTGATGGGATTTATTTTTGTCTTGGGCAGAATCCTGAAGGGACAATAGATGACACTGCGTTTACATCACCTGAAGCCGACCTGTTGACCCCAGCACACAACATCAGTAAAAAGTCTTAATCTGACCTGTTGTATTCTTTTATCTGGATTCATCACAGCCTTTCAGAAACTGTTTTGGAAGACGACGTCTGGAAATGCTTTAAATCCTTAATGTGCACATTGCTTGTAAATAAACAAAGGGTGTTAAAAGCTTGAAAATGTTCCTAATTTATTATTATTATTAATTTATTTTATTTTTTCCATGGGCTAAATTTGATTGGTTATTATTCAGACACTGCTTTGAAGAATATAAATGCCATATAGATGGAACGACTCTGTGGTCCCAGCAGACATAAAGTGAGAGACAGGATCCACCCTGGACAGGACGCCAGTCTATCACAGGGTGTAATGTTCAAGGTAAAGTAAACTCAGCTTTCCTGTCATTCTGCTCCATACGGGGGCGTGTAGATGAACAAAACGTCATTTCTACGTAGCCTGAGTGCAAAACACAACATTTCAAACCCAAATCAGACATCAAATATGAAAAAATAACAATATCTAATAGCACAAAGACAAGACAAATACTACAAGACTCACATAACAGAATACAACAGGTGCTAGACAGGTAGACATTTGTAAAACATATGACCACCTGGACAGCAGGGCAGAAACTATGGAGGAGTACAGCACCTGAATGAGGTACGCAAGTAAATAGTAATCACTGATAACACCATGATGGCTGTTTTCTGTAGTGTCAGTGGAGTTCTATGTTCTGGGGAAAATGCATGTACCTAAAGTTTTTGGAAGTATTCCAGTCTGAGTTGAAGACTGATTAAGGTTGAATCAAACAAGAATTCAAGATACCTAATATAGGGAGCACAGAATATGCTTTTCGTGTGAACAACCTGAGACATTTCTGTTCATCAGAGAGCAACACATCACTGATTGGATGATGATTAAAAATCTGCAGCATGTGTCAGCAACACAGTGTTCACACAAATGTACCAAATCAGAAAAGCAAAATGAAGATTTTTGTTTGTTTGTTTTACAGCAGATCTGTTCATAAAATAGTCTGCATGCTGCAACACAACACTCAGCTTTGGACTCATGACCTTGACCTTTTAAGTTGGCAGTTTGTTAAACTGCCCAAATTTGGGTTAAACGATGGATGGAAAACGCCCTCTGCTGGTAACTGTGGAAACCACATTTGCACACAGGTGTGCTGACGACCAAATTCCTGACACTAGTACAGGTACTGCAGTATATCACGGTTTCCAAATGACATTAAATTTAAAGAATTTATTTTTTCAAACCACCTTTTTTAATGTATTCATTTCTGTTGTGATATCTCTCAAATACAGCTGAAAATTCTCTCCAGAGCGAAAAAAAATGTTTGTCATCAGCAAACAATAAATGTTGACGTTTTGGGACACTCACATGTGTCATTTATGTACAGAAGGAACAGTTTTGGACACAAAATGGATCCCTGAGGTACTCCACAGGTTAAAGCAAGTAATACCTTTGAGTTGGCAATCACAACAATAGATTACCCAAACTTATACAAAGAGAACATGCAAACTCCACATAGAAAGGATCAGGTGGGAAGCGACCGCACATCCTTCTTGCTGCTATGCAACAGTAATGACAAAGCCACTGTGCTGCCCTTCCAGGTTACGAGACAAAATAGTTTCACTTTAAAAAAAAAATGTAAGCCTGAAAAGGGAATAACACAATGACAGCAAAATGTGGAGGAGATGGTATCAAATTTATGAAATTGTTTGTTTTAATGTAAATAATTCCTGTCTTTCTGCAAAGCTTAAGCATCCACTTTTACTTGGAGTCAAACTGATGATTCAAAAATTAAAATGGTTTGAACTTACATAAGCTCCACCTGTCTTTCCCCAGTAGAGGTCGCCCTACAAGTAAAAAGATATGCATCAAAGAGCATTCCTTAGACACAACATAAAATAATTTAGGACACAGCATCCAGGACATGTAGGCAACTGGAAATGTTGACTGTAAATGCATTTATCAAAAAAAATTATCATAGCCAAAATGTTATCTACATTCAACAATGTCACAACAACAACAACAAAATAATAATAAAACAAATAAAAAACACATTACTGCCCAAGTCACTGAGATTAATTCTCCAACATCATGTTTTTGTGCATGGTCCAGCCAGAGGACTTCATCCACATCACAGGGAACATTTTCCCTTTGCCAGACAAAGTGGGAATCACTCCTGTGGTGTGCCAATCCCAGCCTGGACAAGATCTGGTCACATCATCACAGGCCGGTTCCATGGCCTCCAATAAAGGTGCCCTGATGTGGGGTTGTAGGTCACAGACCTTCCACCCCCATGCAGAGAAAAACTCCTCGACAGGATTCAGAAAGGGACTGTAAGGGGGAAGGAAAACCTGCATGAAGTGCTGGTTGTTGGTGAAACCGCTCACGTATCGGGACAACACGGTGAACGGCCACGTGGTCCCAAACTATGACATAGAGGATGCAGTGCTGCTGATCCAGTTGGCTGAATATCATCATCAATGATTGTTCTTGGTCCATCTCGTCCTCTTCCTCCTCATCCACCACCTCTCATCTGAACTCTTCCTCCTCTGTCTCACTGTATGTTTCTGTTCATGGTAGATGGATGCACGTGTCCCACCTGTGCACTCTGGACCAACTTTTATCCTGCCCATTTTGTCTGATCACAACATTAGAAACGTGTGTGTTCAGTTGAGTTGTGTGACAAAATAAATTCCTTCGGGATGAATAAAGTTCTTTATTATTCTTATTAAAACAAAAAAAGCTGACAGCTGTGCTCACATTTTGTTACCTGTGTTTGCAGTTTGGCAACACAAGTGTATCACAGTGTGAAAGGTGTTTAGTGACTGCAAAAGTGTTTAAGGTTTAGCAAAAAAGAGATGAGTTTGCAAATTGTGCCTGAACAGTGTTTGTTTGTCCAAAAGACTGATTCGAACAATGACTTTGGGCCACTGAGAATTTGGTTCAGAGAACGGAGTTTAGTGTTTTAGCAACTGAGGAAAAACTGTAAATTAACAACCTTTACCAGGACATATGACACGCAGGAGATGTGGCAACACGTTTCCTATTCCAAAAAAATTTTACCTTGGAAAAAATGTTCAAGGTCAAAGTCCTGTTAGAAGTGGCTTTTCATAAAAATAAAAACAAAAAGTTCTGCTAATGCACAATTTGTCATTGCTTTTTGGCACTGATAACTGGAAGATAAACAGGCATAAAATTGGAACCTCCATCCAATTGGTGGTAAGTAAATCCATAACAGAAAAATGAGAGCAATTGCAGCACTTTTAACTGAGATAAAATGCAAAATGAACATCAAACGGGCTTTTCAATATTAAATTTAAATGTCTACAAAATCCACAATCTGGATCAGACTTTGTCTGGTGATAGTGAGTGCCAGTCTCCACCTCATTTTCAAATATGAGTTATTGGGACACTTAAGATTTAATGTAAAATACAAATGGGGTATTCAATGTTAAATTTAAGTGGCCACAAAATCTGTATTCTGGATCAGATCCGGATCAAGGATACTATCCTACAGTACATAACGCTCTTAAATATGAAAAGAATTTGATCATTTCGACAGTTAGGAATTTTGAAACATACATTCAATGTCAAAGATAGGGATTTTTCCAATTTTCCAAGATTTTGCCTGACCTTTAACCTTGAAAATTGAATCAGTTCTTGCCTATCAGGATATAAATCTTCAGTTAAAAAAAAAAACAAAAACTCACAATATATGAAAATTGTGGGCTCCAGGCTGTTCACAAACAAACGGGGGGAAAAAATGGAACCCCCTCCAACTGAGATAAAAATTTCTCAATGCATTTGAACAAGTTCAAAATTACTGATGCATTTTTGTTTTGCCCAACAACAAAAACAAACAGTTGTGGCCCAGTAGGTGGCAGCATATCACATGGAGATGGGGAGGGCAGTTGTTTGTATCCTTTGACCCAGTTGGGCCACAAATGTTACCTTTGCTCTGGTGATCAGGACAACAAATAAAGTGACAGAATGAAAACATTTTCTCTTTTCCATCAACTTACACTTGAATCCTTTGTGGGTTTCTGCCATCTGAAAATGAACAAAAGATTAGGGGTCAACAGGCCTGTTTGAGATGGTACTGATTGGCTGATGTGTGAAACCCAAGGCTTCCTGTGCCATTTACTCACATGGGTATTATTAACGCCTAGTTTCCTGTCATATGCAGAGCAGTGAGCGTAGTGTGCGTACCCCAGCTGTTCCTGCTTCTCCTCAACAGCAAATACCGAGAATGTCTGAAGGTCTGTGGATCTGGGTCAGAGAGCCAGGAGGAGGTCCGTTACAGCCAGACCTTACTTATGGTTTAAAACCAAAACAAACCACCGTTACACATTAACCAGCTGAAGCCTGCAGCCATGCAGAAACCAGTTAGTGACTAAGGCGCTAAACTAAATGCCCGAATGTATGTGTGAAGCTGAGAGCTTCTTGTGTGGTCGCATCAGATTGTTGGGATTGTGTCAGCAGAGTGCGTCACCTTTCACCGAGGGCGCGTCATCATCACCCTTAATGTAATACCAGTGTGCTAACATGGATTAGCGGCAGGCTCGTTTTACCCACAACCAACGCTGCCAAAGGATGTCTGAGGGGAAACAGCCAAGTGCCATCAGAGCTTGGAGACAGCATCCATCGTCATTCAACCTTTTTTTTTTCTAAGGATTTGTGTTACTGTGTTTGTGTGTCAGAGGGAATGTTGTTGCATCTGATAGAACAAGGCCAGCTGGTGGTTAACAGACTTGTCCAGGTGTGAGTGAGCCTGTATTTGGATAAAGTTCTCCACTTTTGAAATGTACTGCTACTATATCTGCACTAAGAAACTGACCCAAGGCAAATGTGCAAAAATCTAATCTTTCTAAAAACAGACCACCTAACTCTCCAAAAACTATACACAAGTTAATAATGAATGTAATACATATATTCTGAGATTTTAGACTTTGCAGTTGTTTTTTCAACAGTTTGACAACATTTTGTAATTGGAATATAATACTAATTAAAATGTGATATTTTACCAGTATACTCATGGATGACTAGGGGTCGCTCATGTACAACTGTTTGAGAAAAGGTGTTCTACAATAACGCTTTTCAAATTGTTCACTGTTAATGTGTTACATTTGTACATTTCAAGTCAGGACTTTGCATTCTCAGGTCCTACATGTTGTACTTCATATAATCCAAAGAGTCTAAACGGTGAGGCTTCAGTGTAATATAAAACAGGGTGGGGGGAGTACATTTTTACTGTAATGATATAGCAGTTAAGTATTCATTGTTATTTACACATTTGTACAGTGACTTGTGATTTTTATTTCATTGCAGGCAAACAACATTTAGGTAGAGCTGCCAAAAATAAATTTATTCACTTATTTTTATGATTATTCTTGTTTAGACTGTAAAATGTCATCACAGTGAGTCACATTTGCTGTTCCATGAACAATTCCAAAGGAAACAGTGAAAACAGAAAAAAAAAAACAAACAAAAAAAAAAACTACACATTTTACATTCTGGGATCACTTAAAAATTCACTTTTGATTAATCAATTAATGACCTAACCCTTTTGAGGTACCACCTCCGAGTCCTTGACTGGATGAATGCTCCCACAACACGGTGAATGAGAACCATTGGATGGTCTACACAGAAATTAAAATAATATTAATAATTATGTGGAATAAAGAAATATGAGAAGAGGCAGAGCTATAAAATTCTCAACTTTAATCAGTTCAAAAAGTTCACAACAAATGTAACACCTTGAGAAGGGAAATTTGCCATTACAGACTGGGTCATTATTTGGATTTACACATTACTTTGCTAATTAAACTCAATGGCATTAAATTTTGTCTGGAAAAAACAAACAAACAAACAAAAAAAAAAAAAAACAAATGAAAATTGTTTATTTTGACAGAACTAAAACAAGTACAAGTGAAAAATGCAAAAGTCCAAAATCATATGTAAACCCAGTTTTATTATCATTTTGCTCTAAAGGTAGTGTTCTGAAGCACTACTGTGTGGTAAACTATCTAAATTAGAACAATTCAAAATTTTTGAAAGCCATCTGAGTTAAACAGGAGATGTTATAAAGATGCAACCAACCAAGAACCCATAAATACTTCTGCCACTTCCTTAAAACATCCCATTAATAATGAAGGCTCACAAATGAGCAACAATCCTCTTAGAGGAAAACAAAACGCTGATGTCGACTCGGCGACAGCACACACGCGCACACACCCACAACAAAAACAAACAACAGAATAAAAGGAAAAAAAAAAAAAAGAAAACGAAAAAAAATGTTCCCATGGTATTAAAGATGCTATACATTTGGGATGATATGCACAGAATCAGTTTTGCTTCCCCTACAAAAACAAAACAAAACAAAAAAACCTCCAGAGAGCAGCCAAACAAGTTATTATTTTTTTTTTTTTTTAGGATAAGCATAACTCGAGCAACAGGTGCTGATTCATGAAGCAGCATCTCAAGCCTTCATTCATTATCCTTTAGATTCACATTCTCCCACAATGCTGTGGGGTAAACAAGAGGCGTGTGCACCTCCAGAAGACCTCACCACTTTGTGTCACAGGTCCAGAAGCTTCTATGCTGACATGATAGAAGAACTCCACCCAGACTATCCAATCAACATATGTATATATAAACAAATATATGGTGATTAGAGTGGAGGAGGACAGGGAACAAAAACAGGATGGATAACGTGTCCTATTTGTTACAACCTCATCATGCAGGTCTTGTGATGGGCCAGAAACTGACAAAATGTAAGTTCAGATTAACAGCTCTGGATAGATATTAGACAAAAAAGTCTCCATAAAAAATGCAGGCTAAGTAAAAAGGGCCACAGAGTGATTCGGCAATCATTTACATGTTATTGGCATTGTTTTGGTCAACAAACATCAAATGGAAAGGCCCGCTCTGCCACTGTAGAGGCTGGAAGGCCTCCCAACACTCACGTGCCTGACTCTGGTTTTATTGTGTCTGCTGTAGTTTTGATTATTTGTTTGTTGTGTCTCGCTTGGGGTACTGTACAGTTTGGTTAAGCAGGTCCTCAGTCACACATCTCCTCAGGGATCTCGTGGGGGTTGAGGATTCCAGGGACAGACATCTGGATCTTGTGTTTCTCCTCCTGGGCCTGGCGGAGCGATGCCTCCCTCTCTTCCAGGAACAGGTCGGTGGTGTCCTCACCAGCAAACTCCTGGAATGGCAAGAGACATGAGGAAACAGTGCTGATAAATGCAGACTTTACACAACCCCAGAGTCTGACTACAGTTCTCCTTTTCCAAATTTTTATTTCAGGAACTCAATTTTCACATGAACCTCCTGACTACCTTCCTGGTAGTCAGGAGGATATACCTGGTAGTCAGGAGGTTAAGATCAAGACTTTGGCCAAAAATTGAGATTGACTCCTGAGAAATGGATCAATCAGTGAACCGAAGAAAGCTGTGGGACCAGGCTGGCTGCACACATGCAATGGGGACCAAAAGTCGCAGTGCCACCCCCGTCTACATGCAGCTTTATTCCAAGCTTCAAACTTCCATATACTTAAAAGGACAATGCAGGAAAATGTTATTTATGGAAACAACAGCTAAGCAGCCAACTATGTAGTCCCTGATAACCTCCAACAACAGGCGATGCCAGCACAAACAAATGGCAAAGTCAAAGGTGAGAGGGGCCAATGACTCCTCAATGTAACATTTACTCAGCAAATCATAATGTGGAGAACAAAGAAGAAATAATTTACACTTAATGCAACCAATAAGACCAACATTCTCCCAGGACAGTTCAGTAATGCTCCAACCCAGAGCAGCAGCACATATTACAAAAACAATGCAAGGAAAAATGTGAGGAAACTAAAAATGGCAATCTGGAATGACAAAACGACTTCACAGATTATCACCAAATTTGCACCACAGATAGATATCAGGGTTTGGAAGACTCCATTGAATTTTAGAGGTGATCCAGAGCCGGGATCAAGATTCACTTTATATAGGCTTTGAAGAAAAACATCAAAACTATTTCATGGATTCTCACCAAATTTTCACCATTGATACATATTAGAAGACACCATTAAATTTTTGGAGGTGATCCGGATCCGGATTCTGGATGAACACTTCACATTATATACACTTTGAAGGATTATGTGAAAACTGCATCACAGATTTTGATGAAATTTTCAACACAGATACATATTAGGCCATGGAAGACTCCATTAAATTCTGGAGGTGATCTGGATCCTGGATCAAGATTTCCCTTTATATAGGCTTTGAAGGATTATGTCAAAACTACTTCACAGATTCTTACCAAAGATAGATATTAGGGCATGGAAGACTCCATTAAATTTTGAAGGTGATCTGGTGTAACAGTTTATCTTCCCTCCTGGATAACTTCCAAGAAGAAATTATCCTAGGATATCTTACCCCCCCACCCTGGATATCCAGGGGGGTAAGATATACTGTTACACCAGAGCCAGATTGGCGGACATCAGAAATCTCTGACTGCTCCTGTTTGTTAGTATTATATCTAAAAAAAGAGAAAAAGAGAACATGAAGGATCCGCATCAGTATTTGTTTTAATTGTAGTATGAAATGATTTATCTTTGCAGTGGAATTGAACAATCAATTATTTAGACTTCAGTGTTGGAGGCTTTATTTGACATGTTGCCTTGTGTTTCCAGGGAGACACCACGCTCAATCAAATATGATCAATCTGATTCTTTCCTTTGTCACCATTCAACCTCTTTCTGATATAGTTCAATCTGAACTTATCAGCTGCCATGCCATTTTGACGCTGTGACACATAACTGCACGGGAGGGAAACAAACCAAAAAAACAAACAAACAAAAAAAACCCCAACAACAAAAAACACAGGTGTTACAACAAGCTTTAGAGTATCAAACAGATACCTGACAACTTTATTTTGTCAGATACTGAACTGTATGGAGACACATGACATCAGAAATTTGACTTTAAGGTGCTTTTAGAAAATTTTTTTAGTGCTAAAAGAGCAGCACAGATGTATGTCGCGGTTACCCATAATGCATTGGTTGCAGCACAAATGTATGACCCGTGTCAGCCTCCTCTACCATCAGTGGTGATCACCCGATGTAAATCCAAAAGCAGTGTTCATACAGAGATAAGATGCCAGTCAGTGGCTCTAACTCTTTAGAGATTTTGCTTTTCCCCCCAGGTGTACACTTTGACAAGCCTCACCTTTATCTGGACGAGGAAATCCCGAAGGTGTTCCTTGAAGGCAGGAATGTCCTGATTTAAACTGAACAGCCCAGTCACAAACACCTTCACCTGAGCACTAAAAAACACACACAAACTGTGAGGGAGCTACTCCACAACAACAAATACAGTATGGACTGCACCTGTCAGAGTGCGCACTTCAGTGTGCGTTTGTACTCACTCTTGTAGGTGAGGAAAGGCCGTCTTCAGCAGGTTGGCTACGTACTCCTGGATGAAGACTTGGTTATTGGCAGGGCTGGCTGGGTTCAGCGCTGTGGTGATCTTTCCCTCTTCCACCAGGTTGAACATGTAGGCCAGGATGGAGGCGTGCATCGTCAGACCTAGACCAATCACAGCGTATTACTACGAGCGCACAGTACCAGATATGGGGAGAAAGCTGACCCACAGTAAGGGCATCATATGATGTGTTAGCAGTTAGCAAGTCACCAGTGTTGGTTAATAACAGTAACACAAGCATCGTCTCAGTGACACTGACTCTACAGTAAACTCACACTGGCTGAAAACTGCATCTGAACTTTAAAGTTTTCTTCCAGCTGGAAAATAAAGAATTCTGCTCAAGCTTCCTACCGCATGTCAATTAAACGCTGCACAAAAGGAAAACACCAAGTTCACAATAAACCAGAAGAGAGTAAGTTGACCTGTGATGAACAAATCCAAGTGGAAAAGGAATCATTTCAGGACATTTTATTTTGGGATGAGGAAAAATATGAAAGAGGGCATGTGTCAGTATTATGTCTGGAGAGTCACAGTGACTATGAGTTGGATACCACCCAATTCTCTACTGTGAAAAATTGCCCTCCAAACACACCACGTTCAGTGATCACAAAGCGAGTCCTCTCAAAATAAACAGCATCAGCCCCTTTAGACCAAAACACAGCACTCTGTGCATCCACACGCATATCCGACCCACGCAATCATTTGCAAATGACTAACAAGGTAACAAAACTACCAAAATCACTGAGCTGACTGATATACCACACACACACACACACACACACACACACACACACACACACACACACACGAATGAATAACAAAAATATACAGCATTTTTGAGAAGAGATGAATACTGTAATCAATTTGTCATCAATTTGCACAAGATAATTTGAACATTTTTCATTTCACTGACTTTAAAGTAATACAGTCTATATTTTAATTATACACTTAATTCACATCACATCAATGAGCGCATGTTTCTGTTAGCATGTTGCTGTATCCTGAATGGGATGACAGCACCACACTGTCAAATATTTTGTGAGATTAATGTTAACAGTATAAAATAAGAATACAGAAGAATCTGATGAGATCTGGCAACACCAGATCAGAACCAAAGAGTGACAAAAAGTAATGACAGTCGCACTGTAGACTTTAATCAGTGGTGTCAAAAGTACACACATTTGTTACTTAAGTAGAAGTATAGATACTGCAGTTTAAAAACACTCTGGTAAAAGTTGAAGTATCAACTTGACCTTTTTATTCAAGTAAAAGTGAAAAAGTATGTGCTCCAAAACCTACTTAAAGTACAAAAGTATAAAGTAACCTTAAAAAAAAAAAAAAAAAAAAAAAAAAAAGGTAGATGCCACTATATGAATTGAAAGCTTAATTTAAAAACTGATTCGTTCTACATGTGGCCCAAGACCCAAAACCCAAAATTACCCCCCAACACCACCTGCATGAAAATGTTTCAATTCTAGAAGCTCTGAAATGCAATCTGGGACTATTCCAGACAATAAACTGCAGTGAGTGCAGCATCCATTTAGTGAGAAACTTTCCTTATTCAGATTCATTCCAGTAGTATTCTGCTCTTACTAGGATGCAGCAGTTTTCTAGTTTGGCAGATAGTTCTGGAGGAAATCACTGAAGAAATTAACACATTGACAATATGGTTTGACCGAAACAAACTGTCATTAAACTTAAATAAAACAGGGATGAAATGGAGGTGTAAGAGTCACTAGGTGTTCACAGGAAACACTTATTTATTTCTGTATGTATGTATGTATGTTCATTGTTAGTTGCTTTTATATTTTATTTTCTGTTGTTTCTATTCAGGTTCTTTTTGTCTCTTTCTCTGAAATTGTATATAATAATTATCATTAGATTATTAATATATAAACAAAAATAAATTTAAGAAATATTACAATTTTAAAACAAATGCACCCGAGCGTGAAGACAGCTGGAACTGCTTCATGCTAACTTTTAACATTGAAAATGCCATAGATATGCTAACGTGTTAGCGTCGCTCCCATTTTTAAGTTATAAAATACATCTATCAACTGTTTCAGAAGACCATAACAGGTCGGTTTAACATAGAAAAGGTAAATAATACTCACAGAAGTATGCTCTTTAGGGTTTTAGCGGGGGAAAATTAAGCGAAAGAAAGAAAGAATAAACGAAACAATAGGTTGAAGCATTGCTTCAATCTGCAAACCACTGCTTCGACTGATTCAAAATCCATTCCTTTATCTTCATTGATCCATGTTTCTGATATAGCAATTATGTTAATTTTTTTTTTTAAATTGACTTAAATATTCTTTAATGTTGTTAAAGTTTGCATACAGACTTCTGCTGTTGAAATGGATTATTGATAATTTGTTATCCGTTTTAATGATCCGATTAAACTGTTCATCTGTATAATAGCAACAACTGTCATTAATATTTGAGAAGAAATTATTGTCCGGGTCTATATCGTGCTCCAAGTCCAGTACATTGTGGTCTGTGTATTTAAATGTTCTCAGTTCTAGTTTTCCATGATCAGCAATCCTGTGAGTTATATCCTTCTTGTCTCCAGATGTAGATGATGTAGTAGATGAATAGGTTCCTCTGGTCTGTATCATGGTGTTGTGATGTGTTTGTGTCCTCATACCTTATTGGTCGTATTTGTCCAGTTCCTCGATGTTCCTGATTACCATAACCTTCGCTTGTTCTGGTGTTCCGTTCAGTTTGATGAATGTTTTGCAGTTGGATGTCCATGTCTGTTGAATTTTTCCCTGCTTTTTTAAGAGACGAGCTTTCCTGGCGATGTCTGCGTTTCTTTTGGTCAGATGTTCATTGATGAATACGTTTGTTCCTTTGAGTTTCCGTCCCTGTTTTAACAATGCCATTTTATGTTTTCTGTTGACAAACCTCATTATAACTGCTCGCTTGTCTCCATCCTCTCTCCTGGGCAGGGGTGGCACGCTTCAATGTTATTACAGTCCATTTGAATACCTTTAGATTGCAGGAAGTCAGCCACCTGTTGTTCCACTGAGCTGGCCTCCTGCTCACTGGCCTCCCCTCCGCTGTCTTCTGACACCGCCCGTGCGTAGGATCGAGGTTTAATATGAATTCCTGTAATAATAACGTCGTTCATCCTTGTGTACTGTTCCAACTCTGCAACACGGTTCTCCAGGTGCACCAGACGCCGGTCTTTCTCGGCATTCTGGATCCGGAGAGCCTTCACTTCTTCCACCAGCTCCATAATGGATTTCTGCTGCATTTTAACAACAGAGATTTCCTCAGACAAAAAGTCCAGGGACTTCTTGATATCGTCTCCCTCCTCCGCCGTCAGTGCCTTCTTTGGACCCATGGTCAGATAAATCCGCGCTGGCACCTCGGTAAAGCCGCGCCGGTGGATGTGCGCTGGCACCTCGAGCTTCCGGTGGATGTGCGCTGAGGCGTCAGCGCACATCCACCGGCGCTGAAGCCAAGAGTAACGAGGCTGTTTGTTTTAAAAATGTAAGGAATAGAAAGTACAGATACTTGTGTGAAAATGTAATAAGTAGAAGTCGGAAGTAGGCAGAAAAATAAGTAATGGAGTAAAGTATAGATACCTAAAAAGTGTACTTAAGTACAGTAACGAAGTATTTGTACTTCGTTACTTGACACCTCTGACTTTAATGCATAGTCAATATAAATTAAATACATGGTTCTCTGTATAATTTCTACTAAGTAATTCAGTAGAAATTATACAGATTATAATTATTATACAAATAATTATACAAATTATAATTATACAAACTCTGGACAGGCCAAAAACTGACATCTGTTTGAACCCACCAGCAGTGTGAGACGTGTCTGTGACGACAGAAAAAATGTGCTGCAGGATATCACAGAAATATGTCTGGTAGAAACTCTGAGCAGCTGCTTCTTCCTGGGCCACGTTCTGCAGCATTGTGTACAGAATCTGTAGACCTGGTTCAACACAAACAGAAATTCAGCTTCACAGTCCACAAAAACATTGTCATGTCATATTTTGAAATGAGTGGATATTATAAAGCAAATGGCAAAAACCCAACAAACAAAAGTTCTAAATATATAATGGTTTGTGTAATGCACTTTTTAAAAAATTTTTTTTAACATTTTTTCCTACTTTGCAGTTTTTTGTGGTTGTAAATGCAGTTAAGCGTGCGTGTTTGTTCCAGCCATACCTGTGTCAGCCACATTCCTCATGGTGTGCTTGAAGGCCCAAATGATGGAGTCCAGCACCAGTTTGAACTGGGCAGGGGGGATGGCCAGGAATGCAGGGAAGCAGTGGGAATTAACAGCTTGGAGTAAGTAGAAGAAGTGAGTTCTGTGTTCTGGATACTCTTCAAAGTTCTGTTGGGGGGGGGGGGGGGGGGGGGGGGATATTTTGAGTCACTCAACAATCCAGCAGTGCTGAGCTATCAAGTGTAAATAGTAACTGAAGTGCCTAACTGTGACATCTGCACAGTCACACAACAGTACGAGTACATGTGTAAAAATTCAAACTACCTGATTAGAAAAACTATCCCCTATGGAAATGTAAACAGATAGTTTGTAAGAAATGCTGTCAAGTAGCCAACAGATACCCACTTAAATTTTACTTCCATGTAGGAGGTAATGAATTTTTTAATGTTCCAAGACTAAAACTGTGACCTTTATCTACAGGAAAAGAATGACTGTAGTGATACGTATTGACATTGTGTTGCATCTTCATTGAAACCTGCCTCTCATCCTTCTTATTTCTTTTACAGAATAATCTGCACAACAATAAGCATTTCATATCTATAGTATAATAGCCAAGTGGATTCTGTGTGCATGCGTGTTTGGCTTCGATCACAGAATAACTGGAGAGAGCTGGCATTTGCCGTTTGGTATGCTTATGTATTTTGGGTCAAGTATGAATGCTGTGAAAACGGAAAGTTGACAGGACTAATATTTTGGAGAAATTAGCGATATTAGCTAACAACAGTGATCAATGGACATTGTACTGCAATGCACCATGAGAGTTTGGGGTTTAACAATGTTGTTAATGTTACTGATTTGTGTTTTAGTAGTTCAATTAGTTTAGTCAGCTTAGTTAAGTGTCATGTTCCCGTTACATGAGTGAAACTGTACTGTGTTTGATATCTTCCACCACTGTCTCTGTTTGTGGGTGGGTAAAATAAAGATATCTGTTTGCTGCAGAATGCAAAAAAGACAAAAAGCTGTGCGTGCGTATAACTTTGATCACGGACAAAGTGGGAGAGCTAACATTTTCTGTGTGGTATACTTATGTATTTTGAGTCAAGCATGAGTGTGTGATTTTATTTAGTAAGTTCAATGTAAGTACATAATATAATTGTAAATACATTAAAAATACATGGATGACACACAAAAGTAAGAATATGAAACAACAATACTGATAATAATAATAATAATAATAGTGTGTATATGATAAGAACCTAAACAATTTATAAATACACAAACAGTAAATTAACATTAAAAAAATTAACAGGAAATAAAAGGTTTGAGTTCTTCTCAAAATTGTTGAGGTCTAAGGTCATTCTGGACTCACACACCATTCCAACTCATTATAGAAACTTTGCACAATTCATTACCACCCTTGAAAAATGTTAGCTACCTATTTTATAAACACTACCCAATCTAGAACCCATGGATCACCACGGGCAACGCGCTAGTCATATTTAATGTTACAAAATACAACACCTGACACATGTTCTTGCATTTAACTCAGATATAGAGTTAAGGAAGCAATGCCATTTTTCCTAAATACAAACATGTTATAATTTTGCCCCAAAAATATTGCTTGAAAAACACAAAGTGTTTATGGACATTCATACTGGCTGTACATCTGCACGGTCTGTACAATAAATGTTGCATGTTTCCTTCACACATGAATAATAAATCAGTTTGAAAAAAAAATTACAGCTGACCAGCTCAACATGAAGTAGTGGAACTTTATCTACAGCCTCTGATCAGTATGCAAGTACCTTGTTGATCATGTTCAGGGTGCACTCAAAGACAGCATCAAAGATCTGGGGAATCTCGCTTGTGATGTGCCCTCCCAGCTTGTTGACAATGGTTGCCATAGTACTGAGGACCTCAGGCTCACGGGCAGCTGGGACGTTGCGCTGATAGTCAATGAGGACGGCGTCCAGCAGTGGTGGAACAAAGTTCTCCCCAACCTAAAAACAAGAATTATTTTGGTACACTTGAGCAGACCAACAGCAAGTGAGTGACAAAAAAACAAAAACAACAACACTGAGTGGGTAAAGGTTCTTTAAGTACCACAAAATTTTTATGAAAATCCAGTGTTTGCTTGTCAGTAGCCTAATTAGCATGTCCATTCATTTAATCATATCTGTGTCAACACAAAACAGACATGTTTCGGTTACTTCCCCAACCAAGGTACCAAGACCTATTAACGGGTGGATTGAGACAATGGAAATCTTTACTTGTCCAAGTACACAGACTGTTAACATGGCAGAGAATCAAACCCAGGTCTCCATAAAGGTACCCCAAATTTTTTTCCATTGAGCTACATGCTTTGCATCTCCCCAACCAAGTAATTGATCATTTGTCAAAATCATTCCACTGGTCCCTAGGATTTTCCAGAGAGACCTGGTACAAAGATATTTTGTCATCACCTTTGGCCAGTGGTTTGGATAAAACCCTCACAACCACACACAGGGCTGTGAAATGAAAATTGTGAAATCCGAGGAAAATTTGCAGGGGGTCGGGGGGGGGCAGTACAGCTCCCCGGGGTCAGAAATAAATTTTATTTTTTGATACTTTTTCAGCATCTCCTGGAAAAACAAATCTCAAAATTAGTGGATATTTAAATGATCCTATATTCAACCTGTCAATGATGATGTTGAAATAACAGAATATGATGTGGAAGTAGGACCTGGAATGATTTTCCTTTTAATTGTAAACCAAATTATGCATTAACTCAGAACAATTAAACTACATGAAATTTATGAAGACTGAAAAGACTGTTACAGCATTTCAAAAACCACAGCTAAAGCTTGTAGAATATTTGGAAAATCATGGTAAAATATCAATAACTTACCTTATAGTAAAAAGTCACATATTCTTGTGTAAATTCATGCAGCCTAAATCCATTCAAAGCCACAATGTCTTTTTTTTTTACAATGAAAGAAAGTCTAGATTAGTGGAAAAAAAAAAGTCACAATCTTGTCTAAAATCCTGTTTGAAGAGCAGAATGTTTATTTTCCAGGGAGAGAAAAATTCTTAGTGTTTTCCTGAGAGCACAATTCACTTTTGCTGTTTCTTTTATCTTTCAGGTGTGTTGATGAAGCCAGCGACAATTCCACAGATTCTTGTCCTTATAAGACTTTTTCAACACAATCTTTCTCGCCATCTTCTCTGTGTGATGTCGGTCCGTGACACAGACATGCTGCACAAATCTTCTTTTAAAAACTTGAACACTCTAAAAGTTTGGGATATCCACATGCTAAGTTTAGCTTAAGCATCGCACAGGAGGCACACAGCGTCGCCGCAGCAACCAACCAGTCCTGCTTTACAACAACTGTTGTAACAGCTACGCTTTGGGTGGCATTTTTCCTCCATGAAACTCAGCGGATCCGAGGAAAATGATTTGTATCTGTAACACACAGATCAGTGTCCGCAGACTTATAAAGCTTACACGATGTCATAAAAAAGATAACGCTTTGCGATAAGCATTTTAAAAACTCAGTGATGTTCGCGATTAAAGAGTACATCACTAACACCCCACTCCCCCCTCCATGATGAAATCCGTGGAGTTTTCACAGCCCTGAATACATGAAGACCAAAAACACCAGGACTCTAAAAATATAGATACACTCCTGATGGCTGAATCCATGAAGTCTCTGAATGCCTGGATCTTGGTCTTGGACAACTCCAAATGCAGAAAACTTTGGACAGAGACATTGTCACGTAGTGGACAACTCTTCATCACCGCACAATTTGCAACCCTCCAGAGGCAAGATTCTTGGTGCACTCTGCTATTTCTTTAGCCGGGGATGAGTATCCAATCGGCTTTACCCCCATCCCCTATGTAATGCGTACCATCCTCTGATGGATGACAGCAGCTGAGTTACTCTTATTGTAGAAACAATACGTTTTAAAAGTTTAACCATGGAGTATACCGCTGTAACGCTAAATCGCAGCACGTAACTATAGTATAGGCAGAACACGCACTGAATAGCTAAGGGAGGAAATGGTTAAGTATGCTACAAAGAAATAAAATGTGTTTGATCTAAAAATATAAAGCGGATTTACTGTTTTTCCACTCAGCTGTTTGACTAGTGGTCAGATAGCAGAGCATTTATTGATAACAAGCAACTGTGTAACTATAAGATTTTTGTTTAACAAATAAATTCCCCATGCAAACGTAAGGTGTGAAATGCACACTACAAAACTCCAGACAAGTGTAATCTTTGAGGAAAACTCAAAACGTACAGAAAAGTAAACATCAATGATGTATTTTGCTTCAACTTGTGAGGCATTCAGACTCATTACTGACCATCTGTGGATCATTTGATCGGCTGACCCAGCCTGAGATCAGTTTCAGTGTCTCTCTTTTTACTGTCCTCATACTCCGGATCAACGGCTGTTTTGTCACCATCTCACCTAGGACAAAAGAAAAACAAAACCCAGGACATTTAATGTATAAATCCTGTAATACACATCTAAGAATACAGAATTAACAATTCTGGACACTGACTGAACAGTGAAATGTTTGCCAGAGGAAGAATATGTGCCTGGATTTGCGCTCATCAACTTAAATAGCAAACTGATCCCAAGTTCACACAATGATTACATGCAAGTAGGATTTAATGATATTGATATATTTCTCTGTGACTGATTCTCAACATCTCTGTAACTGATCCTAGATATAGATATGAGATGTCTGCCTTTAGAGTCCTCACCCTCCTGTGATTTCTGAGGGACAGATGGTGACACATTAGAAAGAATGTGAAGTCCATTATGGAATTTTGGGAAATGAAATATAACTGAAATGAAAATTTTAGTTTGCATGACAGTACAATGATGCAAGAGAGACTATATAAAGCTTTGTAAATAACTGTCGTAAAGTCAGCCAAATTACAAGTCTGGTTTATTTAGAAACAAGAGCAATCAGAGATTTCTGATGTCCACCAAAGTGGATCCAGATCACCACCAAAATTCAGTGGAGTCTTCCATGCCCTAATATCTAGCTGTGATGAAATTTCATCAAAATCCATACAGTAGTTTTGTTTGCTAACAGACAGACAAATAAATGCCAATGATTTTATTATGTCCTTGGTGGACATAATGACTTAAAATTAACAGTAGAATTACAAACTACATGATAGATCATTTCATTGATCTCAACCACCCTCACATGGATAGCCTATATTCATTCACGGTGAATGAATATCTCAGTGTCTCATGAATAAAGACATAAATGAACTCTGCAACACCGCGCTGTCAATTTGATCAACATTCCCATCGGTTTTGCCCATAAATGGACCATACCTGCTATGCTACCCTGATGTGGAACTGCTACACAGCTGATTGCATTAAACT
This sequence comes from Thalassophryne amazonica, assembly GCF_902500255.1. Lineage (NCBI taxonomy): Eukaryota > Metazoa > Chordata > Actinopteri > Batrachoidiformes > Batrachoididae > Thalassophryne > Thalassophryne amazonica. The sequence goes on from NC_047115.1 coordinate 62,075,731, forward strand.
GATTTCATGTGCAAGATACATATTTTTAAATGAATGTATAGGCATAGATATAGCTGATTGACAGATCAAGTGTATAGATGAGGACTCGATAGCATATATGTAAAATATCATTAAGAGTTTCAAAAAAAAAAAAGGTTTGTAATAAAACATTTATTTATAAATTAAATACACCAAGGTTACTGTATGGCAAGTACATAATAAAATGTTGGAATAAAATAAAACCTCTTGAGCCTACAGAATACTTTATCAGTCAGCCTGTAGAAGAACCTAACTTAAAGATAAAAATAATGATATCCTTAAGCCACTGACAAAGTGGTTTCATATGAAATCCTTCATGAATTGATGACAATATCAGATGCCCTCAAAGACTCAAAAGACAACTACACCTAATTTGATTTTCGATGATTAGTCATCACCTGTGCCCTATTCTCTTTGTACAGCTGGAGTTACTTGGGAAGGGCATCTGGCCTACAATTTGTACTAAATCAACATACAGCTCCATATCAGATCTGCTGTGGCAACCCCAGTGAGTAAAACAGGAGAGGCTCAAAGAAATTAGTTTAAAAGATTTGCAAAAATAAATACATTTAATTAATTAATTAATTAAAAAAAGAGAAAAAAAAAAGAAAAAGAAAAAACTATACTGGCCACAGTATCTTCGGGTTTAGAACTGCTACATGGATGGGCATGGACACACAGACACAAATCACTTCAGACTATGAGAAAATTATTTTTCACTACACTGCTGCATTAGAACCTAGACACCAGTGTGAATGACCTAGCAATTTTAAATACAACACCATCAACCAAGTGCTTAACTTGAGAATTACTATGTTAAAGTAAGTATCACAATTTTCATTTACTTTGTTCAAATAAAATTAATGTACACACACACACACACACACACACCCCTACAGCATGAGGCATGCAGCTGTGCATAGACCAACCCCTCACCATTTGTCTGAATGGCGGCAGAGATATTCTCACTGAGGCACTTGTAGACGTTGAGCATGTCAAGGTAAATCCGTCCTAGCTGGATGACAAATGGGTGTCCTACAGCCTTGCAGGCCCTGACATTGGTCTTCAGGATGCTGCCAAGCTGCTTCACAGTCTCTGGGTCCTTCAAAATGTCCACATTCTGAAGGTAAAGGGAAAATAATCAGGAGGAGCACACAAAGTATTAACACACTGTTCTTGTCTACAAAACTGGACTGAGCAGCAACGTGCACAATATTTGCTGGTTTTCTTGCAAAATATGCAGTACTTGTACCAGTAAAATGCATTATGATCATACAAAAGTAGTATCAACAGCAGACTGACATGTGGTGGATCCGGTAAGTATTCACAGTGCTTCACTTTTTCCACATTTTATGTTACAGCCTTATTCCAAAATGGATGAAATAAATTTTTTTTCCCCTCAAAATTCTACACACAATAACTCAATGACAATGTGAAAAAAAGTTTTTTTTTTTTTTTTTTTTTTTAGATTTTTACAATTTTTTTTATTAAAAAAAAACAAACAACAAACAAACAATGAAATAACATGTACATAAGTATTCGCAGCCTTTGCCATGAAGCTCAAAGTTGAGCTCACATGCATCCTCTTTCCTCTGATCATCCTTGAGATGTTTCTAAAGCTTCACTGGAGTCCACCTTGGGTAAATTCAGTTGACTGGACATGATTTGGAAAGACACACACCTGTCTACATATAACATCCCACAGTTGACAGTGCAGGTCAGCACACAAACAAGAGTGAAGTCAAACCAATTGTCTGTAGACCTCTGAAACAGGATTGTCTCGATGCATAAATCTGGGGAAGGGTACAGAAACATTTCTGCTGCTTTGAAGGTCCCATTGAGCACAGTGGCCTCCGTCATCCATAAATGGAAGAAATTTGGATCCACCAAGACTTCTCCGAGAGCTGGCCGCCTGTCTAAACAGAGATTGGGGGAGAAGGACCCTGGTCAAAGAAGTGACCAAGAACCTGATGGTCACTCTGTCAGAGCTCCAGCATTCCTCTGTGGAGAGAGGAGGACCTTCCAGAAGGACAACCATCTCTGTAGCAATTCACCAATCAGGTCTGTAAGGTAGAGTGGCAGAAGGAAGCCACTTCTTAGTAAAAGGAGTCCACCTGGAGTTTGATAAAAGGCACCTGAAGGACTCTCAGACCATGAGAAACAAAATTCTTAGGTCAAAAATACATGTTGTGGATGCACTGGGACACATCATCAGTGATGCAACCTGGGGTCACTGGGTGTTTCAGGTCTTACAACATCAGACACCCTTGCCCAGGCGACCCGACCGGGGTTGATCAGACTCCATTCTGTGTCCCAGCAGCATTAGAGACATCCTGGTTGAAAACCTGCTCCAGAGTGCTTTTGACCTCAGACTGGGGCCACGGTTCATCTTACAACAGGACAATGACCCTAAGCACACAGCCAAGATATCAGAGTGAGTCAGGACAACTCTGTGAATGTCCTTGAGTGGCCCAGTCGGCGTTCAGACCTGAATCCCACTGAACATCTCTGAAGAGATCTGAAAATGGCTGTACACAGACCCTCCCCATCTAACCTGATGGAGCTTGAGCGGTGCTGTATAGAGGAATGGGCAAAACTACCCAACAATAGGTGCACCAAGCTTGTGGCATCATATTCAAGACGACTTGCTGTAATTGCTGCCGAAGGTGCATCAACAAAGTATTGAGCAAAGGGTATGAGTTCTTATTAGACAGAACTTTATTAATCCCTTGGAAAGACTCCCTCAGGGAAATTGAGGTTCCAGCAGCATTGTATAGCAGCATACAGGGTAGGAAGCACACACAGCATCAAAAGTGAGAGAGAGAGAGAGAGAGAGAGAGAGAGAGAGAGAGAGAGAGAGAGAGAGAGAGAAACAATTTGCAAATATAAATATAAATACCAGACTAGTTAACTGGCTACTACTGTTCTTCTCCTTCCCGTCCTATGTCTTCCTGTTACTGAGGGGCAAAAGAGTTTTTCCAGTCTGTTGGTCCTGCACTTGGGAAGGAGCAATCTGTGGCTGAAGAGGCTCCTCTGGTTGCTGATGACTGTGTGCAGAGGGTGACTGGCATCATCCATAATGTCCAGCACTTTGTCCAGTGTTCTTTTCTCTGCCACCGTCACCAGAGAGTCCATCCAACTTCATGCCAATCACGCAGTCAGTCCGCCTGATGTTTGTCCAGCCACCTCAGCTCCCTTACATACATGTGATTTCTTATTTTTTTATTTTTTTAATACATTTGCAAAAATTTCAAAAAACATTGTTCATGTTTTCATTATGGGGTGTGTGAGTAGAAATTTGAGGGAAAAAATGAATTTACTCTATTTTTGAACAAAAACTGTGTAAAAGGTGAAGCACCATGAATACTTCCGGAGTCACTGTATTTCCTTTTGATGTGAAAGGAAGGTGGCCCAACACACCAATCTTGCAAACCAACTCCACTCTGCAAACTCTGAACATTTATTTTGTGGAGTGTTTATCCACATTTTGTCAAGCGCTATGGAATGAATTTGGGTCTTTTTAATGCAAGCAAAAGAATTTTAAAAACCAAAAAAATATATGTTTTTGAGAACAAAATTCAAGGTAGACTGTTTAAAGAAAAAAGTTACAAATCTTTCTGTTTTGAAGTCTAAAGTTTTTTCGCAAATCAGAACGTTTTGCAAGTGGCACAGTTCTGTTGTCAAGAATATTTTGGGCATCAATATCTTTTGTGAGCCAAAAACAGTTTTGAGAACAAAATTCAAGGAAGAATTTTAAAGTAAAAAAAAAAAGAAAAAAAAATGATAAAGATAAAAATGACAGATTGTGAATCCATTCCTCTTCAAATCAAAAACTCTTGCTTGTGCATAAACTATTTTGTAAGAAAAAAAGTTCAGTTTTCATGTCAAAAGGTGCATCAAAATCTTTTGCGAGGCAAAAGTTTTGCCTTCAAGCTAAACTAGAGATAATGATGTCAGTCCTCTCCATAAACACAAGATGTTCCAGACTTGTGGCTGTTGCAGTGACAGCAGCAAAGCAGGGCTATGCTGGTGACTGGGCCATCTGATGTTTTTTTTTTTTTTTTTTAAATAGTATACCTTGAATTTTGTTCTCAAAACTGTGTTGTGTCCTTGGATATTTTTTGCTTGCATTAAAAAGCACAAAATTCATTCCATAAGCATGGATGGTCAGTATCAGTAATTAACATTCTTCACAAAGCAGACAAAGAATAGTATCCCATGAAAAATGTACAATTTAATGCTCACACCAACCACAGCAGGGCCACTGAGTTAGAGAAACCTCTGAATCTGTGTATAACTACTGTATATTTTACTATATGTACAGAATACGTGGTGGAGAGAGACTTACCTTGGTGGCCTGCTGGATGATGCTGTCCCATACTTGATTAGGTAGCAGCATATATTTCTCTATCAGGTGCTCTTGGACAGCCTGGTCTGTCTGGGCTCCAATCATATAACCAACTGCCTCGTAGAAGGTGTGCACCTGAACACAAATCACCATATAATTTGACTCCTCATCAAACAAACAACATAAGAATAAGAAATCCGGAAACCCGTATTATCAGGTTTCCTGATTCCATCACCATAATTACAAACAGAATTTTTTTTTACCACTCTGCTAAATAAATAAATAAAATAAAATAAAATAAAATGGTCCTGGTCTTTATGTAAATGTGGGTTGAGAATAGACACAGCAATCTCAGCTCTGTTATTTCCCATTCTAGTATTAATGATCACATCTAAAAAGTGTAAATGCAGCTATAAAGAGTTATTTCTTCTTATTCCCATTTATACATTTTTCCATTAATCTACAGTTGTATGCAAAAGTTTGGGCACCCCTGATTATTTCCATGATTTTCCTTTATTAATCATTGGTTGTTTGGATCAGCAATTTCAGTTAAATATATCATACAGCAGACAAACGCAGTGATATTTGGGAAGTGAAATGAAGTATATAGGATTTACAGAAAGTAACAGAAAAAAAAATACATCAATATCTAGTAGATCCTCCTTTTGCAGAAATAACTTTTGCTTCCAATAAGAGATTCTGGTTGAAGGTATTTTGGACCATTCTTCTTTACAAAACATCTCAGGTTTGTTGGTTTCTGAGCATCGACAGCCCGCTTAAAATCACACCACAGATTTTCAATAATATTCAGGTGTGGGGACTGAGATGGCCATTCCAGAACATTGTACTTGTTCCTCTGCATGAATGCCTTAGTAGATTTTGAGCAGTGTTTAGGGTTGCTGGTGAAAGATCCAGCCCCGGCACAACTTGAGAACATTGTTCTCAAGAATCTGCTGATATTGACTGGAATCCATGTGACCCTCAGCTTTAACAAGATTCACAGGACCTGCACTGGCCACACAGCATGATGGAACCACCACCAAATTTTACTGTACATAGCAAGTGGTTGCACAATGAATTTGGACATTTAATATAACTGAGCCTTGAGGAAAACAGTGACCAGTAATAACATTAGAGAGAGAAATTTTGTGGGCATCCTCAAGGAATTGTGGGACTTTGGAGATGTTTAACATCAAACCTCAAACACACGAAGATGTAAAGAAGTAGATGAAAGGAGATTTTTGCAGAATACGACCCCTTTAATAAAAGTGGTGTGACTAGTTGATCCATTAATCGTATGGTCCGTCCTTCACAGTTCGGCATGCATATTAAAACAAGGATTACCCACAAGGTTTTCACTATAATGTGAAATACAGACTTATTGCTATGGTAAATTGTTTTTAAAGTAATAGCTGTGTAAATCTCAATGCAGAGTTTCAGTGAAAAAGTGTGAGCATGGAAGAGCAGCTGTGTGTTAACAGTACGGTAACATTATTTTGCGCATTAGCTCCTAACGCAGTATTTGCATTATAAATAAATTAAATAATATGCAGTTTAAATTGATTTTCTTTCTTGTTGCAAAAGCAATAGAACCACATTTCAAAAGTAAATGTGACCTATAGACAGGTACTTTTTCTCTCTCGACGGGGTTTTGGGACAGATGCAACAAATACGCCAGTGTGACATATAGTTTGGAAAACTCAGTAATGTGCCTGTCTGTAATTTACAGCTCTTCAGAAGAAAAATATTGTTGGTTACATTAACAAAGTGAGTCCTATTTTTAAATGCGGGTACCTGCCCAATCACTGCTACCTTATACTGAACACACCTACAATCCTTAAAGACATGGGGCCAGAAAATGTAGAATCACTGGACAAGTCAAAAAACTTTTCAGGGCATCATTTCAGCCCTGGAAATACACAGGGTAAGGGTAATACTAGTTCCTGTGTTGGAAAAATGTTAGCTGTGTGTCTCCCTGCAACTCTGCACAAGCATAGACTTGTAAGTGATCCATATGTTCATGTGTTTTTTTTGTGCAGACCTGTTGAGGTTGGAGATCACAGATGATGGTGTTGATGTTGTTGAGAATCTCATCAATGAATGGCATCACCTCTCCAACCTGCACCTGGATAAAATGGCGTCGACACTTCTGGGCAATTTTGATAAAGGTGTCACAAGCCATGTCCTGCACACCATCATGAGTTCTGATGGAGAAAAGAACTTTGAGGGTTATGAAGAAAATCAAATGTTGACAGATTTTACATGAAAGCAGCTCTTCTGTAGACAGCTATGTTTCTATTAGTCCTTTATAAACACTGTTTGCAACAACATATTTTATCAGTTCTTCAATTACTTTGGTAGAGTACAGAGGGATATGCAATACTGTGCTATTTCAGTTTTGAGGCCAAAATTCTTTAATGTAACCCATTAAAAAAAAAAAAGTTAGATCAGATGCTCCATTTAAATTTAGACTGTTTTTGTTGTCGCCGTTTTACTGGAATACATTATATCAAAGTTGACACACTGACTTGATCTCTCACCATGCATAAACTCAAAGAGTTTGTTGACCACAGTTTTGAGGAACTTCCAGTGTGCTCTGAGAAACCGTGGATACTGTCCAACAATGTACATGATGTTGGATGCTATGATGGCCTTGTTGTCCTTTCCCCTCTTCTGCTCACAAAGACCCAGCAGATCCTGAAACAAATGGACAACAATTCAGCCACTCAGAAAGACAGTATAGGATCAGTATTGATACAACATAAAATTTTTGCCATGAAAGTCATCAGAGTGCCTTTTGCACACTCGGATACAAGTACTGTACTCCTCTTTTGATTCCTACTGACTAGCTCTGTTGACATCCAAATAGCAATTTAATATACCTTGATAACAGTGACCAGAAAACCTCTTCTCATCCTCCTCGTGCATAGCCCCACTGATTGAGCCGATAGCCCAACATAGTGTATTGAGGTTCTTCCATGACCATTCCGTACCGTTCACCTGGTTGTGAAGCTTCTCTGTCATAATGCGTTCTGTGTCTGCGTAGTCCAGATGAGTCAGGTACACTGCCAGACAAGACAGATATCATTTGTTAAAGGTGCTATGAATGATTTTTCTGCCACTAAACTGGTCACCTTTAAAGGACCAGTGCCACACTTCAAGATGTAATCACAGCTTCCCTCATCAGCCACTCCTCTGTCACCTCCACAATGAAAAGAATGAATGGCAGTTGTCTTTTAATAGGCCTCAGTGCTCTGTCCGTGGGAAAAGCCATATATATACTGAACAAAAATATAAATGCAATACTTGTTTTGCTCCCATTTATCATGAGCTGAATCAAAGATCTAAATATTTTTATATACACAAAAACCCTATTTCTCTCAAATATTGTTCACAATCTGACTAAATCTGTTAGTGAGCACTTCTCCTTTGCCGAGATAACCCATCCCACCTCACAGGTGTGACATGTCAAGGTGTTGATTAGACAGCATGATTACTGCACAGGTGATTTCAGATATAGATTTTATGGCTTCTTTTGTTACATGGGCATGAAATATTAATGTAGAAAAAAAAAGAAACTTAACTTTGACTTCACAGAAGTCAAGAATTTATGTGAAAACTTTTATATGTCATTTTGCACTAAATCTAAATTATAAATCTAAAGTGAAATGCTGACATCAGCACTGGGCGGAAAATTCTGTTATTGCTTTTCCCATTTATATAAGTGAATAAGAATAACATTTAAAGCAAAATCAGTGACTGACTGATTTTGTGAGTGACTGGTGATTTTATTTTTGCCAAATTTTATTTGTATTCATATTCTGACAATATCAGGACTCATGCATTCAACATACACACATGGAAATCTAATGCACTAAACATGCATGCAGAATGCCACACCAGAATGCAACCAGGGGACAGAAAGCTCAGAGAACAAAGAGTGCTGCTTCATTCTCTGTACAGGAGGCTATTAGGCAACTAATTCTTTACACAGAAAATACTTGTTAACCATTATATTAATCTGTAAAATGCAATTTAGGAACATCTTTAAGTAGAACCAAGTGTTCAAATGAAATTCCGAAAAAACTGAGAAACCAAAATTTGAACGCTCCTACTTTATTCAATGACATCAAGTTGTTGAATAACAACAAGTGAAAGGAAACCAGCAGGGTTCTAGCTAGCGCAAACTGCGTTACGTCCCGTTACACTATAATTTTGGACCGTTACGATTTTCAATACAGCGTCTGTAATCAACCGTTTCTGCAGCAATGCTTCGATTCAATGGCTCGTAGCTCTTTGATTCGCTGCTCTTCAGAAGCAGTAAGTCTGCTTCTTACCCCTCTGAAAGCCATTAAAATATCATGAGTCACTTTTGTGTGGATTAAAGTCACTAACTGGAACTCTTGTCTTGTTGCAGTCCAGAAACGAGAATCATCCTTCGTTCCGTGCTCCAAACGCTGCATGGCTCTCTGCCGACACAGAGTCCGCTCGGAATAATAACTTCAAACGAATCGCCGCTTTAAAGAAAAGACACCTCTTACAAACGTTGGAATACAGACAATAAACTACAAACTGACTAAAATGTTTTTCCTCCCAAAATGAGACGCCCTGCATTCTTATAAACCTGACCTGCAGCGCAGCTGCAAGAGCTCAGCTCATAGGTATGGAAATACATTCATGCCAATAATGTCTGAAAGGAAATGCTTTTGACAAAAACTAACAGATTTTATTCTGTTTATGTCCAGAGATCAAGATCCACCATGTAGAGTTTATTATGTCCAGAGTTTAAGGATCCAGTAACCAATTTCATATTTATTTACTTTAAGACTCAATAAAATGTTGTTCAGTTTCAATTTAATCATCTTATAAAGCGCCAAATTACAACAAAAGCCGTCTCACGGTGCCTCACACAGAACAGTTCAACATAAAAAATTAAATAAATAAATACAAATAAAAAAATTCAAATACCTAATTAAAAACAGAAGTAGAAGAATAAAACATAACAAAACTAAGTTACATTATAGCTTTCACCAATCAATCATTCCACATACTAAACAACATATACAAGTCATGATTGTATAGGGCTGAAGTCGAAACCATTAGCAACAGGCAGGTGAGTGTGTGGGTGTTGGGGGAGTGAGAAGTATTGGATGAAGTTTGATACTGGTGAAAATGTGACTGAATGGAATACATGAATTTGCAGCTTTACACAAAGTGCACAAAAAACAGAAGTGTTTCTGGTTTTGAGAAACTTAATACTGCAACTTCACTGTGAACTCATTTTATTACACACACACACACACACACACACACACACACACAACAAAATTTGTCCTCTGCATTTAACCAATCCTAATTACAGTTAGACACAATCCAACCACTAGGAGCAGTGGGCAGCAGCCACAGTTCGGCACCTGGGGACTAACTCCAAATGTAGATGCTGCCTTGGTCAGGGGCAGAGAAAGGAGCAGACTCCAAATAAGCATGTCTTTTGATTGTGGGAGGAAACCGGAGTGCCCTGAGGAAGCCCACGCAGACACAGGGAGAACATGCAAACTCCACACACAAAAGCTGGGAATCAATCCTATGACCTTCTTGCTGTGAAGCACCAGTGCTAACCACTAAGCGGGTGGTCATGTATCATTGACCCTTACCAAGGGTTTCTCTCATATTCTTGTAGAGGTTGAGGAATCTGTATCTTTCATGAACTCTCTAACAACCTCCCCTTGGTCATTCTCCACCACCAATACCTCCTCGGCTTGGCCATCCGGCTTCCATCAGCCGGCGCCACCTGTCACAAAGGATGAACATCTGTCAGCAATGCACATAGCTCGTAACAGTCCCCACTGAACTCACACTTGACACCAGTAGCCACTATTTGGGTGTGTGTGCATGCGTGCGCATCTCACTGCCGATCCAACACACAATATATCAAGCACAGCTATTTTTTCCTGTTATTCAGCAGATTAATATTAAAAACAGGGCAACACCGCTGCTCTGCTATCCTCATCAAATGCTCCTCTTTGTTGTGGAGTGCCACAGGGTTCTAAGCTTGGCCCTATTCTATTTTCATTGTACATGCTGCCGTTGGGGGTCAACTCATAGCTGAGCACAACCTGTCCTTTCATTATGCAGATCTGCAAATCTACCTGCCTGTGAGGACTAATGGAAGTGATGCTTTGATTTTGTTGTTTGATTGTATTCACGATGTAAAGTAGTGGCTGTCTCAAACTTAATTTACCCGAGTGATGGTAAAACTGAGAACCATTGGTGTTTGGACATTCTGACATGTCAAATGTTGTACCCTTAATACTTTGGTGTTCTGGCTAATTATTTAAACAGCTGTCAAGAATATTTGACAGCTGTTGAGGTTTGATCAACAGATACTCTGTTGTCAAAGCAGGTTTTTCCAGCTATGTTTTCTGGCTATCATAAAGCCATTTCTCTGTAGACATGATCTTGAGACAGCCATTCATGCTTTCATCAGCTCATGACTTGATTACTGTAATGCACTTTATGACAGTGTTAACCAGTCATCACTTGCACGCCCCCAAATTGTGCAAAATACCACTGCTCCTCTTTTAACCAACATTTCCAGACATGAGCTTCCAGTCCGTTTAGAATCAATTTAAAATTTATGTTTGTTTTAAAGCTATCAATGGCCTTGCACCATCCTACTTGTCAGAACTTTTAACTCTCCGCACTTACAGTAGGGCATTACAGGCATCCGGTCAACTTTACTTAGATGTTGAGTCAAATATAAAGTTTGGGGTGATGGTGTTTTTGTGGGTAGCTAGCCCCAGACTGTGGAACAAGTTACCTCCTGATTACACACTGTTTTCCCTAGCACTTACATAAAAGCCTTATTTAGACTATTTATTTTAAAATGGCTTTTAATACCTATGGTGCTGTGAAATGTTTTATTTTTATGTACCTATTTAATTCTGTGTATGTTTGTTTATATTTGGAATTCTTGTTCCTTGAGTTGAGTGTAAACACTTGGATGACTGCTGTAAGAACTATGAAACAATGATTTATTTTATTTATTTTGTCAGACATCACTAAAATAACCCTAAACTCAAAACCTGCTGTTCCATCTCCCATTATACACAAAAATTTCATTCCACAGCAACAGTAAAATAATTTATCAAAATGTGATGCTGAATTTAAGTGGTGAAAGGGTAAACTACCAGTATTTAATTGGTCAATAAAATAAGAGGCACATAGCTCTGTAGAGAACCTTGGAGAGTACAGGCAGGTAGAGCTGTCTGCGCGGTGGTACGTCAAAGTGCTGGTTGCCAGACAGGAGAGGGGAGGGTGGACGTCGAAGAAGGGGCTTTCTCTGTATAGCTCAGCTGCCAGGTGGTTCCAGTAATCCAGACAAATTTTAAGATCTCAGTCTCTTCCACCTCTGACACCAGCAGCATATATGGAGGGCCCTGAAGAATAAATACCATGGAAGCCATTAACTCAATCCAAACACAATTAACAACAGGAAATAACTGCTTAGACTTTATATAACTTGGGCAACACACGCAACTTACTGTAATTCAATACAGTTCATGATATTTTTAAATGCTTTAAATTTATCATTTATGAATGTGGCAAAGATTCAGGCTAAAGAGGAAATGTGTTCATGCACAATTTAAATCATTAACATTGTTCTTTCTTGCCTCCATTAATGTCTCTCTCAAGTTGAGTCGCTTCTCAATGAGCTGCCCGTGCTCCTTAAGAAAAGTGCAGAGGAACAAACTGAGATTCTGGATGAAGTTTTGCTCATCGTCTTTCCCATTAGCGTAGGCCAGACGAATGTTGGTATTCAGAGGGAGCATCTGAATGGACAAAGATCAAGCTGAGTCATTATTTTTATATGTAGACAGACAGAAATGAATAAAGTCTTACTGAAGCCAGCTATGAAGCCCACCTGTTTTAGCTGACACATTGTCAGGGTGAAGAGGCTGACAAACTGCTCCTCGTACTGGCTAACACTTACACCAGCAATCTCCGTCAGGCACTTCAGCGTCACATTGCGGAACATGGGGACGTTCAAAAACTGAAAACAATTAGCATAATTTTTTAAACAATGGGTTTTAGTCTGAAGTAGAGATTCATTTTAAGATTGCCATGTTAACAAATCCATATGGGAATTCATGTTTAACATGCAATTCCTTTGGACTCTGACAAGAATCCAAACATTTATGCCTATTTGTTATATAACCACACACACTTAAAAACCAATGTGCTGATGAGTTTTGTTTCAAAGATGTATCCCAAAGGAATCCAGTTCAGAAAACGCAGGAGAGTCTCCAGGGTAGCATGAACCAGTGGGGCATTCTGGGAATTCTCCTATTGTGGACCCAGTAAAATGACAAATAACTGAAGGCCAAATACTGGTCTGTGACATACTATGAAAGAGTGCATAATAATGGCAGAGAAAAGTAAGAAGAGGATCTGCATACCATAACAAACTGGCAAAGTTGGAATATCTGGGAAAATTCATTGCACATGCTGAAAGAAAGTAAGGAAGGAACATGTGAAGGAACTTTAAGACATCATGGGAATCTACAGTTAATACTGGAACTACAATGCACCACAAATCTAATCATTATCATCAAAATATTGGAGCAGAAATGCACCCCCAAAAGACAGTTCACCATAATCCCTTAAGAGTCCATAAGCATTATTTGCACAAGACGTTTTCGCTACGTGTGTATGAACCACTGTTTAGCAATACAACGAATACAAAACAAGAGTGGACATTTGCTGAAGTGCAATTATGTACACATCATTTGTGCTGTGCTGCTCAAAGTAAATAAGTTAGACAGGCATATGAGAGAATTTTCTACACATTTACAATGAATACACTGCAACAGAAATCAGACTTACAAATTTGGTATTGAAACAAAAGACCATTCTATTCACCAATGAATCAAATTTCTAAATGTGTCTTTGTGACTGTAAAGCTTATACAGATCAACCATCAAAATTACTGGTTGAAATATTCGTGGTAATTTATCAATAGAGGAACTGATTACTTCAAGCATCATCTACACACAAGAAAGTCCATTCCACACACATTAAACTAGTTGAAAATGACAAATGTGCATGAAGTGCTGGTTGTTGTTGTGACACCGCTCACGTATCGGGACAACACGGTGAACGGCCACGTGGTCCAAAACTATGACATAGAGGATGCAGTGTGCCTGATCAGTTGGCTGAATATCATCATCAATGATTGTTCTTGGTCCATCTCGTCCTCTTCCTCCTCATCCACCACCTATCATCTGAACTCTTCCTCTCTGTCTCACTGTATGTTTCTGTTCATGGTAGATGGATGCACGTGTCCCACACTGTGCACTCTGGACCAACTTTTATCCTGCCCATTTTGTCTGATCACAACATTAGAAACGTGTTGTTCAGTTGAGTTGTGTGACAAAATAAATTCCTTCGGGATGAATAAAGTTCTTTATTATTCTTATTAAAACAAACAAAAGCTGACTAGCTGTGCTCACATTTTGTTACCTGTGTTTGCAGTTTGGCAACAAGTGTATCACAGTGTGAAAGGTGTTTAGTGACTGTAAAAGTGTTTAAGGTTTAGCAAAAAAGAGATGAGTTTGCAAATTGTGCCTGAACAGTGTTTGTTTGTCCAAAAGACTGATTCGAACAATGACTTTGGGCCACTGAGAATTGGTTCAGAGAACGGAGTTTAGTGTTTTAGCAACTGAGGAAAAACTGTAAATTAACAACCTTTACCAGGACATATGACACGCAGAGAGAGTGGCAACACGTTTCCTATTCCAAAAAATTTTACCTTGGAAAAAATGTTCAAGGTCAAAGTCCTGTAGAAGTGGCTTTTCATAAAAATAAAAACAAAAGTTCTGCTAATGCACAATTTGTCATTGCTTTTGGCACTGATAACTGGAAGATAAACAGGCATAAAATTGGAACCTCCATCCAATTGGTGGTAAGTAAATCCATAACAGAAAAATGAGAGCAATGCAGCATTTTAACTGAGATAAAATGCAAAATGAACATCAAAACGGGCTTTTCAATATTAAATTAAATGTCTACAAAATCCACAATCTGGATCAGACTTTGTCTGGTGATAGTGAGTGCCAGTCTCCACCTCATTTCAAATATGAGTTATTGGGACACTTAAGATTTAATGTAAAATACAAATGGGGTATTCAATGTTAAATTTAAGTGGCCACAAAATCTGTATTCGGATCAGATCCGGATCAGGATACTATCCTACAGTACATAACGCTCTTAAATATGAAAAGAATTTGATCATTTCGACAGTTAGGAATTTTGAAACATACATTCATGTCAAAGATAGGGATTTTTCCAATTTTCCAAGATTTTGCCTGACTTTAACCTTGAAAATTGAATCAGTTCTTGCCTATCAGGATATAAATCTTCAGTTAAAAAAAAACAAAAACTCCACAATATATGAAAATTGTGGGCTCCAGGCTGTCACAAACAAACGGGGGGAAAAAATGGAACCCCCTCCAACTGAGATAAAAATTTCTCAATGCATTTGAACAAGTTCAAAATTACTGATGCATTTTTGTTTTTGCCCAACAACAAAAACAAACAGTTGTGGCCCAGTAGGTGGCAGCATATCACATGGAGATGGGGAGGGCAGTTGTTTGTATCCTTTGACCCAGTTGGGCCACAAATGTTACCTTTGCTCTGGTGATCAGGACAACAAATAAAGTGACAGAATGAAAACATTTTCTCTTTTCCATCAACTTACACTTGAATCCTTTGTGGGTTTCTGCCATCTGAAAAATGAACAAAAGATTAGGGGGTCAACGGCCTGTTTTGAGAGGTACTGATTGGCTGATGTGTGAACCCCAGGCTTCCTGTGCCATTTACTCACATGGGTATTATTAACGCCTAGTTTCCTGTCATATGCAGAGCAGTGAGCGTAGTGTGCGTTACCCCAGCTGTTCCTGCTTCCTCAACAGCAAATACCGAGAATGTCTGAAGGTCTGTGGATCTGGGTCAGAGAGCCAGGAGGAGGTCGTTACAGCCAGACTTACTTATGGTTAAAACCAAACAAACCCACCGTTACACATTAACCAGCTGAAGCCTGCCAGCCATGCAGAAACCAGTTAGTGACTAAGCGCTAAACTAAATGCCCGAATGTATGTGTGAAGCTGAGAGCTTCTTGTGTGGTCGCATCAGATTGTTGGGATTGTGTCAGACAGAGTGCGTCACCTTTCACCGAGGGCGCGTCATCATCACCCTTAATGTAATACCAGTGGTGCTAACATGGATTAGCGGCAGGCTCGTTTTACCCACCCACAACGCACTGCCAAAGGATGTCTGAGGGGAACAGCCAGTGCCATCAGAGCTTGGAGACAGCATCCATCGTCATTCAACCTTTTTTTTTCTAAGGATTTGTGTTACTGTGTTGGTGTCAGAGGGAATGTTGTTGCATCTGATAGAACAAGGCCAGCTGGTGGTTAACAGACTTGTCAGGTGTGAGTGAGCCTGTATTTGGATCAAGTTCTCCACTTTGAAATGTCTGCTACTATATCTGCACTAAGAAACTGACCCAAGGCAAATGTGCAAAAATCTAATCTTTCTAAAACAGACCACCTAACTCTCCAAAAACTATACACAAGTTAATAATGAATGTAATACATATATTCTGAGATTTTAGACTTTGCAGTTGTTTTTCAACAGTTTGACAAACATTTTGTAATTGGAATATAATACTAATTTAAAATGTGATATTTTACCAGTATACTCATGGATGACTAGGGGTCGCTCATGTACAACTGTTGAGAAAAGGTGTTCTACAATAACGCTTTTCAAATTGTTCACTGTTAATGTGTTACATTTGTACATTTCAAGTCAGGACTTTGCATTCTCAGGTCCTACATGTTGTACTTCATATAATCCAAAGAGTCTAAACGGTGGGCTTCAGTGTAATATAAAACAGGGTGGGGGGAGTACATTTTACTGTAATGATATAGCAGTTAAGTATTCATTGTTATTTACACATTTGTACAGTGACTTGTGATTTTTATTTCATTGCAGGCAAACAACATTTAGGTAGAGCTGCCAAAAATAAATTTATTCACTTATTTTTATGATTATTCTTGTTTAGACTGTAAATGTCATCACAGTGAGTCACATTTTCTGTTCCATGAACAATCCAAAGGAAACAGTGAAAACAGAAAAAAAACAAACAAAAAAAAAAACTACACATTTTACATTCTGGGATCACTTAAAAATTCACTTTGATTAATCAATTAATGACCTAACCCTTTTGAGGTACCACCTCGAGTCCTTGACTGGATGAATGCTCCCACAACACGGTGAATGAGAACCATTGGATGGTCTACACAGAAATTAAAATAATATTAATAATTATGTGGAATAAAGAAATATGAGAAGAGGCAGAGCTATAAAATTCTCAACTTTAATCAGTTCAAAAATTCACAACAAATGTAACACCTTGAGAAGGGAAATTTGCCATTACAGACTGGGTCATTATTTGGATTTACACATTACTTTGCTAATTAAACTCAATGGCATTAAATTTTGTCTGGAAAAAAAAAAACAAACAAACAAAAAAAAAAAAACAATGAAAATTGTTTATTTTGACAGAACTAAAACAAGTACAAGTGAAAAATGCAAAAGTCCAAAATCATATGTAAACCCAGTTTTATTATCATTTTGCTCTAAAGGTAGTGTTCTGAAGCACTACTGTGTGGTAAACTATCTAAATTAGAACAATTCAAAATTTTTGAAAGCCATCTGAGTTAAACAGGAGATGTTATAAAGATGCAACCAACCAAGAACCCATAAATACTTCTGCCACTTCCTTAAAACATCCCATTAATAATGAAGGCTCACAAATGAGCAACAATCCTCTTAGAGGAAAACAAAACGCTGATGTCGACTCGGCGACAGCACACACGCGCACACACCCAAACAAAACAAACAACAGAATAAAAGGAAAAAAAAAAAAAAAAAGAAAACGAAAAAAAATGTTCCCATGGTATTAAAGATGCTATACATTTGGGATGATATGCACAGAATCAGTTTTGCTTCCCCTACAAAAACAAAACAAAACAAAAAAACCTCCAGAGAGCAGCCAAACAAGTTATATTTTTTTTTTTTTTTAGGATAAGCATAACTCGAGCAACAGGTGCTGATTCATGAAGCAGCATCTCAAGCCTTCATTCATTATCCTTTAGATTCACATTCTCCCAATGCTGTGGGGTAAACAAGAGGCGTGTGCACCTCCAGAAGACCTCACCACTTTGTGTCACAGGTCCAGAAGCTT
Organism: Thalassophryne amazonica; assembly: GCF_902500255.1. NCBI lineage: Eukaryota > Metazoa > Chordata > Actinopteri > Batrachoidiformes > Batrachoididae > Thalassophryne > Thalassophryne amazonica. Next base: position 62,093,406 of record NC_047115.1, read on the forward strand.
CTATGCTGACATGATAGAAGAACTCCACCCAGACTATCCAATCAACATATGTATATATAAACAAATATATGGTGATTAGAGTGGAGGAGGACAGGGAACAAAAACAGGATGGATAACGTGTCCTATTGTTACAACCTCATCATGCAGGTCTTGTGATGGGCCAGAAACTGACAAAATGTAAGTTCAGATTAACAGCTCTGGATAGATATTAGACAAAAAAGTCCATAAAAATGCAGGCTAAGTAAAAAGGGCCACAGAGTGATTCGGCAATCATTTACATGTTATTGGCATTGTTTTGGTCAACAAACATCAAATGGAAAGGCCCGCTCTGCCACTGTAGAGGCTGGAAGGCCTCCCAACACTCACGTGCCTGACTCTGGTTTTATTGTGTCTGCTGTAGTTTGATTATTTGTTTGTTGTGTCTCGCTTGGGGTACTGTACAGTTTGGTTAAGCAGGTCCTCAGTCAACATCTCCTCAGGGATCTCGTGGGGGTTGAGGATTCCAGGGACAGACATCTGGATCTTGTGTTTCTCCTCCTGGGGCCGGAGGCGATGCCTCCTCTCTTCCAGGAACAGGTCGGTGTGTGTCCTCACCAGCAAACTCTGGAATGGCAAGAGACATGAGGAAACAGTGCTGATAAATGCAGGACTTTACACACCCCAGAGTCTGACTACAGTTCTCCTTTTCCAAATTTTTATTTCAGGAACTCAATTTTCACATGAACCTCCTGACTACCTTCTGGTAGTCAGGAGGATATCCTGGTAGTCAGGAGGTTAAGATCAAGACTTTGGCCAAAAATTGAGATTGACTCCTGAGAAATGGATCAATCAGTGAACCGAAGAAAGCTGTGGGACCAGGCTGGCTGCACACATGCAATGGGGACCAAAAGTCGCAGTGCCACCCCGTCTACATGCAGCTTTATTCCAAGCTTCAAACTCCATATACTTAAAAGGACAATGCAGGAAAATGTTATTATGGAAAACAACAGCTAAGCAGCAACTATGTAGTCCCTGATAACCTCCAACAACAGGCGATGCCAGGCACAAACAAATGGCAAAGTCAAAGGTGAGAGGGGCAATGACTCCTCAATGTAACATTTACTCAGCAAATCCTAATGTGGAGAACAAAGAAGAAATAATTACACTTAATGCAACCAATAAGACCAAACATTCTCCCAGGACAGTTCAGTCAATGCTCCAACCCAGAGCAGCAGCACATATTACAAAAACAATGCAAGGAAAATGTGAGACACTAAAAATGGCAATCTGGAATGACAAAACGACTTCACAGATTATCACCAAATTTGCACCACAGATAGATATCAGGGTTTGGAGACTCCATTGAATTTTAGCTAGGTGATCCAGAGCCGGTATCAAGATTCACTTTATATAGGCTTTGAAGAAAACATCAAAATATTTCATGGATTCTCACCAAATTTTCACCATTGATACATATTAGAAGACACCATTAAATTTTTGGAGGTGATCCGGATCCGGATTCTGGATGAACACTTCACACTATATACACTTTGAAGGATTATGTGAAAACTGCATCACAGATTTTGATGAAATTTCAACACAGATACATATTAGGCCATGGAAGACTCCATTAAATTCTGGAGGGTGATCTGGATCCTGGATCAAGATTTCCCTTTATATAGGCTTTGAAGGATTATGGTCAAAACTACTTCAACAGATTCTACCAAAGATAGATATTAGGGCATGGAAGACTCCATTAAATTTGAAGGTGATCTGGTGTAACAGTTATCTTCCCTCCTGGATAACTCCAAGAAGAAACTTATCCTAGGATATCTTACCCCCCACCCTGGATATCCAGGGGGGTAAGATATACTGTACACCAGAGCCAGATTGGCGGACATCAGAAATCTCTGACTGCTCCTGTTTGTTGTATTATATCTAAAAAAAGAGAAAAAGAGAACCATGAAGGATCCGCATCAGTATTTGTTTTTAATTGTAGTATGAAATGATTTATCTTTGCAGTGGAATTGAACAATCAATTATTTAGACTTCAGTGTTGGAGGCTTTATTTGACATGTTGCCTTGTGGTTCCAGGGAGACACCCTACGCTCAATACAATATGATCAATCTGATCTTCCTTTGTCACCATTCAACCTCTTTTCTGATATAGTTCAATCTGAACTTATCAGCTGCCATGCCCATTTTGACAGCTGTGACACATAACTGCACGGGAGGGAAACAAACCAAAAAACAAACAAACAAAAAAAACCCCAACAACAAAAAACACAGGTGTTACAACAGCTTTAGAGTATCAACAGATACCTGACAACTTTATTTTGTCAGATACTGAACTGTATGGAGACACATGACATCAGAAATTTGACTTAAGGTGCTTTTAGAAAATTTTTTTAGTGCTAAAAGAGCAGCACAGATGTATGTCGCGGTCTACCCATAATGCATTTGTGCAGACACAAATGTATGACCCGTGTCAGCCTCCTCTACCATCAGTGGTGATCACCGATGTAAATCCAAAAGGCAGTGTTCATACAGAGATAAGATGCCAGTCAGTGGCTCTAACTCTTAGAGATTCTTGCTTTTCCCCCCAGGTGTACACTTTGACAAGCCTCACCTTATATGGACGAGGGAAATCCCGAAGGTGTTCCTTGAGGCAAGGAATGTCCTGATTTAAACTGAACAGCCCAGTCACAAACACCTTCACCTGAGCACTAAAAACACACACAAACTGTGAGGGAGCTACTCCACAACAACAAATACAGTATGGACTGCACCTGTCAGAGTGCGCACTTCAGTGTGCGTTTGTACTCACTCTTGTAGGTGAGGAAAGGCCGTCTTCAGCAGGTTGGCTACGTACTCCTGGATGAAGACTTGGTTATTGGCAGGGCTGGCTGGGTTCAGCGCTGTGGTGATCTTTCCCTCTTCCACCAGGTTGAACATGTAGGCCAGGATGGAGGCGTGCATCGTCAGACCTTAGACCAATCACAGCGTATTTACTACGAGCGCACAGTACCAGATATGGGGAGAAAGCTGACCCACAGTAAGGGCATCATATGATGTGTTAGCAGTTAGCAAGTCACCAGTGTTGGTTAATAACAGTAACACAAGCATCGTCTCAGTGACACTGACTCTACAGTAAACTCACACTGGCTGAAAACTGCATCTGAACTTTAAAGTTTTCTTCCAGCTGGAAAATAAAGAATTCTGCTCAAGCTTCCTACCGCATGTCAATTAAACGCTGCACAAAGGAAAACACCAAGTTCACAATAAACCAGAAGAGAGTAAGTTGACCTGTGATGAACAAATCCAAGTGGAAAAGGAATCATTTCAGGACATTTTATTTTGGGATGAGGAAAAATATGAAAGAGGGCATGTGTCAGTATTATGTCTGGAGAGTCACAGTGACTATGAGTTGGATACCACCCAATTCTCTACTGTGAAAAATTGCCCTCCAAACACACCCACGTTCAGTGATCACAAAGCGAGTCCTCTCAAAATAAACAGCATCAGCCCCTTTAGACCAAAACACAGCACTCTGTGCATCCACACGCATATCCGACCCACGCAATCATTTGCAAATGACTAACAAGGTAACAAAACTACCAAAATCACTGAGCTGACTGATATACCACACACACACAACACACACACGAATGAATAACAAAATATACAGCATTTTTGAGGAAGAGATGAATACTGTAATCAATTGTCATCAATTTGCACAAGATAATTTGAACATTTTCATTTTCACTGACTTTAAAGTAATACAGTCTATATTTTAATTATAACTTAATTCACATCACATCAATGAGCGCATGTTTCTGTTAGCATGTGCTGTATCCTGAATGGATGCCAGCACCACACTGTCAAATATTTTGTGAGATTACTGTTAACAGTATAAATAAGAATACAGAAGAATCTGATGAGATCTGGCAACACCAGATCAGAACCAAAGAGTGACAAAAGTAATGACAGTCGCACTGTAGACTTTAATCAGTGGTGTCAAAAGTACACACATTTGTTACTTACGTAGAAGTATAGATACTGCAGTTTAAAAACAATCTGGTAAAAGTTGAAGTATCAACTTGACCTTTTTATTCAAGTAAAAGTGAAAAGTATGTGCTCCAAACCTACTTAAAGTACAAAAGTATAAAGTAACCTTAAAAAAAAAAAAAAAAAAAAAAAAAAGGTAGATGCCACTATATGAATGAAAGCTTAATTTAAAACTGATTCGTTCTACATGTGGCCCAAGACCCCAAAACCCAAAATTACCCCCCCAACACCACCTGCATGAAAATGTTTCAATTCTAGAAGCTCTGAAATGCAATCTGGGACTATTCCAGACAATAAACTGCAGTGAGTGCAGCATCCATTTAGTGAGAAACTTTCTATCAGATTCATTCCAGTAGTATTCTGCTCTTACTAGGATGCAGCAGTTTTCTAGTTTGGCAGATAGTTCGGGAGGAAATCACTGAGAAATTAACACATTGACAATATGGTTTGACCGAAACAAACTGTCATTAAACTTAAATAAAACAGGGATGAAATGGAGGTGTAAGAGTCACTAGGTGTTCACAGGAAACACTTATTTATTTCTGTATGTATGTATGTATGTTCATTGTTAGTTGCTTTTATATTTTATTTTCTGTTGTTTCTATTCAGGTTCTTTTTGTCTCTTTCTCTGAAATTGTATATAATAATTATCATTAGATATTAATATATAACAAAAATAAATTTAAGAAATATTACAATTTTAAAACAAATGCACCCGAGCGTGAAGACAGCTGGAACTGCTTCATGCTAACTTTTTAACATTGAAAATGCCATAGATATGCTAACGTGTTAGCGTCGCTCCCATTTTTAAGTTATAAATACATCTATCAACTGTTTCAGAAGACCATAACAGGTCGGTTTAACATAGAAAAGGTAAATAATACTCACAGAAGTATGCTCTTTAGGGTTTTAGCGGGGGAAAATTAAGCGAAAGAAAGAAAGAATAAACGAAACAATAGGTTGAAGCATTGCTTCAATCTGCAAACCACTGCTTCGACTGATTCAAAATCCATTCCTTTATCTTCATTGATCCATGTTTCTGATATAGCAATTATGTTAATTTTTTTTTTTAAATTGACTTAAATATTCTTTAATGTTGTTAAAGTTTGCATACAGACTTCTGCTGTTGAAATGGATTATTGATAATTTGTTATCCGTTTTAATGATCCGATTAAACTGTTCATCTGTATAATAGCAACAAACTGTCATAATATTTGAGAAGAAATTATTGTCCGGGTCTATATCGTGCTCCAAGTCCAGTACATGTGGTCTGTGTATTTAAATGTTCTCAGTTCTAGTTTTCCATGATCAGCAATCCTGTGAGTATATCCTTCTTGTCTCCAGATGTAGATGATGTAGTAGATGAATAGGTTCCTCTGGTCTGTATCATGGTGTTGTGATGTGTTTGTGTCCTCATACCTTATTGGTCGTATTTGTCCAGTTCCTCGATGTTCCTGATTACCATAACCTTCGCTTGTTCTGGTGTTCCGTTCAGTTTGATGAATGTTTTGCAGTTGGATGTCCATGTCTGTTGAATTTTTCCCTGCTTTTTTAAGAGACGAGCTTTCCTGGCGATGTCTGCGTTTCTTTTGGTCAGATGTTCATTGATGAATACGTTGTTCCTTTGAGTTTCCGTCCCTGTTTTAACAATGCCATTTTATGTTTTCTGTTGACAAACCTCATTATAACTGCTCGCTTGTCTCCATCCTCTCTCCTGGGCAGGGGTGGCACGCTTCAATGTTATTACAGTCCATTTGAATACCTTTAGATTGCAGGAAGTCAGCCCACCTGTTGTTCCACTGAGCTGGCCTCCCTGCTCACTGGCCTCCCCTCCGCTGTCTTCTGACACCGCCCGTGCGTAGGATCGAGGTTTAATATGAATTCCTGTAATAATAACGTCGTTCATCCTTGTGTACTGTTCCAACTCTGCAACACGGTTCTCCAGGTGCACCAGACGCCGGTCTTTCTCGGCATTCTGGATCCGGAGAGCCTTCACTTCTTCCACCAGCTCCATAATGGATTTCTGCTGCATTTTAACAACAGAGATTTCCTCAGACAAAAAGTCCAGGGACTTCTTGATATCGTCTCCCTCCTCCGCCGTCAGTGCCTTCTTTGGACCCATGGTCAGATAAATCCGCGCTGGCACCTCGGTAAAGCCGCGCCGGTGGATGTGCGCGGGCACCTCGAGCTTCCGGTGGATGTGCGCTGAGGCGTCAGCGCACATCCACCGGCGCTGAAGCCAAGGAGTAACGAGGCTGTTTGTTTTAAAATGTAAGGAATAGAAAGTACAGATACTTGTGTGAAAATGTAATAAGTAGAAGTCGGAAGTAGGCAGAAAATAAGTAATGGAGTAAAGTATAGATACCTAAAAAGTGTACTTAAGTACAGTAACGAAGTATTTGTACTTCGTTACTTGACACCTCTGACTTTAATGCATAGTCAATATAAATTAAATACATGGTTCTCTGTATAATTTCTACTAAGTAATTCAGTAGAAATTATACAGATTATAATTATTATACAAATAATTATACAAATTATAATTATACAAAACTCTGGACAGGCCAAAAACTGACATCTGTTTGAACCCACCAGCAGTGTGAGACGTGTCTGTGACGACAGAAAAAATGTGCTGCAGGATATCACAGAAATATGTCTGGTAGAAACTCTGAGCAGCTGCTTCTTCCTGGGCCACGTTCTGCAGCATTGTGTACAGAATCTGTAGACCTGGTTCAACACAAACAGAAATTCAGCTTCACAGTCCACAAAACATTGTCATGTCATATTTTGAAATGAGTGGATATTATAAAGCAAATGGCAAAAACCCAACAAACAAAAGTTCTAAATATATAATGGTTTGTGTAATGCACTTTTTAAAAAATTTTTTTTTAACATTTTTTCCTACTTTGCAGTTTTTTGTGGTTGTAAATGCAGTTAAGCGTGCGTGTTTGTTCCAGCCATACCTGTGTCAGCCACATTCCTCATGGTGTGCTTGAAGGCCCAAATGATGGAGTCCAGCACCAGTTGAACTGGGCAGGGGGGATGGCCAGGAATGCAGGGAAGCAGTGGGAATTAACAGCTTGGAGTAAGTAGAAGAAGTGAGTTCTGTGTTCTGGATACTCTTCAAAGTTCTGTTGGGGGGGGGGGGGGGGGATATTTTGAGTCACTCAACAATCCAGCAGTGCTGAGCTATCAAGTGTAAATAGTAACTGAAGTGCCTAACTGTGACATCTGCACAGTCACACAACAGTACGAGTACATGTGTAAAAATTCAAACTACCTGATTAGAAAAACTATCCCCTATGGAAATGTAAACAGATAGTTTGTAAGAAATGCTGTCAAGTAGCCAACAGATACCCACTTAAATTTTACTTCCATGTAGGAGGTAATGAATTTTTTAATGTTCCAAGACTAAAACTGTGACCTTTATCTACAGGAAAAGAATGACTGTAGTGATACGTATTGACATTGTGTTGCATCTTCATTGAAACCTGCCTCTCATCCTTCTTATTTCTTTTACAGAATAATCTGCACAACAATAAGCATTTCATATCTATAGTATAATAGCCAAGTGGATTCTGTGTGCATGCGTGTTTGGCTTCGATCACAGAATAACTGGAGAGAGCTGGCATTTGCCGTTTGGTATGCTTATGTATTTTGGGTCAAGTATGAATGCTGTGAAAACGGAAAGTTGACAGGACTAATATTTTTGGAGAAATTAGCGATATTAGCTAACAACAGTGATCAATGGACATTGTACTGCAATGCACCATGAGAGTTTGGGGTTTAACAATGTTGTTAATGTTACTGATTTGTGTTTTAGTAGTTCAATTAGTTTAGTCAGCTTAGTTAAGTGTCATGTTCCCGTTACATGAGTGAAAACTGTACTGTGTTTGATATCTTCCACCACTGTCTCTGTTTGTGGGTGGGTAAAAATAAAGATATCTGTTTGCTGCAGAATGCAAAAAAGACAAAAAGCTGTGCGTGCGTATAACTTTGATCACGGACAAAGTGGGAGAGCTAACATTTTCTGTGTGGTATACTTATGTATTTTGAGTCAAGCATGAGTGTGTGATTTTATTTAGTAAGTTCAATGTAAGTACATAATATAATTGTAAATACATTAAAAATACATGGATGACACACAAAAGTAAGAATATGAAACAACAATACTGATAATAATAATAATAATAATAGTGTGTATATGATAAGAACCTAAACAATTTATAAATACACAAACAGTAAATTAACATTAAAAAAATTAACAGGAAATAAAAGGTTTGAGTTCTTCTCAAAATTGTTGAGGTCTAAGGTCATTCTGGACTCACACACCATTCCAACTCATTATAGAAACTTTGCACAATTCATTACCACCCTTGAAAAATGTTAGCTACCTATTTTATAAACACTACCCAATCTAGAACCCATGGATCACCACGGGCAACGCGCTAGTCATATTTAATGTTACAAAATACAACACCTGACACATGTTCTTGCATTTAACTCAGATATAGAGTTAAGGAAGCAATGCCATTTTTCCTAAATACAAACATGTTATAATTTTGCCCCAAAAATATTGCTTGAAAAACACAAAGTGTTTATGGACATTCATACTGGCTGTACATCTGCACGGTCTGTACAATAAATGTTGCATGTTTCCTTCACACATGAATAATAAATCAGTTTGAAAAAAAAAATTACAGCTGACCAGCTCAACATGAAGTAGTGGAACTTTATCTACAGCCTCTGATCAGTATGCAAGTACCTTGTTGATCATGTTCAGGGTGCACTCAAAGACAGCATCAAAGATCTGGGGAATCTCGCTTGTGATGTGCCCTCCCAGCTTGTTGACAATGGTTGCCATAGTACTGAGGACCTCAGGCTCACGGGCAGCTGGGACGTTGCGCTGATAGTCAATGAGGACGGCGTCCAGCAGTGGTGGAACAAAGTTCTCCCCAACCTAAAAACAAGAATTATTTTGGTACACTTGAGCAGACCAACAGCAAGTGAGTGACAAAAAAACAAAAACAACAACACTGAGTGGGTAAAGGTTCTTTAAGTACCACAAAATTTTTATGAAAATCCAGTGTTTGCTTGTCAGTAGCCTAATTAGCATGTCCATTCATTTAATCATATCTGTGTCAACACAAAACAGACATGTTTCGGTTACTTCCCCAACCAAGGTACCAAGACCTATTAACGGGTGGATTGAGACAATGGAAATCTTTACTTGTCCAAGTACACAGACTGTTAACATGGCAGAGAATCAAACCCAGGTCTCCATAAAGGTACCCCAAATTTTTTTCCATTGAGCTACATGCTTTGCATCTCCCCAACCAAGTAATTGATCATTTGTCAAAATCATTCCACTGGTCCCTAGGATTTTCCAGAGAGACCTGGTACAAAAGATATTTTGTCATCACCTTTGGCCAGTGGTTTGGATAAAACCCTCACAACCACACACAGGGCTGTGAAATGAAAATTGTGAAATCCGAGGAAAATTTGCAGGGGGTCGGGGGGGGGGGGGGGGGGGGCAGTACAGCTCCCCGGGGTCAGAAATAAATTTTATTTTTTGATACTTTTTCAGCATCTCCTGGAAAAACAAATCTCAAAATTAGTGGATATTTAAATGATCCTATATTCAACCTGTCAATGATGATGTTGAAATAACAGAATATGATGTGGAAGTAGGACCTGGAATGATTTTCCTTTTAATTGTAAACCAAATTATGCATTAACTCAGAACAATTAAACTACATGAAATTTATGAAGACTGAAAAGACTGTTACAGCATTTCAAAAACCACAGCTAAAGCTTGTAGAATATTTGGAAAATCATGGTAAAATATCAATAACTTACCTTATAGTAAAAAGTCACATATTCTTGTGTAAATTCATGCAGCCTAAATCCATTCAAAGCCACAATGTCTTTTTTTTTTACAATGAAAGAAAGTCTAGATTAGTGGAAAAAAAAAAGTCACAATCTTGTCTAAAATCCTGTTTGAAGAGCAGAATGTTTATTTTCCAGGGAGAGAAAAATTCTTAGTGTTTTCCTGAGAGCACAATTCACTTTTGCTGTTTCTTTTATCTTTCAGGTGTGTTGATGAAGCCAGCGACAATTCCACAGATTCTTGTCCTTATAAGACTTTTTCAAACAATCTTTCTCGCCATCTTCTCTGTGTGATGTCGGTCCGTGACACAGACATGCTGCACAAATCTTCTTTTAAAAACTTGAACACTCTAAAAGTTTGGGATATCCACATGCTAAGTTTAGCTTAAGCATCGCACAGGAGGCACACAGCGTCGCCGCAGCAACCAACCAGTCCTGCTTTACAACAACTGTTGTAACAGCTACGCTTTGGGTGGCATTTTTCCTCCATGAAACTCAGCGGATCCGAGGAAACTGATTTGTATCTGTAACACAGATCAGTGTCCGCGGACTTATAAAACTTACACGATGTCGTAAAAAAAGAGAACGCTTTGCGATAAGCATTTTAAAAACTCAGTGATGTTCACGAATAAAGAGTACATCACTAACACCGCACACCCCCCCCATGATGAAATCCGTGGATCCGCGGAGTTTTCACAGCCCTGCATACATGAAGACCAAAAACACCAGGACTCTAAAAATATAGATACACTCCTGATGGCTGAATCCATGAAGTCTCTGAATGCCTGGATCTTGGTCTTGGACAACTCCAAATGCAGAAACTTTGGACAGAGACATTGTCACGTAGTGGACAACTCTTCATCACCGCACAATTTGCAACCCTCCAGAGGCAAGATTCTTGGTGCACTCTGCTATTTCTTTAGCCGGGGATGAGTATCCAATCGGCTTTACCCCCATCCCCTATGTAATGCGTACCATCCTCTGATGGATGACAGCAGCTGAGTTACTCTTATTGTAGAAACAATACGTTTTAAAAGTTTAACCATGGAGTATACCGCTGTAACGCTAAATCGCAGCACGTAACTATAGTATAGGCAGAACACGCACTGAATAGCTAAGGGAGGAAATGGTTAAGTATGCTACAAAGAAATAAAATGTGTTTGATCTAAAAATATAAAGCGGATTTACTGTTTTTCCACTCAGCTGTTTGACTAGTGGTCAGATAGCAGAGCATTTATTGATAACAAGCAACTGTGTAACTATAAGATTTTTGTTTAACAAATAAATTCCCCATGCAAACGTAAGGTGTGAAATGCACACTACAAAACTCCAGACAAGTGTAATCTTTGAGGAAAACTCAAAACGTACAGAAAAGTAAACATCAATGATGTATTTTGCTTCAACTTGTGAGGCATTCAGACTCATTACTGACCATCTGTGGATCATTTGATCGGCTGACCCAGCCTGAGATCAGTTTCAGTGTCTCTCTTTTTACTGTCCTCATACTCCGGATCAACGGCTGTTTTGTCACCATCTCACCTAGGACAAAAGAAAAACAAAACCCAGGACATTTAATGTATAAATCCTGTAATACACATCTAAGAATACAGAATTAACAATTCTGGACACTGACTGAACAGTGAAATGTTTGCCAGAGGAAGAATATGTGCCTGGATTTGCGCTCATCAACTTAAATAGCAAACTGATCCCAAGTTCACACAATGATTACATGCAAGTAGGATTTAATGATATTGATATATTTCTCTGTGACTGATTCTCAACATCTCTGTAACTGATCCTAGATATAGATATGAGATGTCTGCCTTTAGAGTCCTCACCCTCCTGTGATTTCTGAGGGACAGATGGTGACACATTAGAAAGAATGTGAAGTCCATTATGGAATTTTGGGAAATGAAATATAACTGAAATGAAAATTTTAGTTTGCATGACAGTACAATGATGCAAGAGAGACTATATAAAGCTTTGTAAATAACTGTCGTAAAGTCAGCCAAATTACAAGTCTGGTTTTATTTAGAAACAAGAGCAATCAGAGATTTCTGATGTCCACCAAAGTGGATCCAGATCACCACCAAAATTCAGTGGAGTCTTCCATGCCCTAATATCTAGCTGTGATGAAAATTTCATCAAAATCCATACAGTAGTTTTGTTTGCTAACAGACAGACAAATAAATGCCAATGATTTTATTATGTCCTTGGTGGACATAATGACTTAAAATTAACAGTAGAATTACAAACTACATGATAGATCATTTCATTGATCTCAACCACCCTCACATGGATAGCCTATATTCATTCACGGTGAATGAATATCTCAGTGTCTCATGAATAAAGACATAAATGAACTCTGCAACACCGCGCTGTCAATTTGATCAACATTCCCATCGGTTTTGCCCATAAATGGACCATACCTGCTATGCTACCCTGATGTGGAACTGCTACACAGCTGATTGCATTAAACTGATTTCATGTGCAAGATACATATTTTTAAATGAATGTATAGGCATAGATATAGCTGATTGACAGATCAAGTGTATAGATGAGGACTCGATAGCATATATGTAAAATATCATTAAGAGTTTCAAAAAAAAAAAAGGTTTGTAATAAAACATTTATTTATAAATTAAATACACCAAGGTTACTGTATGGCAAGTACATAATAAAATGTTGGAATAAAATAAAACCTCTTGAGCCTACAGAATACTTTATCAGTCAGCCTGTAGAAGAACCTAACTTAAAGATAAAAATAATGATATCCTTAAGCCACTGACAAAGTGGTTTCATATGAAATCCTTCATGAATTGATGACAATATCAGATGCCCTCAAAGACTCAAAAGACAACTACACCTAATTTGATTTTCGATGATTAGTCATCACCTGTGCCCTATTCTCTTTGTACAGCTGGAGTTACTTGGGAAGGGCATCTGGCCTACAATTTGTACTAAATCAACATACAGCTCCATATCAGATCTGCTGTGGCAACCCCAGTGAGTAAAACAGGAGAGGCTCAAAGAAATTAGTTTAAAAGATTTGCAAAAATAAATACATTTAATTAATTAATTAACTAAAAAAAGAGAAAAAAAAAGAAAAAGAAAAAACTATACTGGCCACAGTATCTTCGGGTTTAGAACTGCTACATGGATGGGCATGGACACAGACACAAATCACTTCAGACTATGAGAAAATTATTTTTCACTACACTGCTGCATTAGAACCTAGACACCAGTGTGAATGACCTAGCAATTTTAAATACAACACCATCAACCAAGTGCTTAACTTGAGAATTACTATGTTAAAGTAAGTATCACAATTTTCATTTACTTTGTTCAAATAAAATTAATGTACACACACACACACACACACACCCCTACAGCATGAGGCATGCAGCTGTGCATAGACCAACCCCTCACCATTTGTCTGAATGGCGGCAGAGATATTCTCACTGAGGCACTTGTAGACGTTGAGCATGTCAAGGTAAATCCGTCCTAGCTGGATGACAAATGGGTGTCCTACAGCCTTGCAGGCCCTGACATTGGTCTTCAGGATGCTGCCAAGCTGCTTCACAGTCTCTGGGTCCTTCAAAATGTCCACATTCTGAAGGTAAAGGGAAAATAATCAGGAGGAGCACACAAAGTATTAACACACTGTTCTTGTCTACAAAACTGGACTGAGCAGCAACGTGCACAATATTTGCTGGTTTTCTTGCAAAATATGCAGTACTTGTACCAGTAAAATGCATTATGATCATACAAAAGTAGTATCAACAGCAGACTGACATGTGGTGGATCCGGTAAGTATTCACAGTGCTTCACTTTTTCCACATTTTATGTTACAGCCTTATTCCAAAATGGATGAAATAAATTTTTTTTCCCCTCAAAATTCTACACACAATAACTCAATGACAATGTGAAAAAAAGTTTTTTTTTTTTGTTTTTTTTTAGATTTTTACAATTTTTTTTATTAAAAAAAAACAAACAACAAACAAACAATGAAATAACATGTACATAAGTATTCGCAGCCTTTGCCATGAAGCTCAAAGTTGAGCTCACATGCATCCTCTTTCCTCTGATCATCCTTGAGATGTTTCTAAAGCTTCACTGGAGTCCACCTTGGGTAAATTCAGTTGACTGGACATGATTTGGAAAGACACACACCTGTCTACATATAACATCCCACAGTTGACAGTGCAGGTCAGCACACAAACAAGAGTGAAGTCAAACCAATTGTCTGTAGACCTCTGAAACAGGATTGTCTCGATGCATAAATCTGGGGAAGGGTACAGAAACATTTCTGCTGCTTTGAAGGTCCCATTGAGCACAGTGGCCTCCGTCATCCATAAATGGAAGAAATTTGGATCCACCAAGACTTCTCCGAGAGCTGGCCGCCTGTCTAAACAGAGATTGGGGGAGAAGGACCCTGGTCAAAGAAGTGACCAAGAACCTGATGGTCACTCTGTCAGAGCTCCAGCATTCCTCTGTGGAGAGAGGAGGACCTTCCAGAAGGACAACCATCTCTGTAGCAATTCACCAATCAGGTCTGTAAGGTAGAGTGGCAGAAGGAAGCCACTTCTTAGTAAAAGGAGTCCACCTGGAGTTTGATAAAAGGCACCTGAAGGACTCTCAGACCATGAGAAACAAAATTCTTAGGTCAAAAATACATGTTGTGGATGCACTGGGACACATCATCAGTGATGCAACCTGGGGTCACTGGGTGTTTCAGGTCTTACAACATCAGACACCCTTGCCCAGGCGACCCGACCGGGGTTGATCAGACTCCATTCTGTGTCCCAGCAGCATTAGAGACATCCTGGTTGAAAACCTGCTCCAGAGTGCTTTTGACCTCAGACTGGGGCCACGGTTCATCTTACAACAGGACAATGACCCTAAGCACACAGCCAAGATATCAGAGTGAGTCAGGACAACTCTGTGAATGTCCTTGAGTGGCCCAGTCGGCGTTCAGACCTGAATCCCACTGAACATCTCTGAAGAGATCTGAAAATGGCTGTACACAGACCCTCCCCATCTAACCTGATGGAGCTTGAGCGGTGCTGTATAGAGGAATGGGCAAAACTACCCAACAATAGGTGCACCAAGCTTGTGGCATCATATTCAAGACGACTTGCTGTAATTGCTGCCGAAGGTGCATCAACAAAGTATTGAGCAAAGGGTATGAGTTCTTATTAGACAGAACTTTATTAATCCCTTGGAAAGACTCCCTCAGGGAAATTGAGGTTCCAGCAGCATTGTATAGCAGCATACAGGGTAGGAAGCACACACAGCATCAAAAGTGAGAGAGAGAGAGAGAGAGAGAGAGAGAGAGAGAGAGAGAGAGAGAGAGAGAGAGAGAAACAATTTGCAAATATAAATATAAATACCAGACTAGTTAACTGGCTACTACTGTTCTTCTCCTTCCCGTCCTATGTCTTCCTGTTACTGAGGGGCAAAAGAGTTTTTCCAGTCTGTTGGTCCTGCACTTGGGAAGGAGCAATCTGTGGCTGAAGAGGCTCCTCTGGTTGCTGATGACTGTGTGCAGAGGGTGACTGGCATCATCCATAATGTCCAGCACTTTGTCCAGTGTTCTTTTCTCTGCCACCGTCACCAGAGAGTCCATCCAACTTCATGCCAATCACGCAGTCAGTCCGCCTGATGTTTGTCCAGCCACCTCAGCTCCCTTACATACATGTGATTTCTTATTTTTTTATTTTTTTAATACATTTGCAAAAATTTCAAAAAACATTGTTCATGTTTTCATTATGGGGTGTTGTGAGTAGAAATTTGAGGGAAAAAATGAATTTACTCTATTTTTGAACAAAAACTGTGTAAAAGGTGAAGCACCATGAATACTTTCCGGAGTCACTGTATTTCCTTTTGATGTGAAAGGAAGGTGGCCCAACACACCAATCTTGCAAACCAACTCCACTCTGCAAACTCTGAACATTTATTTTGTGGAGTGTTTATCCACATTTTGTCAAGCGCTATGGAATGAATTTTGGGTCTTTTTAATGCAAGCAAAAGAATTTTAAAAACCAAAAAAAATATATGTTTTTGAGAACAAAATTCAAGGTAGACTGTTTAAAGAAAAAAGTTACAAATCTTTCTGTTTTGAAGTCTAAAGTTTTTTCGCAAATCAGAACGTTTTGCAAGTGGCACAGTTCTGTTGTCAAGAATATTTTGGGCATCAATATCTTTTGTGAGCCAAAAACAGTTTTGAGAACAAAATTCAAGGAAGAATTTTTAAAGTAAAAAAAAAAAGAAAAAAAAATGATAAAGATAAAAATGACAGATTGTGAATCCATTCCTCTTCAAATCAAAAACTCTTGCTTGTGCATTAAACTATTTTGTAAGAAAAAAAGTTCAGTTTTCATGTCAAAAGGTGCATCAAAATCTTTTGCGAGGCAAAAAGTTTTGCCTTCAAGCTAAACTAGAGATAATGATGTCAGTCCTCTCCATAACACAAGATGTTCCAGACTTGTGGCTGTTGCAGTGACAGCAGCAAAGCAGGGCTATGCTGGTGACTGGGCCATCTGATGTTTTTTTTTTTTTTTTTTTTTTAAATAGTATACCTTGAATTTTGTTCTCAAAACTGTGTTGTGTCCTTGGATATTTTTTGCTTGCATTAAAAAGCACAAAATTCATTCCATAAGCATGGATGGTCAGTATCAGTAATTTAACATTCTTCACAAAGCAGACAAAGAATAGTATCCCATGAAAAATGTACAATTTAATGCTCACACCAACCACAGCAGGGCCACTTGAGTTAGAGAAACCTCTGAATCTGTGTATAACTACTGTATATTTTACTATATGTACAGAATACGTGGTGGAGAGAGACTTACCTTGGTGGCCTGCTGGATGATGCTGTCCCATACTTGATTAGGTAGCAGCATATATTTCTCTATCAGGTGCTCTTGGACAGCCTGGTCTGTCTGGGCTCCAATCATATAACCAACTGCCTCGTAGAAGGTGTGCACCTGAACACAAATCACCATATAATTTGACTCCTCATCAAACAAACAACATAAGAATAAGAAATCCGGAAACCCGTATTATCAGGTTTCCTGATTCCATCACCATAATTACAAACAGAATTTTTTTTTACCACTCTGCTAAATAAATAAATAAAATAAAATAAAATAAAATGGTCCTGGTCTTTATGTAAATGTGGGTTGAGAATAGACACAGCAATCTCAGCTCTGTTATTTCCCATTCTAGTATTAATGATCACATCTAAAAAGTGTAAATGCAGCTATAAAGAGTTATTTCTTCTTATTCCCATTTATACATTTTTCCATTAATCTACAGTTGTATGCAAAAGTTTGGGCACCCCTGATTATTTCCATGATTTTCCTTTATTAATCATTGGTTGTTTGGATCAGCAATTTCAGTTAAATATATCATACAGCAGACAAACACAGTGATATTTGGGAAGTGAAATGAAGTATATAGGATTTACAGAAAGTAACAGAAAAAAAAATACATCAATATCTAGTAGATCCTCCTTTTGCAGAAATAACCTTTTGCTTCCAATAAGAGATTCTGGTTGAAGGTATTTTGGACCATTCTTCTTTACAAAACATCTCAGGTTTGTTGGTTTCTGAGCATCGACAGCCCGCTTAAAATCACACCACAGATTTTCAATAATATTCAGGTGTGGGGACTGAGATGGCCATTCCAGAACATTGTACTTGTTCCTCTGCATGAATGCCTTAGTAGATTTTGAGCAGTGTTTAGGGTTGCTGGTGAAAGATCCAGCCCCGGCACAACTTGAGAACATTGTTCTCAAGAATCTGCTGATATTGACTGGAATCCATGTGACCCTCAGCTTTAACAAGATTCACAGGACCTGCACTGGCCACACAGCATGATGGAACCACCACCAAATTTTACTGTACATAGCAAGTGGTTGCACAATGAATTTGGACATTTAATATAACTGAGCCTTGAGGAAAAACAGTGACCAGTAATAAACATTAGAGAGAGAAATTTTGTGGGCATCCTCAAGGAATTGTGGGACTTTGGAGATGTTTAACATCAAACCTCAAACACACGAAGATGTAAAGAAGTAGATGAAAGGAGATTTTTGCAGAATACGACCCCTTTAATAAAAGTGGTGTGACTAGTTGATCCATTAATCGTATGGTCCGTCCTTCACAGTTCGGCATGCATATTAAACACGGATTACCCACAAGGTTTTCACTATAATGTGAAATACAGACTTATTGCTATGGTAAATTGTTTTTAAAGTAATAGCTGTGTAAATCTCAATGCAGAGTTTCAGTGAAAAAGTGTGAGCATGGAAGAGCAGCTGTGTGTTAACAGTACGGTAACATTATTTTGCGCATTAGCTCCTAACGCAGTATTTGCATTATAAATAAATAAATAATATGCAGTTTAAATTGATTTTCTTTCTTGTTGCAAAAGCAATAGAACCACATTTCAAAAGTAAATGTGACCTATAGACAGGTACTTTTTCTCTCTCGACGGGTTTTGGGACAGATGCAACAAATACGCCAGTGTGACATATAGTTTGGAAAACTCAGTAAATGTGCCTGTCTGTAATTTACAGCTCTTCAGAAGAAAAATATTGTTGGTTACATTAACAAAGTGAGTCCTATTTTTAAATGCGGTACCTGCCCAATCACTGCTACCTTATACTGAACACACCTACAATCCTTAAAGACATGGGGCCAGAAAATGTAGAATCACTGGACAAGTCAAAAAACTTTTCAGGGCATCATTTCAGCCCTGGAAATACACAGGGTAAGGGTAATACTAGTTCCTGTGTTGGAAAAATGTTAGCTGTGTGTCTCCCTGCAACTCTGCACAAGCATAGACTTGTAAGTGATCCATATGTTCATGTGTTTTTTTTGTGCAGACCTGTTGAGGTTGGAGATCACAGATGATGGTGTTGATGTTGTTGAGAATCTCATCAATGAATGGCATCACCTCTCCAACCTGCACCTGGATAAAATGGCGTCGACACTTCTGGGCAATTTTGATAAAGGTGTCACAAGCCATGTCCTGCACACCATCATGAGTTTCTGATG
Organism: Thalassophryne amazonica; assembly: GCF_902500255.1. NCBI lineage: Eukaryota > Metazoa > Chordata > Actinopteri > Batrachoidiformes > Batrachoididae > Thalassophryne > Thalassophryne amazonica. The sequence goes on from NC_047115.1 coordinate 62,112,407, forward strand.
GAGAAAAGAACTTTGAGGGTTATGAAGAAAATCAAATTGTTGACAGATTTTACATGAAAGCAGCTCTTCTGTAGACAGCTATGTTTCTATTAGTCCTTTATAAACACTGTTTGCAACAACATATTTTATCAGTTCTTCAATTACTTTGGTAGAGTACAGAGGGATATGCAATACTGTGCTATTTCAGTTTTGAGGCCAAAATTCTTTAATGTAACCCATTAAAAAAAAAAAAAGTTAGATCAGATGCTCCATTTAAATTTAGACTGTTTTTGTTGTCGCCGTTTTACTGGAATACATTATATCAAAGTTGACACACTGACTTGATCTCTCACCATGCATAAACTCAAAGAGTTTGTTGACCACAGTTTTGAGGAACTTCCAGTGTGCTCTGAGAAACCGTGGATACTGTCCAACAATGTACATGATGTTGGATGCTATGATGGCCTTGTTGTCCTTTCCCCTCTTCTGCTCACAAAGACCCAGCAGATCCTGAAACAAATGGACAACAATTCAGCCACTCAGAAAGACAGTATAGGATCAGTATTGATACAACATAAAATTTTTGCCATGAAAGTCATCAGAGTGCCTTTTGCACACTCGGATACAAGTACTGTACTCCTCTTTTGATTCCTACTGACTAGCTCTGTTGACATCCAAATAGCAATTTAATATACCTTGATAACAGTGACCAGAAACCTCTTCTCATCCTCCTCGTGCATAGCCCCACTGATTGAGCCGATAGCCCAACATAGTGTATTGAGGTTCTTCCATGACCATTCCGTACCGTTCACCTGGTTGTGAAGCTTCTCTGTCATAATGCGTTCTGTGTCTGCGTAGTCCAGATGAGTCAGGTACACTGCCAGACAAGACAGATATCATTTGTTAAAGGTGCTATGAATGATTTTTCTGCCACTAAACTGGTCACCTTTAAAGGACCAGTGCCACACTTCAAGATGTAATCACAGCTTCCCTCATCAGCCACTCCTCTGTCACCTCCACAATGAAAAGAATGAATGGCAGTTGTCTTTTAATAGGCCTCAGTGCTCTGTCCGTGGGAAAAGCCATATATATACTGAACAAAAATATAAATGCAATACTTGTTTTTGCTCCCATTTATCATGAGCTGAAATCAAAGATCTAAAATATTTTTTATATACACAAAAAACCTATTTCTCTCAAATATTGTTCACAAATCTGACTAAATCTGTTAGTGAGCACTTCTCCTTTGCCGAGATAACCCATCCCACCTCACAGGTGTGACATGTCAAGGTGTTGATTAGACAGCATGATTACTGCACAGGTGATTTCAGATATAGATTTTATGGCTTCTTTTGTTACATGGGCATGAAATATTAATGTAGAAAAAAAAAGAAACTTAACTTTGACTTCACAGAAGTCAAGAATTTATGTGAAAACTTTTATATGTCATTTTGCACTAAATCTAAATTATAAATCTAAAGTGAAATGCTGACATCAGCACTGGGCGGAAAATTCTGTTATTGCTTTTCCCATTTATATAAGTGAATAAGAATAACATTTAAAGCAAAATCAGTGACTGACTGATTTTGTGAGTGACTGGTGATTTTATTTTTGCCAAATTTTATTTGTATTCATATTCTGACAATATCAGGACTCATGCATTCAACATACACACATGGAAATCTAATGCACTAAACATGCATGCAGAATGCCACACCAGAATGCAACCAGGGGACAGAAAAGCTCAGAGAACAAAGAGTGCTGCTTCATTCTCTGTACAGGAGGCTATTAGGCAACTAATTCTTTACACAGAAAATACTTGTTAACCATTATATTAATCTGTAAAATGCAATTTAGGAACATCTTTAAGTAGAACCAAGTGTTCAAATGAAATTCCGAAAAAACTGAGAAACCAAAATTTGAACGCTCCTACTTTATTCAATGACATCAAGTTGTTGAATAACAACAAGTGAAAGGAAACCAGCAGGGTTCTAGCTAGCGCAAACTTGCGTTACGTCCCGTTACACTATAATTTTGGACCGTTACGATTTTCAATACAGCGTCTGTAATCAACCGTTTCTGCAGCAATGCTTCGATTCAATGGCTCGTAGCTCTTTGATTCGCTGCTCTTCAGAAGCAGTAAGTCTGCTTCTTACCCCTCTGAAAGCCATTAAAATATCATGAGTCACTTTTGTGTGGATTAAAGTCACTAACTGGAACTCTTGTCTTGTTGCAGTCCAGAAACGAGAATCATCCTTCGTTCCGTGCTCCAAACGCTGCATGGCTCTCTGCCGACACAGAGTCCGCTCGGAATTAATAACTTCAAAACGAATCGCCGCTTTAAAGAAAAGACACCTCTTACAAACGTTGGAATACAGACAATAAACTACAACTGACTAAAATGTTTTTTCCTCCCAAAATGAGACGCCCTGCATTCTTTATAAACCTGACCTGCAGCGCAGCTGCAAGAGCTCAGCTCATAGGTATGGAAATACATTCATGCCAATAATGTCTGAAAGGAAATGCTTTTGACAAAAACTAACAGATTTTATTTCTGTTTATGTCCAGAGATCAAGGATCCACCATGTAGAGTTTATTATGTCCAGAGTTTAAGGATCCAGTAACCAATTTCATATTTATTTACTTTAAGACTCAATAAAATGTTGTTCAGTTTCAATTTAATCATCTTATAAAGCGCCAAATTACAACAAAAGCCGTCTCACGGTGCCTCACACAGAACAGTTCAACATAAAAAATTAAAATAAATAAATACAAATAAAAAAATTCAAATACCTAATTAAAAACAGAAGTAGAAGAATAAAACATAACAAAACTAAGTTACATTATAGCTTTCACCAATCAATCATTCCACATACTAAACAACATATACAAGTCATGATTGTATAGGGCTGAAGTCGAAACCATTAGCAACAGGCAGGTGAGTGTGTGGGTGTTGGGGGAGTGAGAAGTATTGGATGAAGTTTGATACTGGTGAAAATGTGACTGAATGGAATACATGAATTTGCAGCTTTACACAAAGTGCACAAAAAACAGAAGTGTTTCTGGTTTTGAGAAACTTAATACTGCAACTTCACTGTGAACTCATTTTATTACACACACACACACACACACACACACACACACACACACACACACACACACACACACACACACACAACAAAATTTGTCCTCTGCATTTAACCAATCCTAATTACAGTTAGACACAATCCAACCACTAGGAGCAGTGGGCAGCAGCCACAGTTCGGCACCTGGGGACTAACTCCAAATGTAGATGCTGCCTTGGTCAGGGGCAGAGAAAGGAGCAGACTCCAAATAAGCATGTCTTTTGATTGTGGGAGGAAACCGGAGTGCCCTGAGGAAGCCCACGCAGACACAGGGAGAACATGCAAACTCCACACACAAAAGCTGGGAATCAATCCTATGACCTTCTTGCTGTGAAGCACCAGTGCTAACCACTAAGCGGGTGGTCATGTATTCATTGACCCTTACCAAGGGTTTCTCTCATATTCTTGTAGAGGTTGATGGAATCTGTATCTTTCATGAACTCTCTAACAACCTCCCCTTGGTCATTCTCCACCACCAATACCTCCTCTGGCTTGGCCATCCGGCTTACCATCAGCAGGCGCACCTGTCACAAAGGATGAACATCTGTCAGCAATGCACATAGCTCGTAACAGTCCCACTGAACTCACACTTGACACAGTAGCCACTATTTGGGTGTGTGTGCATGCGTGCGCATCTCACTGCCGATTCCAACACACAATATATCAAGCACAGCTATTTTTTCCTGTTATTCAGCAGATTAATATTAAAAACAGGGCAACACCGACTGCTCTGCTATCCTCATCAAATGCTCCTCTTTGTTGTGGAGTGCCACAGGGTTCTAAGCTTGGCCCTATTCTATTTTCATTGTACATGCTGCCGTTGGGGTCAACTCATAGCTGAGCACAACCTGTCCTTTCATTATGCAGATCTGCAAATCTACCTGCCTGTGAGGACTAATGGAAGTGATGCTTTGATTTTGTTGTTTGATTGTATTCACGATGTAAAGTAGTGGCTGTCTCAAACTTTAATTTACCCGAGTGATGGTAAAACTGAGACCATTGTGTTTGGACATTCTGACATGTCAAATGTTGTACCCTAATACTTTGGTGTTCTGGCTAATTATTTAAAACAGCTGTCAAGAATATTTGACAGCTGTTTGAGGTTTGATCAACAGATACTCTGTTGTCAAAGCAGGTTTTTTCCAGCTATGTTTTCTGGCTATCATAAAGCCATTTCTCTGTAGACATGATCTTGAGACAGCCATTCATGCTTTCATCAGCTCCTGACTTGATTACTGTAATGCACTTTATGACAGTGTTAACCAGTCATCACTTGCACGCCCCCAAATTGTGCAAAATACCACTGCTCCTCTTTTAACCAACATTTCCAGACATGAGCTTCCAGTCCGTTTTAGAATCAATTTAAAAATTTTATGTTTGTTTTAAAGCTATCAATGGCCTTGCACCATCCTACTTGTCAGAACTTTTAACTCTCCGCACTTACAGTAGGGCATTACAGGCATCCGGTCAACTTTACTTAGATGTTGAGTCAAAATATAAAGTTTGGGGTGATGGTGTTTTTGTGGTAGCTAGCCCCAGACTGTGGAACAAGTTACCTCCTGATTTACACACTGTTTTCCCTAGCACTTACATAAAAGCCTTATTTAAGACTTATTTATTTAAAATGGCTTTTAATACCTAATGGTGCTGTGAAATGTTTTATTTTTATGTACCTATTTAATTCTGTTGTATGTTTGTTTATATTTGTGAATTCTTGTTCCTTGAGTTGAGTGTAAAACACTTTGGATGACTGCTGTAAGAACTATGAAACAAATTGATTTATTTTATTTATTTTGTCAGACATCACTAAAATAACCCTAAACTCAAAACTGCTGTTCCATCTCCCCATTATACACAAAAATTTCATTCCACAGCAACAGTAAAATAATTTATCCAAAATGTGATGCTGAATTTAAGTGGTGAAAGGGTAAACTACCAGTATTTAATTGGTCAATAAAATAAGAGGCACATAGCTCTGTAGAGAACCTTGGAGAGTACAGGCAGGTAGAGCTGTCTGCGCGGTGGTACGTCAAAGTGCTGGTTGCCAGACAGGAGAGGGGAGGTGGACGTCGAGAAGGGGCTTTCTCTGTATAGCTCAGCTGCCAGGTGGTTCCAGTACTCCAGACAAATTTTAAAGATCTCAGTCTCTTCCACCTCTGACACCAGCAGCATATAATGGAGGGCCTGAAAGAATAAATACCATGGAAGCCATTAACTCAATCCAAACACAATTAACAACAGGAAATAAATGCTAGACTTTATATAACTTGGGCAACACACGCAACTTACTGTAATTCAATACAGTTCATGATATTTTTAAATGCTTTAAATTTTATCATTTATGAATGTGGCAAAGATTCAGCTAAAAGAGGAAATGTGTTCATGCACAATTTAAATCATTAACATTGTTCTTTCTTGCCTCCATTAATGTCTCTCTCAAGTTGAGTCGCTTCTCAATGAGCTGCCCGTGCTCCTTAAGAAAAGTGCAGAGGAACAAACTGAGATTCTGGATGAAGTTTTGCTCATCGTCTTTCCCATTAGCGTAGGCCAGACGAATGTTGGTATTCAGAGGGAGCATCTGAATGGACAAAGATCAAGCTGAGTCATTATTTTTATATGTAGACAGACAGAAATGAATAAAGTCTTACTGAAGCCAGCTATGAAGCCCACCTGTTTTAGCTGACACATTGTCAGGGTGAAGAGGCTGACAAACTGCTCCTCGTACTGGCTAACACTTACACCAGCAATCTCCGTCAGGCACTTCAGCGTCACATTGCGGAACATGGGGACGTTCAAAAACTGAAAACAATTAGCATAATTTTTTAAACAATGGGTTTTAGTCTGAAGTAGAGATTCATTTTAAGATTGCCATGTTAACAAATCCATATGGGAATTCATGTTTAACATGCAATTCCTTTGGACTCTGACAAGAATCCAAACATTTATGCCTATTTGTTATATATAACCACACACACCTTAAAAACCAATGTGCTGATGAGTTTTGTTTCAAAGATGTATCCCAAAGGAATCCAGTTCAGAAAACGCAGGAGAGTCTCCAGGGTAGCATGAACTAGTGGGGCATTCTGGGAATTCTCCTATTGTGGACCCAGTAAAATGACAAATAACTGAAGGCCAAATACTGGTCTGTGACATACTATGAAAGAGTGCATAATAATGGCAGAGAAAAGTAAGAAGAGGATCTGCATACCATAACAAACTGGCAAAGTTGGAATATCTGGGAAAATTCATTGCACATGCTGAAAGAAAGTAAGGAAGGAACATGTGAAGGAACTTTAAGACATCATGGGAATCTACAGTTAATACTGGAACTACAATGCACCACAAATCTAATCATTATCATCAAAATATTGGAGCAGAAATGCACCCCCAAAAGACAGTTCACCATAATCCCTTAAGAGTCCATAAGCATTATTTGCACAAGACGTTTTCGCTACGTGTGTATGAACCACTGTTTAGCAATACAACGAATACAAAACAAGAGTGGACATTTGCTGAAGTGCAATTATGTACACATCATTTGTGCTGTGCTGCTCAAAGTAAATAAGTTAGACAGGCATATGAGAGAATTTTCTACACATTTACAATGAATACACTGCAACAGAAATCAGACTTACAAATTTGGTATTGAAACAAAAGACCATTCTATTCACCAATGAATCAAATTTCTAAATGTGTCTTTGTGACTGTAAAGCTTATACAGATCAACCATCAAAATTACTGGTTGAAATATTCGTGGTAATTTATCAATAGAGGAACTGATTACTTCAAGCATCATCTACACACAAGAAAGTCCATTCCACACACATTAAACTAGTTGAAAATGACAAATGTGCATGTTGTCTGAAAATTCTGCATGTATATAGCACTTTTCCATCCAAGTCAGAATCTCAAAGCACTTTAAAATGATGCCTCGCATTCACCCATTCACAAACTGATGTCAGGATGCTGCCAAGCAAAGCACTCACTACAGATTAATGTGTGGTCTCTCAGCATTACGTGCATGATGCACAACACCGTGTGCATGTAAACATCACGGAATACAGTGTGCAAAAACAAATGAATCTGTTTACGGGAGGTGATGGTCAAGTGCACACCTGGACATTATACGGCCTGCGGGCCATATCCGGCCCTTTGGCTGACTCAGACCGGCGACCTTCGTCCACCTCTCAAGCCGTTTGTGGCTGTGTGTGCGTGACCTCCGGAGTATAGCAGAGCCTGGCACGGAGTGATCAGCCCACGCCACACAGCCTGGTACTGTGCCACTGTGTAATGCATGCCACACAGCTGCACAGCCTGACAAAGCATCACTGCGTAATGGCAGAGCCTGGCACAAAGCGATCACCCCGCGTCACACTGCTTGGCACGGCGGCATCACGTTGCCACACAGCCTGGCATGGTGTCATCACGTAATAGCAGAGCCTGGCACGGAGCAATCACCCCGCGCCATACAGCCTGGCAAGGCGCCATCATGTTTGCCACACAGCCTGGCATGGCGCCATTGCGTAATAGCAGAGCCTGGCACGACGTGATCACCCCATGCCACACAGCGTGGCACAGCGCCATCACGTTGACACACAGCCTGGCACGGCGCCAACGCATAATAACAGAGCCTGGCATGGAGTGATCACCCCGCACCACACAGCCTGGTGCAGCACCATGACGTCCGCCACACAACGTTCGCGTGATCCATGGGGAACAGCGACGGAGATGGTGAAGGGAGCCATGGATCCAGCGCTGGAGACCGTTTGGTTTTGTATCCACTTTCGATCCCGTGATCGTGAATGTTTCGTTTTCACAGTCATGTGCTCTTGGTGCGTAGGCTTTTTGGTGATGGGAAAGGTGCAGATCATTCGTCCACCTTTTCCCGACTTTTTCTCCTTCGTTCAGCTGTCCTCCTGTCGTCTGACCGGGCCTTTATGACTGAACTAAAAACTATTTTGAAGCCTGTTTTTTTTTCCTCTGAAATGATTAATCCAATCAATGATTAATCCAATCAATGTGCATCGCTCCTCAAAAATATCCGCTCATGCCAAAAAGAGTGAGAGAGAAGTGGATTTGATGAAGTTTAATAAATCCAGGTACAGATCCTCTCTCACTGATGATCATCTGTCAGCTGTGCTTTACATTTGATACTCTTGTTAAAGATCAACAGAGACTAGATTTCTCTCACTGAATAAGACAAAAAGAACTGAAAAACATAAAAATGTAAAAAGTGGTGGAAAATACAAATGTAGTCACGCAGAGACATGATAAGAACTAGTGAACTGGGACGTTTTTCCTATTTTTTCTGCACAGTTCAGTGACAATGATATTGTGACTTGATATTGTGAAATGATAATTGATGTGATGTGTTTAGAAAGCTAAGCTCCTTGTTCCAACAGTAAGTTTCAGTTTCAACAGTATACGTATCAAACTCAAAAGTATATTGAACTTTTTGGAGTCAATGTGACTGAAAATGTAATGAGGCAGAAATGTTTAACATTTTGTTCACTATTGTCTTAGAAAATTTGGTTGAATAAATTCCATTTTTGTAAGGTAACTGCTTTTTTTCATTGCCTAATCAGAACATCTAGTTTGTCAAAACAATGCTATTTACTGCTTTTTATATAGGAATGAAATTATTATTGTGCAGACTTGAGTTTAGCCTTTTGACCCGGCCCTCCACAATATTTTCCGTTTCTCATTTGGCCCTTTGCAAAAAAAATTGCCCACCCCTGGTCTAGTGGTTAAGCGTTGGGCTTCAGACCAGAGAGAGGATCCTCGGTTCAAAGTTGAGTTCCTCCTGGTGTGTAATGAGCGCCTTGCATGGCAGCACCCTGACATCGGTGTGTGAGTATGTTTGTGTGAATGGGTGAATGTGAGGCAAAGCGCTATATAAATGTAATTCATTTACCATTTATCCACTGCATTTGTAAATAAATAAATAAAATGAATTAATATACTATCCGTGCATTTCTCACTTTCACCCCACCAGTGTACATTCTTATTGACATAAATAGCAATAAATGGTTTCCCACTGTATTGCAAGTACAAAAAAACTACACATTTCCACAAGTAGCATGTGTTAAAGTACTGTAGAAGTACATAAAAAAAAAAACCTGAGACTAAAGAGATGTGGGCTGATGGATGGATGGAAGTAAAGATAAATAATTTTCTGTAGATACAATATTCATGGATATTGCCATCTTCCCTTCCCTTCCAATTTTGAGTATCTAATAACTGGTACAAGCTATACACACCAGTTAGCAGCCTTTAAATCACAGTTTGTGTATAGGTGAGGAATAATAATATAAAAAAATGAATAACTGTTGTTTAATCAAGCAGCATCATGAATTTCTTTCATATGGTTCCCCACCTTTTATAATCTAGCACAAATAAAAGGTGTCTCCCCTTTTCCCCGCCCACCCATCTCACCCGCACCAATAAACTGACATTGCTTTAACAAGCACAAATAAAAATTTAGCAACCAAGCAACAAGATAGTTTTTAACTTATATTTGCTTGTTGAACACTGTACCCCCCTCACACCCCACCACACACAGTCCTAGCTTGTCACATTTGAAGTCTTCATGAGAAAAGATGCTGACTTCATACAAGCACTTTTCAAATGTCCTGGAGGTGAGTGTGTCAAACCCCTCAAGACATACAATGAAACACCAGAGAATTTGAGCCTTTCTGGATCATGTTCATGAAAATGGCATCATATTACTTTAGACAACCTATTATGGTTAAAGGAGCACAGTTAACAATGAAAAATTATCTTTTTTAGTAGTACTTTCTATGATAAACATATGAAACAATGGCAAAAGTAATTCCCATGCAGTTTGGGAGGTGATGGTCTAGTGGTTAAGCACTGGGCTTGAGACCAGAGAATCCTCACTTCAAATCCCCACCAGAACTGAAAATGACTAAGGGCGAATGGGCCCTTGGTGATTTTGGGTGTGTAGTTGAGTGGTTTGCATGGCAGCACCGTGACATGGGTGTGCGTGATTGGGTGAATATAAGGCATCACTGTGCAGCACTTTTCCCATCTGAATCAGAAGCTCAAAGCACTACATAAATGCAGTCCATTTACTTGATACACATCTTCACTGCTTGCAAGAGGTTTACAAAGTGTGAACAACCTGACCTGTCTTTCAGGTGCTTGGCTTTGACCTGAGTCATTTGACCACTGGAAAAGTCAAAAACCTCTTCACTGAGCAGCTTGAGAATGACCATGTTGTTCTGACAAAGGCTCTCACTGGTACGACTTGCTCCTACAATGTCACTGATGAAAGTAGGCCAGTGTTTAGGCCACTCCTGCTTCAGGATCTGGAGACACAGAGTACAAAAACTGGTGTTATACAATTTGATGCTTTTGTACTAAACAGGACATCACCTGAAAATGAAAAACTGATACCCCCGTCACACACAGCCAGAATCACGTAGAGTGGCATTGGATTTATGAATTGGCGCACATCGGAATGGTGTCGAATTTCATTTCCAAAATGTTCGGACAGCCATCTGCGGAGGTCGACACAGTTAGTCAAAATCGGCCGATGGCCCTGAGTGTAATGCACATGTGCATAATTCCCCGGGTGCCGTCGTGATGGGACACCAATCCAACAGTGATCCATGTTTAATCTGATGATGATTTGACCATAATTTACATATTCTGACAGCATCAAAACAGGATTTGAAACGATCTGATCACAGTTGATTGAGTTCTGAGATCAATCAGTCACAGCAAAGCCTGCCAACATGTTGTTCCACATTTGTCGACCTGCGCTGGGCCCCGGCCAGGGAGGGTGAAGAAAATGTTGGTCATGTAATAACATGTATACGGCACTGTGCACGCGTCAGAGGCTCGGTGCGGCACCCAGCAACGCAGCTGAACCGGGATGTCACTGCTGTTATGCACGTATTATTACACGTTCAGCTCCCAAGTCTATAGCAGGCATGATGTGGAAATGTTTGCCCAGCACTTGTTGACATAAATAAACATATAACTCACCTCCGGTACCCCGAGTTCCACAGCGCAGACAGCTGGTCCCTTTCACCCCGCTGCGCTGTGTGCTGTCGATCAGATGACAAAAGCATAATCCACCTCTGATATAATTAAATCCCATGTGAAGCGCCGTGCCACACTGATAATCCAACTGCAGTTGTGTTAAGATGCGTATCAAGTAAAATGACACCAAAAAAAGACTTAAAGAGAAAAGAGAAAGTCCACTGACTCCGTCTGAAAGTTGCACACATGTGGGAAGTTGGCGCACTGACAGCACAAATCAGCAGCAGTTAGGAGTCCAGCCGGACATGTGCGCATGCGGAGTGGCTGGTACAGTGTTTATGAACACATATACACACACAGCTGAGCGAACATTTTGGCCACACACTCGCACACTGCTTTGATCACTTGTTTTGCACACGCACGTGCTCGCAGTGGCTCCTTCAGCCATTGTGAATGCATGCGCGCAACTGAATGGACACACACTCATCACTCAAATCACCTGTTCTACGCATGTACACGCGCACTCCGTCATGTAAGACACACACCGATGAGAGTTCAGTTTAGCGCTGGGAATGTGAGCACGAGCGGAAATTTGATTGCGTGGGTGACAGCTCCAATATTTGTGCCGTCTGACAGCACTCTGTCATCTGACTGTTGTCTGAAATATGTTTGGGCTGCATTCTGCAGGTGTGCACGAGGCAGTCAGCATTTGTACCATGGCTGGCCACGCCTCTGCGCACAGACTAATCAATTTACTGCTCTGATATATTCAATCATCTTTACACATTTATTCCACTTTTGAAGGTTTTTTTTTGTTATAAATCAATATATATAGCTTAGTAACGTAATACAATGATAGAGCAGTCACCACCACACACTTTTTTTTTTTTTTTTATAAATTGGAGCAAGACAGAGTGTGCATCGTGTTGTCAGACATTGAGGATTCTGATGATGATGGAGATGATCCCTTTTTTGTTCTGGACAAGGAACCAGAGCAGGTGGTGGATCCACCAATGCCTGCACAGATCTCCACAGTGGGTCGGATCACACGCTTCTGTTTGCAGCTGAGCTCCGTCCCAATGCCGAGTCCTGGAATGCAGAGATGCAGACACACACTGCTCCAGCAGTGGCTCCAGGCGCATTTCGTTTTAAGTGTGAGGATCAGCGTTAGCTTTGGTTTCATTTTGTTCCTCTTTCGTCCCTTTTGTGCTCTTAATTCGCAGGCTATTCGGTGATGGGAAAAGTCAAACGCTTACTTGTCCACCTTTTCTCGACGAATTGTGACTTTGCGTTTTTTCCCCCTTTGTTCAGGAATAGTCGTTGCCGTGTGACTGGGCCATTGAAGATGTCATTCTGGACTTATTTTCCTTGACACCCATCTTCATATGGTGTTCTGTTATTATGTGAAATTTCATTGAAATGCATAATCTGGTTCATGGTTTTCAACACGTTCAATACAATTTTAAGATATGTATCTTTGCAACAGTTATCCTGTGTTCTATACTGACACATAGAAATTGATGGTGAGTACACACAATATGTTACCACAATGTAACTGAATTTCAATGTAGTGCCATAAAATGTCTGACCTTAAAATCTGCACATCATTTTAAAAAATACATGTTTGGACTCGCCTTACAGATAAGAAGTTATTTGTACTTATGGCATCACGATATTCTACACTTTACAATCAGTTCCATACATGTAATAATTTAAACCTGAAACATGTATTTATAAACCCATGGTACTGTATTTATATTGGCCAATCATCTGAAGTTGGGTACTGGAAAACAAAAGCTGGAGTTGTGTATCTTGAATATCAAATTAGTCATTATTTTCTTTGGGATTTTCCCCAAACTACTCTTTCAGCACTGTTGTTTGTGTGAACGTAATAATTCTTTTCATAAATTTGTGAACATTGAAGGCTTACCTGAACAAGGATCATGTTCAGCTTCCCAATGTACACTTTTTCTTTCTAAAAAGGAAAATCAACAGAGGATGAGAGAATCTGTCAAACTAGCCAGTTTCTACTTTTTTTTTTACTAATAGCCCAATTCCATAGACTTAAGAGTGTGCATATCATGAATGCTTGGTCTTGTTGGATTTGTGAGAATCTACTGGTATCTTGTTTCCCATGTAACAATAAGAAATATACTCAAAACCTGATTAATCTTTTTAGTCACATAGCACTACTATTATTCTGAACACTACTGTACATATGAGGAAATGTATGGTTTTGAAGATACTGGATTTTGCATCTGAACTCCCCACATATAAACATATATACTCATAACAACAATACAAAAGAAATGTGCACAAACAAAACAACTGAGCGCACCAGAATTTTAAAACATAACCAAACGAGCAACAGTGCATAAACCCAAGCACAACAACAAAATGGTAAACCTAATTTTCCAAACTGTAATGAGTAAGTATTTTATTTTTGTAAAGTCTTTTAAAGCTGACTTCAAACTGCTTTTCAAATGGCTTTATTGTTGTTGTTGCTATTATTATTATTATTATTATTAATATATAAATCAAATAAATAAAAAAAATTACAATTCGTAATACATTTGACTCTTACGACAACAAACGCTGAGCCATTAATTATTATACAGAAAACAAATGCACGCAAACTGTGCTGAGATGCGAACAGCATAATGCTGACTTTAACACTGAAAATGCCATAGACATGGTAATGCGTTAGCATCGGTTCGCTTTTAAGTTATAATATACATCTATCAACTGTTTCAGAAGACCATAATAGGTCGTTTTATATAAAAAAAAAAGGTAAATATTACTCACAGATATATGCTCTTTAGGGTTTTAACGGGGCAAAATTAAGATAAAGCAAAATAAAACAACAAGCCATCGAAGCAGCGAGTCGGAGCAATGCTTCATTGGTGCAAACCAAAGCCATGCACTGCTCTACTTGGGGAAGGTCTGCCAATGTTCCCATGAAGACAGGGAGGTGAAGGACCGTGGCTCATGGCAAGCAATAAACAGAGCGGAGAGGACTGAAAATTCACACAGTCCCTTCCTCCGCGGTGCGGCGCCATCCACGCTGACATTGCTGCTGCTTTGATTAGCGCAGAATGGGCTGTTGCTTTGACAGAGAGAGTATCATATTTTGGCCCCAAAACGCATGACACCACACGCGCGCGTATGTGTAGTTAAATTTTCCAAATGACAGAAATCTGTTGTGGTGATGGAGAACTTGTGCTAACCCATGTGCTATACCTACCTTATTGTATTCGAGGGCGCGATGATAGAGTCGCTTCGAAATCCAACCACTCACTGCTCGTGTAACAAATCAACTCGCTTCGGTTTCATTTCCGGTAATGGTGACCTTCATTATTGCAAAACACTACAGAATTCTTTGGTTTTCAACTGATTTGTGTCAACGTAAAGCATTAAAATAGTTTTTTAACTTAGCAATTGAGAACTTCTGATGGAAATGACGGAAACTGAATTTCGATTTTGACGGATTTCCGTCATTTGATGGACAACTAGCACCCACGTGACAATCATGCTGTGGGGATGTTTTTCAGCGGCAGGAACTGGGAGACTAGTCAGGATTGAGGAAAAGATGAATGCAACAATGTATAGAAACATCCTGGATGTAAACCTGCTCCAGAGCACTCATGACCTCAGACTGGGGTGACGGTTCATCTTTCAGCAGGACAATGACCTTAAGCACACAGCCAAGATATCAAAGGAGTGGCTTCAAGAAAACTCTGTGAATGTCCTTGAGTGGCCCAGCCAGAACCCAGACCTGAATCTGACTGAACATCTCTGGAGAGATCTGAAAATGGCTGTGCACTGACGCTCCCCATCCAACCTGATGGAGTAAAACTGCCCAAAGAGAGGTGTGCCAAGCTTGTGGCATCGTATTCAAGAAGACCTGAGGCTGTAATTGCTGCCAAAGGTGCATCTACAAAGTGTTGTGCATAGGCTGTGAATATGTGAATATGTACTTCTCAGTGGTTTCAAGGATGGGATAAAGTTTACTCCTTCCATGTAATCCTTTGCGGGTATCTCGAATTGCACCGAGTCCAACACAGGCCATAGATACAGTGCTTTGTTGCCACTGCTTTTGGCTTGAAGGACTATTCCGCAGAAAATAAAACGAAAAAGCCGACTTGGTCGTAGACAGAGGGAAAAGTTCAGTGCAGGCTTCTTCTCCTTCAGCCATGATGCAGAGCTAGCTAACGTTAGCTTCCTGTTTGTAAACAGAGACAGAGGTAGGCCACACTCTCATGAGCGCCACAAGCTTAGCTTATGACAAGCTAGAAGTGGATGCTTTCGTTATGGCCGAACAACTTTCCACAGTTTCTGGGGATTCTGTGTTAGTACAAGCCCGCAGCCAATGTGCTTGATGAATTTCTGTGCAAAAAGTAGTTCCCAGATAATTGTGATATATTCCTGTGAGATAATGAGTATATCTCATCTAAATCTATTCTAAAATTTACCAGTAATAAAATTATAAAGAGAACTGAAGTTTTAAGAGTGGCCATAATAAATATTTAAGAAACTTAAAAGTTTATGAGATCAATCTGTGGGCAAGCTATCCCACAATGCTAAAATAGCAGAGATGTCGGTCCAATGAGAGCGGCACTCTGAGCATGGTGGAGGTAGGCACGAGGGGGAAGGGCGGCAGCCTCTGCTCTGCCTGTCAAGAATTCTCATAACCCGCTTGTACCGTAGGGGCGATTTTAGTGGTTTCGATACCGTGGCTTTTTCAGACCGCGGTATACCGTGAAACTGGTTATTGTCCCAGGTCTAGCTGTAATATAAAAAAAAACATGGAAAAGTGATGTGCTGTGAATGCTTTCATATGCAAGACGCACGCACGTGTACAAGCCAATCAATGTCAAGTATAGGGAGACATAGCCTACATAAATAATGACATCAGTTGTACTGAAGTTCTATAGTACAACCCGGAATATGAAAGCAAACTAACCAGATCAAATGTACGTATTTCCATCATTATATATTACTTTTGAGCACCCCCTATAGAGGGTGCACGCACCTCAGTTTGGAAAACACTGGAATAAACAAACAAAAATCTACACTGATTATATTACATTTTTTCATATATATCTCTATGCATGGCTCTGCGAACAGGAAATCGGTTGGGGATGCTGTGCTAAGATATCCCACAAAGCCAACAAAAACACATCCAAAAAGGCTACACACAATAATTAAATGACACAAAATATTTACTATATTTCATTTAAATCCCCTACTTTGTGACAAGGCACAGACATCGGACACATGCACACATATATATTATCAACATCAACGGTGAACAAGTAGTGCAACTAACATGACCAGATTCTTTTTGAGCTATAGTGCAGAATACTTATTCAGAATTGCTTATTAATATCAGAAACTTCTTACAATAAATTTTAATTTAAATTTTCTGCAAATAACAGGGAAACCCTTTTAAACCATGTAATGTACAACCCCATTTCCAATGAAGTTGGGATGTTGTGTGAAATGTAAAAAAAAAAAAAAAAAAACAGTATACAATGATTTGCAAATCCTCTTCAACCTATATTCAACTGAATACACCACAAAGACAAGATATTTAATGTTCAAACTGATAGACCTTTTTGTTTTTGTGCAAATATTTGCTCATTTTAAAATGGATGCCTGCAACACGTTTCAAAACAGTTGGGACAAAAGACTGGGAAAGTTGATGAATGCTCAAAGAACACCTGTTTGGAACATTCCACAGGTGAACAGATTAATTGGAAACAGGTGAGTGTCATGATTGGGTATAAAAGGAGCATCCCCAAAAGGCCCAGCAATTCACAAGCAAAGATGGGATGAGGATCACCACTTTGTGAACAAGTGCGTGAAAAAAATAGTCCAACAGTTTAAGAACAATGTTTCTCAACATTCAGTTGCAAGGAATTTTGGGATTCCATCATCTACAGCCCATAATATAATCAGAAGATTCAGAGAATCTGGAGAACTTTCTACACATAAGCAGCAAGGCTGAAAACCAACACTGAATGCCCATGATCATCGATCCCTCAGGCGGCACTGCATTAAAAATTGACATTGTGTAAAGGATCTTACCGTGTGGGCTCAGGAACACTTCAGAAAACTATTGTCAGTTAACACAGTTCATCGCTACATCTACAAGTGCAAGTTAAAACTCTACCATGCAAAGCAAAAGCCATACATCAACAACATCCAGAAACGTTGCCGCCTTCTCTGGGCCCGAGCTCATTTGAAATGGACAGACACAAAGTGGAAAAGTGTGCTGTGGTCTGATGAGTCCACATTTCAAATTGTTTTTGGAAATCATGGACATCGTGTTCTCTGGACAAGAAGGAAACAAGGAAAAGAGGGGAAAAAAAAAAACCCCATCCAGATTGTAACCAGTGTAAAGTTCAAAAGCCAGCATCTGTGATGGTATGGGGGTGTGTTAGTGCCCATGGCATGGGCAACTTACACATCTGTGATGACACCATCAATACTGAAAGGTACATCTAGGTTTTGGAGCAACGCATGCTGCCATCCAAGCAACGTCTTTTTCAGGGACATCCCTGCTTATTTCAGTAAGACAATGCCAAGCCACATTCTGCATTGGGGGACAGGCCTGCAGTCCAGACCTGTCGCCCATTGAAAATGTGTGGCGTATTATGAAGCGCAAAATACGACAACGGAGACCCCGGACTGTTGAACAACTGAAGTGGCACATCAAGCAAGAATGGGAAAGAATTCCACCTACAAAGCTTCAACAATTAGTGCCCTCAGTTCCCAAACGTGTATTGAATGTTGTTAGAAGGAAAGGTGATGTAACACAGTGGTAAACATACCATTGTCCCAGCTTATTTGAAACATGTCACAGGCATCCATTTCAAAATGAGCAAATATTTGCACAAAAACAATAAAGTTTATCAGTTTGAACATTAAAAATCTTGTCGTTGTGGTATGGAATATAGGTTTTAGAGGATTTGCAAATCATTGTATTCTGTTTTTAATTTACATTTTACACAACATCCCAACTTCATTGGAATTGCAGTTGTATATTAATTTATTTTAAATATGAATCTATCTACACTCTACTCCAATACAATTAATCTAAAATTTAAATTCAGCTGAAATTCAAAACTCACCTCCACACTTGATGCATCTGATGAAGTCTTGATAATTAGACCAACAACATACTTTTTAATACCTACAAATAAACAAGGACAACAGAGACAACAGAAGAATGACATCATTAGCCAAAAAAATTCATGGGCCACTGTTATGTATTTCCCTAAAAGTACTTATAAATATTGATGGCAGCTTCAACTCAACTTCAATGAGCTAGATTACCACACGCTTTGCTAGTTCAGTGGAAGATACACTTGCCAAAGCTTATATATTTAAAATGTATTCAGGCATCTATGTTCACAGGATGGTGAAGGGTATGTACATTCCCTTGTTTGCCTATAGGCAAAATAAACAAATAAATCAATCAATCAAAACAAGCCAAAAAAAAAAAAAAAAAAAAAAGTGGCCAGATTTTGGAGATACTTTGTGGTCTTGGTCACCAGGTACATCTTTACCATATTTGAGTGAAGACAAAAACAAAAAAACAAACAACAACCAAACAAACAAATAAATAAAACTAAACAAAAATGTAACTATGTTCTTCAAGAGTGCTCATTTACACACAGATATAGCAGCTAACAACTATTTTCTAAATACATTTTGCAACATTAATAATGTCCTACACAAAGAATGAAGACACTACCCCTCTATGTGTTGCTGTCTGTTTGTGTGTTCTCTGTTTAAGGCCCAGTCACACGGCGATAGCTGTGAACGAAGGAAACTAAGTTCCAAAGTCACAAATCAGCGAGAAAAGGTGGACAAATGAGCCGGTGTTCTGTCGAGATGAGGTGCGTGGCACCTCCGCTCGACAGATAAGTCTGTCGAGATGAGATTCCTCGCATAACTGCCTATGTGTGCACTGAAAAAAGTTACTTGACGAAGTTCGCTTATTTTGATGGGCAATTAAATGTATAAATTGTTCATCCGAACGTAGTAATGCATAAAATCTACTCACTATAAAACGATAAGTATTTTTAACCTGGAGTTAGCTTATTTCGACAGGCAAAATATACATATACATACATTTAAGTACACATACATACACTTAAGTCTATACTGACCTTATTTCTGGGCTCTTGTTTTATATATTTATTCTGCTGTGTTTTTATGTTTTTTATGTTTTTATGTTTTTTATGAATTTGTATGATGTGGTTTTATGAATGTAATGTAATGTAATTTTTACTGCTGACTGCACCTGAATTGCCCCCATGGGGACTAAATAAACGATCAAATCAAAATCAAATCAAAATTTATGCTCCTAATGTAAAATACAGAAAATGTTTTACTTACTAGGCTATAAATACACTGAATACAATTAATAAAAAAAACTGACGGAAAAAAAAAAAAATAAATATTCATGCGCAGTTGCACGTCGAGCAGGTTACATCATCTCCCTATGCACAGTAGTGAGACGCACCTCATCTCGACGGGACACTGGTACTTCTCACATCACCAAAAAGCCTGCAAGTTCAGAGCGCATAAACGAATGAAACAAAACCGAAACTAACAAAAGAAAAACAAAGCAAATGGCGACCTTGATGTTTAAACAAAATCCAAATAAACATTCATGATGATGTGACTTCACAGCGGGTATCAGACTGAGTACCAGTCTATGATCAAGTCTGCAGCCAACATGCGCTCTTCATAGCACCTGCAGGCGCGAGTTCTGGTTGCCTTGACAACAGGTCCGTCTTCACAACAACAACAACATGTTCACAGCCATCTGCGGCGCACAGCCATCTGCGGCGCACAGCCATCTGCGGCGCACACAGCCATCTGCGGCGCACACAGCCATCTGCGGCGCACACAGCCATCTGCGGCGCACACAGCCATCTGCGGCGCACACAGCCATCTGCGGCGCACACAGCCATCTGCGGCGCACACAGCCATCTGCGGGCACACAGCCATCTGCGGGCACACAGCCATCTGCGGGCACACAGCCATCTGCGGGCACACAGCCATCTGCGTGCACACAGCCATCTGTGTGCACACAGCCATCTGTGTGCACACAGCCTCTCCAGCCACAGATAGCATGCGAACATGCGCACAGCCGTCTGTAGTGCACAGCCATTTGTGTGGGTGCGCACAGCCTCTCCAGCCACAGATGGCACGTGAACATACGCACAGCTGTCTGTGGCACACAGCCATCTGTGTGCACACAGCCATCTGTGTGCACACAGCCATCTGTGTGCACACAGCCATCTGTGTGCACACAGCCATCTGTGGCACACAGCCATCTGTGTGCACACAGCCATCTGTGGCACACAGCCATCTGTGTGCACACAGCCATCTGTGTGCACACAGCCATCTGTGTGCACACAGCCTCTCCAGCCACAGATAGCATGCGAACATGCGCACAGCCGTCTGTAGTGCACAGCCATTTGTGTGGGTGCGCACAGCCTCTCCAGCCACAGATGGCACGTGAACATACGCACAGCTGTCTGTGGCACACAGCCATTTGTGTGTGCACACAGCCTCTCCAGCCACTGACAGCATGTGAACGTGCGTAAATAGATAAAGTAGTTGTTAAAATGTTCTTGCCGCTATTGTTTTTGTATGAAAACACTGCTTTTCGTCCCACACATCGATGAGTCACATTCGGCTCATCAGATCTTTAGTTATTGATCTGTTCAGATATTGTCAATGCTCGTGCAAGACGTTGGACTCGAGAGGTTGGACGGAGTTGGATGACAATCAAACGGAACGCTGACGGTACGGAACTACACAAACGATGAGGAACCCTCAAGACAGAAAGCAAAATGGATTCCGGACAAATTGAAGCTGTTATCGGGATTCGTTCACATTTTTCAACAGTTTGAAAATTCTGACAAAGCACCAGCTACAGGAACGAAGCTGGACGACGGTTAAATGATGTCTCCAAAAATCAACGCAAGTCCAGATTTCTTGTTTCGTTTTGGCATTGGTGTCCTTCATTAGTGCCATCTGACCGAGGCTTTACATTCCTGGTCTGGCCACACATACATGTTTAAGGCAAATCCCACCCAGTTAAACGTAAATGTAGTGACAAACAAGCAGTATACGTCAGAAGAGCTGGAGGGAGAGCCAACAAGACAAAAATATTTTGTCAGACAGAGATGATTCAACTCTAACCAGCTCCATGGTAGAAAAACTTTAATCCTTTAATCCTCATACAAGCTAGAGGTAAAATATTTATGTAAACAATGACAATCATGCACTTTACATGAAGTCACACATTTTAATTAAATCTGGATTACTTCAAATACACCAACATTTTTAAAAACTGTACATATCAAAGTACAAATTAAATTGTGGGTCATTCCATGTCAATTCAACAAGGGCCTCATGCACTTTGTCTCAGATTTTCTTCAAATTTTAATCAAATATTCCCAGACTGTTCAGAACAACAAATCAGAAGTTTCAGGCCTGTAGGCCAAGTAGTTCCTGAGATATGGCCAATTTACTGTGCATAGGGTCAGCAAATAATGGACTTAAAGACCTGAAATTTTCTGTGGCAGTTGTCATGGACACCCAGACTTGGACTATAGTCAAACAACAGACATTGACACTAAAAGTGTGAAGTTTATTTATGCTCAAACTATGGAAAATATTACATTGACTATTGTGAGCATCCATGTATGAGACACTGAAGCATACCATTACACTCAAAGAAGCCTTTCCATTTCTTGGCTCCTTAATGCCAGCTATATTGGCTATGAAATATGTAAATTTGGCATATCTGTGGTAAACAGTTATTGTGGGAGAAACCTCTGAAATCTGAAAAAAGAAATTTATTAGAAGAAAAGCTCATGTGGACAGTAAATAAAACTCTTCAAACTGATTCCATTTTGAAGGTACTGATATCAACTTTATGTGTTATAAATATGGCCTTCTTTATGAAACTCCTTATGAAACTCCTCCTGGTTAATTTAAGCATCCAATTATGGCTAATTTGTGCACTCGCGAATGTATTTCAAGAGCTGAAATGACAATTTCATTTTAATTGTGTGCACACACTGCATTCATATGATTCATGGCACACCCCAGAATGCTTGCACACAGATCTGTCAGGGGGATTCCCCGAGGTTTCCATGGTTACTAGGCTTATATTCCATCAATAGAAATACATTCTAGTGTCTAGATATTCTATCTTGAACATGGCTCCAGAAATGGCGGCCATAATTTTTGCCTAAAAAATGGCAGACCCCATGCACACTAAATTGGCCATATCTCAGAAACTACTTGGCCTACACGCCTCAAACTTCAGATTTGTTGTTCTGAATAGTCTGGGAATATTTGATTCAAATTTAAAGAAAATCTGAGACAAAGTGCGTGAGGCTCCTCAAATATTCATTGAATTGACATGGAATGACCCTTGTGTAATTCACTGTATAATCCTTTGTTGTGTAATGTGAGACAACTGAATCACATTATGCTCTTTAAAATAAAGACTCTTAATCTATTAGGATCTGAAGTTCTCGACGTAAGTTCAACCTTTCTTCAAGAAACACTGTAGAAATTCTTCAAAATATTTGCAGCAAGAAGAGATGTACCAATGTTCTTGTAAGCCTTTACTATCAAAATAAGACTGTCACATCAGCCTGTGTTTCATAACAAACCATCAGATTGAATGGTATTCTATTAGACTTGAAAAATATCTTGCTCAGCTTTAACATGACTTGGGATTCACCACATCTTCTTTGGGGCCACCCTCAACCCTAAGCACAAAGCAGTCTGAATTGCAGGAGCGAAATCAAAGACCCCATCTTCATGTATGTAATCATCAGTAATATTCAGCCTTATTGGGACATATGCGATGTTTTATTTCCTGAATACATGCGGGTTAGAAAGAGGTGGAGATGGACATTTGTTGATCAAAAAATACAATTTGATTTGAAAGCCAATTTAAAGCCATGTTAAAACCATATTACATTTGGAGACAACACCCCAATTGACTGTGTGTACTGGAGTGATTAAGTAAACACAGGTGGAGTGACCTTCAGGCAGGTAATAGCTAACACCTTAGATTATGCCACTTTTATGGCTAAAAATTGTTCTGAACCTGTGTGCATTTTTCAGACACTGTATGGCTAATTTTACTTTTATGAGCTACATCAGGACTCACACAAATTAAAGAGCTGGAAGTAATGATTCATAAACTGGTATATAATTTTTTTTAAAGATAGTGCTGACTGGGGAGTGAGATATGCCCTTTAAGGTCTTTAAGGATCCACAGAGACTCAACTGGAAAATGGAGTAAGGGAATGAATAAACTGATTAATTAGTCCATCCCCTTCAGATTGAAGGGGAACATAACTGATGCTACAAATGCTATCATTTTGTGACTCACCAATTTAAAAGGGCCGGTAATGTGGATAAAATGATTAGATGTTGGTTAACTCTGATGCACCAGATTCATACAAAACGTATTTTCAATTACCGGTATGTAGTATGGCATGGACCTGACTACCACAGGTTGAACACTACCATCTGCTGGACGTAGTAGGGGTGTTGTAGAGAATAATCTTTTACCACATACCTGTCTGCCACCTGATGGACACATCTTGGTTTGTTGCAATCTTATTCATATGCATGCTGGAAATTAGGAGCAGGGTAGTTTAAATTAGATGAACCTTAAAATGAGCTTGTTTTCTCACTATTTTTCCCCACTTCTAAAGCCTAGGTCTCAAGGCCACCAAAACCACTGCTGCTTGTTAATGTGTGAAATTAATGGAAATATTTTTCATTAATTAATCTAAGGTGGTGCTGCCATATTTGTTCCACTACATTTAATATTCACCATTAATAACCTATTTGCCTATTTATCAAACTTAAAATTTTGTGCCTTCAGCAAATTTGTGTAGAACAACTAATGAAGGAGAGGAAAACTTTTTAACTTAACTTTTCTGAATAACTAAAATGGGATGTGAACCAATATCTTTGTTTTATTAAGCAATATCTAGTGGGTCTGATTGGGGTTCTCGCTTTAAAGTCAAGCCAATTGGAGTTAGGAAAACCATAAATATAAAAATGATTAAGGCTCTTGAGGTGAGTAATCTTGTCAAACAAATATGTAGGGTGTGATGCCAATTTAGGATTTCGTAAAAGCAAAAAAGGTGAAAATTTGCAAAACAAAAAAAATAGTCAACACACATTATGCAGTATAACTAAAGTATTAAAAAGCTGGGTCACACACCAACACTAGACACTATAACTTATACACATTTTATTTAAATGTATTCATAAGCAGTCTTAAGTACATAATTGTATCACTATCATGACATATATAGAGTACCGGACGTCCAATGTATTGTATCGTATCGAGTTTTTAGAAACAATACAGAGCTAACAACATAGATACTAACTTACAAAATCCATCATGGTTGGGTATCGAGAACCGGTTCTTTTCTAGTATCGTTAAGAAATGATTCGATCCACCGATATCAATAGCCTTTTTGCTTAACGATTCCCTTATCGGTCCTTCAGAGCAGCCATTGTTTTTGAGTGTGTTTGTTGGGAAAATGATCATTCCTCTACCTTGATTACAGACCCTGCAGCGGCTCTGTAATCAACTGTTTCTGCAGCATGACTCCAGTTTGAAGCGTGAATCAATGAAGCAATGCTTCGATCCACTGGCTTGTTGGTTCTTTGATTCGCTGTTCTACAGAAACGGTAAGTCCGCTTTTTAACCCCTCTCAAAGTCATTAAAATATCATGAGTCACTTTTGTGTGTATTAAAGTCACTAACCGGGACTCTTGTTTTGTTGTAGTCAAGAAATGAGAATCGTCCTCCGTTTTGGCACAGCCCCAAACACTGCGCGGCTCTCTGCCGAGACAGAGTCCGGTCGGAATTAATAACTTCAAAATGAATTGCCGCTTTAAATAAAATGACGCCTCTTTACAAATGTTGCAATACAGACAATAAACTACAATCGACTAAAAACAGGTTTTAAGTCTCGACTTAAAAATGTCCTTGGACTCGGACTGCCTCATGGTTGCAGGAAGACTGTTCCACAGAGAGGGTGCACATTAAGAAAAAGCTCTTTGACCCGCTGACATAGAAAACCTGTAAAGCCTACTTTTAGTACACAAAAAATTCACAAGAGGTATCGATAAGGGAATCGATAAGGAATCGGATTGATAAGCGGAATCGATAATGGTATCGATAAAATCGTAATGATACCCATCCCTAGTCATGGACTAACACCTCTCTACCTGGTCAACCCAATTAAACCGTACGTACTGGCCTGCATTCTGCATTCTCGGGATGCAGGATGTGTTTTCCTAACGGTGCACTGACACGTGCATGACTTTGATTCACCAGCTGCACTCTGATGTGATCCGCTGACGCAACCACTCGCTCTGTTCACTTCTTCTTTACGCCACTTGACGAGCTGCACGTTGTGTTGGTGAGCAGATAGCACCATGCAGCAGGACATTTATGTGTGAAGGATTTTTTGAACATTTCAAAATTCTTTTTGCACAATTGCACGCGCTGGCGTCCCTCTCACGTTCAGTCTACACCCATTAAAGACGAGTTTACTCTCCTGCATGACACAGGTTGTACAAGTGCGTGAATCAAAGTTGTGCACGTGTCAGTGCACCTTAAGGTTAAAAAGAAGTAGGCAGGCCGCAGACCTTTCGCTTACTGTGTGTCTGTTCTGTGGAACAATGTGCCTGCTGAGATACAACAGCCCAATTCTCTGGAGCAATTAAAGTCCAGATTAAAAACTCATCTGTTTTCCCTTTCATAGGGCTAGCATATTTGCATAGTATAAAACAATTTTTTCCTCTCCCTTTAAACTGTGTTGTTAACAGTGGAGCAGGTCTCAGCCTCATTATATCTAAATGCATGGTCTGTTTGCGAAGCAAAGGACTAGCTGCCGGTGACCATTAGTAACCTTTGTGCTTCTCTCTTGGTTTACAACTCGGGACTAATGCTTTAGGTGCCATTAGCTCTGGCCGGCTGATTCTGCTCTCTTTCTGTCTGAGGTGCTGTCACCAAAACAGGACCTGGGACCTGGGTTTTTGTCACCACCTGCTGGACCACTGGACAACCACTCACTTGCTCAAGACAGCCCGATGCTGCTGACCTATGAGACTTCACATTAACTTAAAATTGCAACTTTTTAGAAGCCGATTTGTTCTGGACTGTATTTTGCGTGCTGTTCTTGTCTACATTTTGTTTTAAACTTTCTGTTACTGTTAGAATGGCCTACACAGTGGGTCACCTCTCTGAGTGTAGTCTGCTTGAGGTTTTTACCTCAAGCAGAGATAAAAACCTTACCACTGTCAGCTATGTGCTTAGTAAGGTTAGACTTTACCCATGTGAAGCACTTAGGGGCGACTTTGTTGTGAATTGGCACAATATAAATTCATTGAATTAGGCATGGGGATATTAAAAAATAATAACCACCTTTATTTAACTAGATAAAATCCCATTGAGTTCGAGACCTCTTTCACAAGGGTGACCTGGCCAAGAAAGTAGTCATCAAAAAGTGGCAAATGTCCTTACCTTTAAACTAGAGTGCACCCAGCACACAGTACTGTGGTATGAGGAAAGAAATGGAAGCAAAAGGTTTTCTGGCAAGTTAACTGTTTAGCACCACTTGTCAGAGAGCGTGCACAGTGGAAAACAGCCACTTAACTGTATGTGACTAGTGACGATACATGCAGATAAACAGAGTGCATGTACTCGTACTTTAGACTTAAGCTGCGTTTACACATAACGACAAGTCACGAATGCCACGAAATATACATTCTTGGCCACTGATCACTAATGTGATGATTTGGGGCAGAGGTGTCAGGTGTCCTCAGGAACTGCTGCAACCTGTTACCACGCGTTACGATTAACTCATTGAGTGCCAGCCATTTTCAAAGTTCAGAACATCCCAGTGCCATGATTTTTCAGCATTTGAGTGTTTTTTCAAGACCCATAGAAAATTGAGTTCTATGTCCATGTCAACAACAAACATACCAAAAGAAACTTCAGACTTTCCTTTATCATCAGAAAAAAAAACGTTTGTTTGTACCTCTTTCCATTCTTTAGTAATTGTCTGCAGGAGGGTTTAACTGTGCGCACGCTTCTTCCTCCGCCGGACTGGAGGAGGTGCAGAGATGTCTGGCTGCACGTGAGTCTCCTCTCGCTCCTCTGGTTCCTCTGGCTCAGACTCGTCCTCCCGCTCAATAACAGCAGGTGGAACACCTGCAGGAGCGTCCTGAGGAGCTTCAGCAGGAACTGTGGAATGACACTTGGCTGACTTCGCGTCACTGTTCCTCTTCGGCATACTGCATCAAACTGAACGCTGTGGAGCCGAGTTTAATTGTGCGCACGTGACAGAAAACTGATTTGTCATGGCGCGCAGTGAAATGTGACGCCGCGTTACAAGTCATGTCGAAACTTGACAGTTTCCGTGTCACTTCGTAACAACGTGTGACAGTTTGGGCTCCAAGAACCATCACAGGAACCACTACGAACGTTGTCACGTTCTAAGGATCACTACTCATCAAGACAGATCAACACGCTCAGTTGCAGCCTCCACGACGTGAGATTAAATGAGGATGGTGTGTGACATTCGTGGAAGATTTTTTGACAGGCAAAAACATGCTCCACGAATATCAAGAATATCACGCACCAAGACGCACTATTAAGAAACCTATTCAGCTGCGTTAAGTCACGTTAAGAATGTCAGGAATGTGTCACGAATTACAGAAAAATGACATTTGGAACGTGTCTTGCTCATGTGTAAACGCACCATTAGTTTGAGGTGTTTAACTCACAAACACTTTCTGGTGATAGATGGTAAAGTATCAGCTCTGCAACTGACCACATCTCATTTTTAGATTAACATGCCAACATGAGCAGTTGTATGTACAACACTCACAGACAGACAGATAGGGTGATCCCATCAGTCACAAATTTTTGTGTGCATGGATATAACATGCTTAAAAAAAACAGCAACCAATAACGACTCAAATAATGTAAGTATTAGGTGACACAATAAATACTAATGCTGGTTTCTGAGGACAAGTGTTTCTCCTGCAGTCTATACGTGCTTTACTGTGCATTTACAGCTCAATTTATCCCTGTCAACCAAAAGAAGTGCATTCTGCCACACCAGAAAGTGAAAATGGAATGTTCAAGTGCAACGATCCTTCTTTTCCTTTTCAAAGTTTCGTTAATGAGTACATCCAAACAAATACAAACACCTGGCTCCTATGACAGCCTGAATTCATATCTACTTCTTTAAGCACTGTACAGCTGTCTAAAACTAAAGTGTGATGAAGTTCAAAGTCTATAATCTACTAAATGAATTCAAGCGATACCTACCTTTTATGGGTATACATAAAATAAATCACAACAGAAGGTATTGACATAATTTCAGCTTTTTTTTTATAAATAGTAAAGTGGCAATGTCACAAACTACACATTTACCTTCACACTGGTTCCTGGGAAGTATCTTCCATCTTGTTTTGATAACCGTTTCCAGAATCTGAAGTGCATAATACTGCAACATGCAAGGAGAGAAGAGCATTAGGACACAGCAATAACCAATAATTACGGTCAATCAAATAATCAATTAAACCCGAAAGCAGTATGTCACAATCCAGTCTGCAATGCCATCTGTTTCTAATTTGGACTGGAACGAAGCACATCTCTCATGCAGATTGTTGCACAAAAAGGAAATTTTTTTTTTAAGGTCTAAAAGTAATAAGATGGGAGACTGAAGAAATCTTGCTGTTTCTTTCTGAATCACACCAGACTGCAAAACACTGCAGAAAATAATCCATTAACCGGATTGGGATCTAGGTACTCCAAGAGTGTGTTTAATGTTCTTGATTCTTATTGGCACACCAAAGTCGAGAACAAATGTTGCTTTACTGAACCTACAAAACTATGTACAGTTCAGTATCGGGAATCAGATTTGAAAGGGAACAACGTAGTTGAAATCTCGAACATTCAAAAATATGCATTATATTTACAATTTCAAGTTCAGTGTACCCGGGTTTACCATATATTATGGATACAGTTTATGTCACATTGGGATGGAATGCCTGTGTGCGGATACACTGCAGAATGACACTGGTGCAAAGACTACTTCACCCATGATACATCAAGTCAGTATTTTCTTGAAATTCTGCATAAGCAAGCTGGATTATGTTATCTAGCATCACACTCATAATACTCCACAATAAAGCATTCCAAGAACATATGCCAATGTACAGAACAGAGTAGGGCTGTACAATTAATTGAATAAAAATGGATATAGGACTTCCGGTGTCATGGCGTAGGGACAGGACATGCTTGGTGTTCGCTCTCCTGCTTTTATAGCATTTCACCACCATAAACTCGGAATTAGAGAATTAAAACAGATTGTTAAACTCGCAGAAGGTGGGTTAAAAAGAGAAGAGAGGCAAAGAAGACCTGAAAATGTCCAAATCACGTGACAGACACGCCTCGTCTTCGAAAACTAGCAGCGCAGCAGAACAAGCTAATAGCGCTAGCTCACCGATAATACAACTGCGAACGACCTACTTAGTGCCATTGAGTCGCTCAAAACTGAGCTGAAACAGGATAACGAAAGAGTGAGAAAAGATATCAACATCTTACAGCAAGAATTGAGCGGCAAACTCGATTCAATGACTGAGGATGTGAGAGGTCTGTCAGAAAGAGTGGAGGAAGCGGAGACCCGAGTGGGATGTGTGGAGGACGCGACACTAGATCTGACCCAAGCTATGACCGAGAGTTTGAAGCGACAAAGGCGGCTTCAAGACAAACTAACTGAATTGGAGTCGAGATCCCACAGAAACAACATCAGGATCTTTGGAGTAGACGAGCGGGAACGCCCGAAATCAATGGTACAATTTATCTCAGATTTTCTAAAACGAGAGTTACAGTTATCGACAGACCTGGATTTAAAAATACAGCGTGCGCACCGCATCCCAGCAAAGCGTCCCAGTGCTTTCCCAAGAACCATTATAGTTAATTTCCAGGAATTCACCACTAAAGAAATGATCCTCAAAGAAGCATGGAAAAAGAGAATCCAGTCTAACGGTACAAGTGTCTTTTTTGATCACGATTACGCATTGGAGACGGTTCAAAAGCGCAAGGAATACCAGCAGGTAAAGAAGGCGTTGAAGGAGCGGGGAATACGCTTTCAAACTCCATATACAAGCATACGTATCCACTGGGTCGACGGTGTGCGAACATACAGTACGGCGCGAGAAGCCGGGCTCGAGCTGAGGAGACGCGGGTTTGAGGTGGAGGTTCCCGCCGCAAATAAAGAAGACGCGCAATTCTGGCTTCAAAAACTCCAGGGGTGGCAGTATGTGGGGCAGAAGTCAAAAGAAGATGCGTCAGCAGCAGCGCGAAGAGCAAAGGACAAGCTGAAGGAGTTCCAAAGAAACGACGAGGAACGAGATTAATAAGAAGCTATTTTCCTCAGATAGCTAAACATATAAATTCGGCGGCCCCCTCAAACTTTGGAATTGGAGAGAGGACACCAGGAGATGGCGCTATAACGTTGGACACTCAGGTTTGAGATGTTTATGTCACTCAAACCTTGTATAGGGCACTCCCACTTCGGGGAGATTAGCTCTGGACCTTCCAACGGGGTCGAGGTGGAAGAGATATATAATCCACCGGATGGAAGTCAGAAGTATTATTATAATTTTTTCTGTTTAAATAATTATGTTCTTGTTGTTCTTGTTCTAAGGTTCAGTTTTAGTGTGGGGCTTATTATTATGATATACAGCTTATATGAGCGGGGGGAGTGAATTAAAAATAGTTTCAATTAATATAAACGGCCTTGGTAATCCAATTAAGAGGAGCAGACTATTAACAAACATAAGAAGGTACAAAGCGCAGGTGATTTTCCTCCAAGAAACCCACCTGTCAAAAGTAGAACATGAGAAATTTAAAAAGATGGGCTACAAAAACTCTTTTTTGCTCCTATAAAAATAACAGAAGAAGAGGAGTAATCACTCTTATAACTAACTCTGTAAATTTTGAACTGATGGAGGAAGACTGTGATAAAGATGGGAGATATGTGATGGTCAAAGGAAAGATTGATAATGTCATTGTCACTTTAGTTAACGTATATGCACCCCCAGAAGGAGATCAGAAATTTTTTCAATTATTATATAACAAGATCACTACAAAGACCGAGGGTATACTAATAAGTGGAGGGGATTGGAATACTGTCCTAAACCATGCCAAGGATTCAACTAGCACCAAAATATATAAAAATAATAGAACAAAAAATCTTAAAAAGTTAATAGCGGAGGCGGCACTTATAGACGTGTGGAGAGATCTTCACCCCCAAGACAAAGACTATACCCATTACTCAGCAGCTCATAAGGTGCACTCCCGGATTGACTTTTTCTTAATGAACACCGTTGATACACACAGAGTTAAAGACTGCAGAATAGGAGTAGCAGATATATCAGATCATAATTCTATACATTTAACAATCCATTTAAAGAAACAAAACAGGACAACATTATGGAAGATGAACACAAACATCCTCAGTAATGAAAAGGTTGTACAAGAAATTAAAAAAGAAATTCAAGATTGCATTATAGTTAAAGATGACCAAACAGAGCCCATAATAATATGGGACACTGTCAAAGCTGTTATGCGAGGCAATTTGATTTCTAGAACGGCTCATATTAACAAAATGAAAGTTCTTAATCAGACCAAATTAGAAGAAAAATTGAGGGAATATGAAAAAAAAAACAACATTTCGACAAAAGTGAAACCTTAGCTAAATGCCTAAAAGATATAAGATACCAACTGTCAAATCTGGCGAAAGAAGAAATAGGGAGAAAATTAAAATTCATTAAACAAACCTTTTACGAATCAGGCCCGAAAGCGACAAGATTATTGGCAAAACGTTTAAGATCTCAAAAATTGAGAAATGTGATCTATAAGATCCGAGATCCACATACTAGAGAAATTAACAGTGAACCAGAAGAAATTAAAAAAAATCTTTCAAATCTATTTTAAATCTCTATATGATCAACCAGATCAAGTAGATGGAAAAGAAGTTGAGGATTTCTTGGCTAAATTAGACCTCCCCAACATAGGTACAACTCAGAATAAGACACTATCTAGACCCATAACTAAGGAAGAACTGGACGAGACAATTAATACGTTAAAAAGTAATAAAACTCCAGGGAGTGATGGTTATCCTAACGAATGGTACAAAGTTTTTAAAGACGACTTAACTCCCTTAATGTTAGACTCATTTAATTGGACACTTAAACACGCAAAATGTCCTTCATCATGGAGAGACACAGTCATATCAGTTATACTAAAAGAAAAGAGAAATAAGGAATACTGTGAGTCATATCGCCCAATTTCTATATTGAATGTAGACTATAAATTATTTACTTCCATAATAACAAGAAGAATAGAGACTTTCCTTCCTGATATAATAGACGAAGACCAGACAGGATTTATAAAAGGAAGGCAAACTCAAGACAATATTCGACGTACTCTACACATAATTCATGAGGCCAAGAAACAAAATATACCATTAGCCTTAGTAAGCCTTGACGCTGAAAAGGCATTTGATAGAGTATGTTGGAGATTCTTATTTGCAGTCGAAAAGATTCGGATTCTGTAACGATATTATTAAGTGCATACAAGCCCTATATTATAAACCAATGGCAAGAATTAAAATAAATGGTGACTTGACAGAGAGATTTGAGCTTTTTAGGGGCACTAGACAGGGTTGTTGTTTAAGCCCTGCTCTCTTTGCCTTATTTATTGAGCCCTTAGCCCAACACGTACGACAAACAACCCAATTGAAAGGAGTAACGGTATCTAAAGAAGAGCAAAAACTAAGTCTTTTTGCGGATGACATAATAGTATATCTCCGAAATCCTGATCAAACATTTCCCAACCTGATAAAAACCCTAAAAGATTATGGAAGAAAATCAGGTTACAAATTAAATATTACTAAGACTCAGGTTCTCTGTATCAATTACAAACCAGTTGAATATATCAGACAAAAATATAATCTTAATTGGGACTCAGAACAAATCAAATATTTAGGGATTTATCTGACCAGAGAAGATAAAACATTATTTGAGGCTAACTACGACAAAATAAATGAGGTAATATACAGAGACTTGACAAAATGGACAAACTCAATTTTGGACTTTAGTTCCAGAATTGAGGCAATTAAAATGAATGTTTTGCCCCGTCTATTATATCTTTTCATCTCTTTACCAATCCAAATACCAGATACACAATTTGTAAAATGGGACAAACTAGTGAGCAGTTTTATTTGGAAGGGAGCAAAACCTAGGGTGAGGTATAAAACCCTCCAACTGGGTAAAAATAAAGGAGGACTCGCCCTTCCAAATTTTAAAGAATTTTTTCTAGCAGCCCAATTAAGATATATTGTTTTTTGGTGTTCTCCGGAATTTAGTTCTAAATGGAAAAGTATCGAAACTAATTATGACACATGTATACCTCAATCAAGACTGGGTGACAAAGTCAGCCCACAGCCCAAAGAAAAGAATCCAATAATTGAATTCTCTATTAAAATTTGGTGGGATACAATAAACAAATTCAAATTAGAAGGAGACAGTAAATTATTGACATGGCCTTCTCTTTCTCCCAACTTTAGAAGTGGTCAACTAGACTGTACATTCAAAAGGTGGATTGATAGGGGAATCACAGCCGTGACCACATTAATCAAAGGAAGAGTTTTTAAATCTTTTTCCCATTTAAAAAAGGAGTTTGCCCTAGATGACACTGACTTATTTAGATATTTTCAATTAAGACATTTTTATAACTCTGAAATTAGGCCTCATCTTTCACAAGAAAGCAGTGAATTAATTGAGATGATAACTGGTGCATATAGAACATTGCCTTCAAAAATTATTTCCAAATTGTATAAATGTTTGCAAAACTCCAATGGAACTGACTCAATGTATGTCAAAAAAAGTGGGAATCTGAGTTACAACTCAATTTGTCAGAGGATGATTGGCATTCTGTCTGCCTTTTCCAGCATACTACAACCGCCTCTAGACAATGGAGGGAATTCGGCTGGAAAAATATAATAAGATATTTTATTTCACCACTTATCAAAAGTAAGCAGCTCAAATCTCCTCAACAGTGCTGGAGACTCTGTGGTAGTTCGAGTGCCGGTCATTCTCATATTTTTTGGACATGCCCTATTCTCAGACCCTTTTGGAAATCCATAGCTAAAGAAATGGAGGATATACTCGGCTACAAGATTCCTAATGACTTTCAGAGTATGTACTTGGGTTTAACCTCTGAGAAGGTTTTACGGGCAGAAGATATTTATCTTTACAAAGTGATGTTGATTGCAAGCAAGAAAACCATCACAAAGAACTGGCTGAGAAACACCACTTTAACACTGATGCAATGGAAAGAGATTATGGAGGGAATCTTTGAGATGGAAAGAATTACCGTATTTTCCGGACTATAAGTCGCACCAGCCACTTTATCCATTATAAAGAAAAATAAACCATAAATAATTCGCACCGGAGTATAAGTCGCACCAGCCACTTTATCATTATAAAGAAAAATAAACCATAAATAAGTTGCACTGGACTATAAGTCCCATGGACATACAGGTATGTTAACTTAACATGAAAAGTTCAGATGATAATATTGTGACGGCTACCGTTTTCAGATGCATATTTCACCAGTCGTAACTTACAATCTGCAGAGTATGATTTTCTTTTTGGTGGCATTTTTTCGGGCCTTCTCCGTTGTCTTGTTAAGTTATCAGTAACATTGAAATTTTTATTTTTCTATGGTAGTCAGAAGTCGCAGGAACAGTCACACAAGCCTTGAGTGCCCTCTCGTGAGCTGCATTTTACCTACAGATATGTTTGTATTTTGCGGACCACATTGCGAGCCGAACCATGCAGCACCTACCTGCGCAGCTCATGACCACCCAGCGTTGTCGATCCAGCTCCTTCCAAGTGCAGACGCTAATCCTCCGTCGTCGCTCAGTGCTCCCATGCAGCTCTCAGCGTCAACTCTGCTCACACTGATATCCAAGGGTTGAAGCTGTTTTGTTAGCCGTCCCGGAATAAACACCATGTTCGTCTGCTTCAAACGCTATTCACAATCTTCGACGCCAGCTCCTTCCAAGTGCACACACTAATCCTCCGCCGTCGCTCACCCGGTGCTCCCACGCAGCTCTCAGCGTCAACTTAAACACTCTGCTCACACTGATATCCAAGGGTTGAAGCTGTTTTGTTCGCCATGCCGGAATAACAGCAAGCACCGTATTCGTCAGCTTCACACGCTGTGGGTGAGGTGAGGAATACGCGTCCAACGTTGTTCTCTGATTGGTTATCGCGACCAGCGTGACTTATAGGACGGCCGCCATACTACAGTGTCCATGATGCATTGCATTTCCTTTTCTGGTGGCCATTTTAAAACATAGATCGACTCTGTCACGTAAAATTGTTTTGTTACAGTAAATTAATTGAGATCCTACCGGTATATTTTTCATTTATAAGTCGCACCGGAGTATAGGTCGCACCCCCGGCCAAAACATGTAAAAAAGTGCGACTTATAGTCCGGAAAATACGGTACTCACCATTCAAGGCTGCAAGTACCAATTTTTAACCAAAGGTGGAAGAAATGGTTAACCTATAAGACTCATGTATAAAACCGCATGCTCTCGACCATAATGTAACCCTACCGTCGCCCCCCCCCCTTTCTTTTCTCTCTCTAATGGGTGTGTGAGTGTTCTCAATTTGTTCCTATTGTTCTTGAAAACTGCATAAATAAAAATTGGAGAAAAAAAAAGAAAAAAAAATGGATATACAGTGCATCCAGAAAGTATTCACAGCGCTTCACGTTTTACACATTTTGTTATGTTACAGCCTAATTCCAAAAGGGATGAAATTAATTTTTCCCCCCAAAATTGTACAAACAATACCCCATAATGGCAATTTGAAAAAAGGTTTGGAGATTTTTGCAAATTTATTAAAAATTAAAAAAAAAACAAAAAAAAACAAAACCCTAAGAAATCACACATACATAAGTATTCACAGCCTTTGCCATAAAGCTCAAAATTGAGCTCAGGTGCATTCTGTTTCCACTGATCATCCTCGAGATGTTTCTACAGTTAATCTGAGTCCACCTGGGGTAAATTCAGTTGACTGGACATGATTTGGAAAAGCACACACACCTCTCTACATAAGTTCCCACAGTTGAGAGTGCATGTCAGAGCACAAGCCAAACACTACGTCAAAAGAATTGTCTGTAGACCTCCAAAACAGGATTGTCTTGAGGCATAATCTGAGGAAGGATACAGAAACATTTCTGCTGCTTTGAAGGTCCCAATAAGCACAGTGGCCTCCATCATCCATAAATGGAAGGAGTTCGGATCCACCAGGACTCTTCCTAGAGCTAAACTGAGCGATCGGGGGAGAAGGACCCTGGTCAGAGAGGCGACCAAGAACCTGATGGTCACTCTGTTAGAGCTCCAGCATTCTTCTGTGGAAAGAGGAGAACATTCCAGAAGGACAAACATCTCCACAGCAATCCACCAATTAGGCCTGTATGGTAGTGTGGCCAGATGGAAGATACTCCTTCATAAAAGGCACATGGCAGCCTGCCTGGAGTTTTCCAAAAGGCACCCGAAGGAAACCAGGCACCATCCATCCCTACAGTGAAGCATGGTGGTGGCAGCATCATGCTGTGGGGATATTTTTCAGTGGCAGGAACTGGGAGACTAGTCAGGATTGAGGAAAAGATGAATGCAGTAATGTAGAGACATCCTGGATTAAAACCTGCTCCAGAGCGCTCTTGACCTCAGACTGGGGCAGCAGTTTGTCTTTCAGCAGGACAATGACCCTAAGCACACAGCCAAGATATCAAAGGAGTGGCTTCAGAACAACTCTGAATGTCCGTGAGTGGCCCAGCCAGACCCCAGACTTGAATCTGACTGAACATCTCTGGAGATCTGAAAATGGCTGTGCACAGAGACTACCCATCCAACCAAATAAAGCTTGAGAGGTGCTACAAAGAGGAAGGGGCAAAACTGCCCAAAGATAGGTGTGCCAAGCTTGTGTCACCATATTCAAGAAGACTTGAGGTTGTAATTGCTGCAAAAGGTGCATCAACAAAGTATTGAGCAAAGGGTGTGAATTCGGGTTGGGGCAACTAATGAAAATCATTCGTTGACTAGTCAAGTAGCATTCGTCATCGACTAGTCCGCAACTAAATTTGACATTGAATAAATTAAGCCAATTTCAATTCTTCATGGTGAAACTCAAATGTGACATTTATTTTAACAAATATAAGCACAAAATCACAAACAGAAAAAACAGCAATAGCATGAAGACAATACCTGTATTCATTATTAGACAAAGACGACCCATTTAAGATGACTAATTCACCTGCCAAGGTTCACCCACTTTCTTCATTGAGTGAGGGAGTGGTGGTAGCTTAAGCAGGCCTATTCTTTTAAGGGTTAAATGAACTTAATAAATGGCTTTCAACTAGCTGACTAATAAAAAATAGTCAACTACTCGGATGCCAGCTAGTCGTAGTTGACTATTACGACTAGCCGCCCCATCCCTAGTGTGAATACTTACGTGTACGTGATTTACTAGTTTTTCATTTTTAATAAATTTGCAGAAATTTCAACTAAAAAACAAAACTTTTTTCATGTTGTCACTATGGGGTGTTGTGAGTAGGATTATCATTATTTGACTAGTGACTTTTGAAAATAATAAGCGGTAAGTTACTTTGAAATGAATGAAACGCAGAGCTGCAGCCTAATAATTTTGAAAAATAAAAATCAGCAGCTTGTATTTTTATTCTGACTATAGAATTCATTTCCTTTTTTTCTCCTCCTCAGTCACATTTTGTGCTTGAACATTAAACAACTACACTAAGTCATCTAAAGTAAATATCTCAGCCTGTTAAAGTTCAGAGTTCTCAGCTCCTTTATGTGATTTCTGCTTCTGAACATCACTGCAGAGTTTCTACACATCAGGGTTTTTTTTTTTTTTTTAAACACACATGTGATTTTTTATTCTGTTCATTCATATATTCTCATTTTAAGGAATTCTGACCAATTTATTTCACCTCATAAATTCAGTATAACTGTCACCGACACGTGCACACAGTGTGAACAGGACGTAACGTCAAAACAGTCCAGAGAGAAATAAACATGGAGCTGTATATAAGAACTCGAGAGCGCAGCAGCACTGAGCCGTGAGGAGACGTGATCGCCATTTTAATTCCAGGCAAGTTAGTGATTTGCGTGCATAGAAGTTCACTTAGTCTCATCAAGAAACAGGTGGATTATGCCGGAAAGCTGCGCATGTTGGCAAAGCCACAAACGGAGGAACAAGGGTGACAATATTTCCTTCCATAAGTAAGTGGTTTTGGTTATTCTTGTAACTTTGTCCGTGATATTTGTATGATAAACAGCTGTATGTTTCCTGCCGTACCTGTGTCGCCTGATGACACAGACCATTAACTATTCACTTATATCTAGTTGATATTTTCCACTGCTAGACCAATGTCTACTTAAAATACTTGTCGTTAGTGATTAAAATTGTTAGACAAGACTGGGTATTTTTTTTTTTTTTTTTTTAATTGGCACCTTAAAATAATGAGATTATAATGACCCGTGCTGTGCCGCTCAGTCACGCCCACACACAGAGATGTGTACCCACACCACTGACTTCATGAATGAAACTCGGTCAACAAAGGATAATTGTGTAAAAATATTATATATATATATACGAGGTCTGTTAGAAAAGTATCAGACCTTTTTATTTTTTGCAAAAACCTGATGGATTTGAATCACGTGTGCTTGCATGAGTCAACCTTGAACCTTCGTGCGCATGTGTGAACTTTTTCACGCCTGCCGATTGCGTCAGTTGCTGGCAAGCAGCATTTGTTTGAGGAAGTGTATAGTACTCACACAAATGCTTCATTGCAAGGAAAAAGACGGAACGACTGGAGCAGCGCAGCATCAAATTTTGCCAGAAACTGGGTGACAGCCAGGTGGAAACCATTCGGAAGATTCAGATGGCTTTCTGTGACGATCCTATGGGCATCACAGAGATTAAGGAGTGGTACAACCGGTTTAAAGACGTCCACACAACGGTGGAGAGCGAGCCACGCTCCGGTCGGCCATCAACATGCTGAAATGGCCAGGTCATTTCCAAAGTGAACACTGTGGTGATAAGGGACCTTCGCGTAACTATCCCAGAAATTGCGTAAGAGGTGGACGTCAGCAGATTTTCGGCACATTCCACTGTGACATAACATTTGGCCATGAAAAGAGTGGCGGTGAAATTCGTGCCGAAGCTGCTGATGGCGGAGAAAAAGCACCTCCGTGTTGAAGTCTCAGGACATGCTGGACTCCAAAAAATGATGCCCACCTCTTCCACAATTTCTCGGATAGTCACACGACTGAAAAGCCACCGCCAAGCAGCACAGCGCAAATCCATGTAACTTTCAACACTAACATTTGGGAATGTGTGAGTGTCAGAGTAAGTTTAATACTTTCCTGACATAATTTAATATAATTTAATTTTACTTGCTGCATATCCAGGTCAAAATGGCATTTTAACACGTATTTTGCAAGCATTTTTCTGAGTATATTCAGTCGTGAACCTCCATTGAAAATGGATTAACATCTGGGTACTTCAATATTTTGCCCGGTTAGGAGGCGTCGTGCTGCTGTCCACGAGGGACGTTTTCGTTTAGTGTGCAGTATTAGGACTGCGCTCTCTAGTACTCACATACAGCTCCATGGAAATAAAAGCAGCACCACAGTTTAGTTTGTGTTGTTTTTCCACTCTGTGCTCACCGTGCCCCTCATCCGCTCCTC